>NW_028274819.1:98136755-98438355 GCF_037043125.1 Eumetopias jubatus
GAAAGCCAGCTCATGGAATAAGAGGGGCAGACAGTTCCGGGGAATCTGGTGCTCCCATTGGGCTATCCTGGGCATGTGCAGGAAGACTCCGAAGGCTGATGGGAAGGAAGGTGGGAAGGCTCCAGATGCCCCTCCATCAGCCTCTTTGTTCCAGCCCCCGGGGGACACTGAGGAGTCCCAGATCCCTCAGGCCCAGGGAGTCTGTTCCACAGGCCTCTTCATCCCACACAGCCTGGATGAGCCACCTCAACGCTCCACGGCGTTGGTGCCAAACAGCCATGGGGGCGAAGAAGAGAGGGCAGGGCCACTCCACAGCCTAGCAAGTGTGGTTTCCTCAGAGACTAAATGCCACCCAGCGTCCTCCTAAGGGATCTCCAGAACCACAGAAGGACCGGCTAGAGGGAGGAGGCCCCCAGCCCCTGTGTGTCACAACTGAAGAGGACAAGGGACTTACTCAGGTGACACCACACCAGTGCTTCGAAGAAATGCCAATACCTGGCCCTAGTCTCACCCCTCTCCCCAATCTCTAGGGCTCTTTCCAGAACTGCTGCCTGAGCAGGTGGCCTCTCAGATGCTGGTCCCTGAAGTTGAGCCCTGGCCTGGCTCAGTGGTGTCCACGGTCACCCTCACAATCGGCGCAGGGGGGTAGGGTGGGGGGGAGGCATGAGCTCCAGAGAGGCCCAGAGAACTGCCACTACCGGTTCCCCCTCCCCGGCGGCTCCCCCTCCCAGGACCAGGCCCGGCTCCAGCCCTAGCTGGGCCCTGGCAGCTCCCTGCTGCTGTCAGGTAAGGTGATTGCCATGTTTGCAGCTCCTTTCCTTGTTTGGAAAGATCTGGAGGCAGGTGAGGCTGGAGGGGAAGCGGGACTGACAGGTTGTGATCAGACTGCTGGGGAGAGGAGTCTCGGGAAGACTGGCTGGCGGCTGGAGGCTGCGCTCCGCCTCCGCACCCCGCCCCGGGCGCCCCGCCCTCGAGGACCCAGGACCAGCCTCCTCCTCCCCGCCCTGCAGGCCCTCTCGGCCGCCAGACCCCAGCAGCGGTCGCCGGGCCCTCCTCCTGCCTCCGACGGACCCCTAAACGAACCCCCACCGCCAGCTGGTGGCCCTTCCCCCCACCCGCCGGGCGGTCCCTCCCGGTGTCTGACTCAGATCTCCGGCCCCGGCACCACGCCCGGTCTTCGGAGGAAGGCGCATTCTGCTGTCGCGCCGGTCCCTTTCCCCGCACTTGGAGGGACCCATCTAGAAAGACATCGGTCACGTTGGGCTTTTTATCGGCGCCTGACAAGGCAATTTGTGAGGAGCAGGGCTTTCTCTCGGGCAGGATGCTAAGTGGGAGCCGAGGAGGTGGGTGTGGGGGTGTTCTACAGAGATACCCAAATTAAACATCCAATCTGCCATGTCCTGTGTCATTCAACGCGATTCATCTTCTCCCAGGCTCCCCGCTGGGACGGCTCCCGAAGCCCGCGGACGTGGCGCCACGCTCGTTAGCGGCGCTGTCGATGTGCCTCCTCCGCCCAGGAGAACAAATGGACGCCCCGCGGTCCCCCCGCCCCGTTGTCACTCAAGGAGCCCGCGCTCCCGTGCTCCGGCCTCCCGCCTAACTGCCGCCCAGACTCCGGGCCCGGGCAGGCGGCGCCGAAGCCCCGTCTGCGGGGGGAGGAGGCAAGGCGCGGGAGGAGGGGCCTGGGGCTTTCTGGGGACCCCCGCCGCCGCACCGGGGCTCACAAGCACCCCCCCTCCACACACACACACCCCACCGCCCACCGTCTGCCTCAATGACTCGGCAGGGGCTGGGGCCGGATGCTGAGCGGTGTAAGGTGTGTTTGAGTTTGCACATTCCAGAACATGGGAGGGACTCTGTGTGGTTCTTCTGGGCCTGCTAACAGGCTTCCTCTCCGCACCCCCCCAGTCCTCCCAGTCCTCCCACCTAATTGTGCCCCAAACCTGCCTTGCCTGCACTGAGCCAAGGAGGAGGGGCTCCGGGGCCCCGAGGATGCTTTGCCAACCCCTTGGAAGCGTTGGGGTTTTTTGGTTTTCGTTTGCGTGGGTTTTTGTTTTGTTTTGCTTTGCTTTGCTTTTGTTTCTGATGAACCCCATATTTGCAGTGTTGCTTCCCAAACTCTGAGGTCCTGGGGCTCACTGAAGGATGTCCCCCTCCGACCAGGAGGAGGTGCTCTGCCCGGGTTCGGTAAGATGACGTTTTCTCGTGGAAAACCAAAGGTGAGGGCCTCAGAAGATCAACAGGAGAGGGGGAAGGGCAGGAGACCCCGCAAGTCCTAGCGTCCAGCTCCCGAGGGCGAGGGCTCACCGGGATGGTTACTCCAACCATAATCACCTCCCAGTACCCCCCCCCCCCCCCCCCCCCCCCGCTTTCCCCAGGTCTAAGGATTTGCCACCAGGCTCTCTAGAGCTCATTATGTCCATCCCCCTGCGTACAGCTGGAACTTCCCCTAAACAACCTACCACCAATTGGAGCAACAGAGAAGGGATGGGGAAGCCAGAGCCTAACAGCACTGGGCTGAGTTCCCTTTGAAATCCTGGTTTGTGCCAAGGTAAAAGGAGCAGATACCATGGGGGATTCCAGGCTCCCTCACCTGGCATGGTAGCAAAAGCTTCCCATTTTTGGCTCCATACTTTTTGTCTCAGCTCTGACACCGATTTTCTCTGTAAATACAGATGGCCATACATTCTCTCTCTTCCTCAGTTTCCTGTTTCCAAACAGGGAGTTTGGGCACTTCTGCCTGAGTGTCCCCCTCTGGGCCCCTGCCTCCTGGTTTGGGGCAGCAGGGAACATGGGGGAAGGGAATCCCGGAAGTCAGTGACACCAGGACAGGCTCGGGTACAAATGCCCTGCCCCCTTGTCCTTAGAAGTTCACTGACACTTAACAGACTGAGAGACTTGACTTCTGCTTTGGTCCTAAAAAGCTCAGAGCATTCATTATAAGCCTCTCCTGGGTAACAGGCCAAGGAAGTGGGGGGAGCATCTTGCCCAGGGCATATTTTGATTCCAAGAGGGGTGGTGACTTGGTGACTCGCTTAAGGCAGGAAGAGGCATAGCAGGCTCAGAGACAAGTGCACTGTCTCCCAGGCTGGAGTCTTTCCTGCAATGTTACAGAGCTGCCTATAGAAATGAATGCCTTGTACCCCAAACCTAAGCCTCTGCAGCAATTCCTTCAATGCCGCCAACAGGTCCTTCTAGTGGCAGCGGTGGCCAGTGGCTGGGCAGGCCCAGCTGAGTCAGTGTTTGCTGGCTGGTTGCGAGAGGAATGATGAACAGGTCCGCGTGGATGGAGAGGTCCGACACAAAACTATGCTAATTCTTCTTAAGCTCTGCCTGCTGCCTTTTATATATCAACCTGAAATGTAATTATCTTTATGGCTGGCAGAGTAAATCACCAGTATGTGTCAAAGAGATTTGCTCCTGTGTTTTATTACATAATATATTAGCTCTACAGTTTTAAGATGTCATTACTTGGCTAATCACATGAAACATTTTCATGAGCAAACAGTGGCGCTGGCGGGAGCTGGGGCCAGAGACCTATGGCTAAATCCTTCTGGGAAATGCCGAGAGCCCTCGGGAGGTCATTTTGTCCAACCCTCTGCGTTTAGGCTTATTGAGGTCTAGGCAGGCAGGGGTTCTGCACAATCTGAGGGACTCCAAGAGGAAAGAGTTGGAGAGCAACAAATGTTTGATAGAAGATATCCAGATGACCCAACGATTCCACTCTGAGGTGTATATCTAAAAGAAATGAGTGCTTTGGCTTATGTCCACCAAAGGACATGGGCAAGACTATTCAGAGTGGCTTTATTCCTAATAGCTGAAAACTAGAAACAGCCTAAATATCATTGTAGGAAATGAACCACCTTTCCTCTACCCTTTCAGTTCTGTACCTGAGGTCTGCAAATTAAACTAACAAAAGGCAGCATAGCAGAAGAAGGCATACAAATGTTATTGATGTCAATATTTTTACAGGCATGGAGCTTCACAGAAAAGAAGTGAAAACCCAAAGAGATGGTTAAGTCCAGGGGCTTATATACCATTTTTAACAAAGGGCAACACATTGGAAGAAGTGACCAAAGGAACAGGGGAGTTTGAGCTTCTGGAGTGGTAAATTGTTGGAAGGTGACTAGGAAATGCATTATTTTGTCGTTGCATCTAAAAGCCATAGTATGGCTTCAAACTCTTTCTTCTCTGGCTGTGAGTCTGGGGGACAAAGATAGTGTGGTAAGACAGAAGGCGCACGGGCTCTGCAATGAGACCCACCTGGCTTTGAATCCTGGCTCCACCACTTGTTCATTCAGTCATCTTGGACAGATCACTTAAACTCAATTAAGCCTCAATCACTTAAGCCTCAGTTTCTACACCTGCAAGCTGAAAATAATAATACCTCCTTTGCCTGCTATTGCGGGAAGTAACGAAAAAACATGAGCAAATTGACTTAGTGACTAGCGTGTTCCTTCTTGCACCATCCATGCCATCTTTCAGTAAGCACCTACTACACTCCTGCACGATCCCAGGCACCGGGCTGGGAGCTGGAACACAGCATTGCCACGATCTATAGAACACGAGCTGTGTTTTTGCCCGCTCAGCATCTGATCGGCCGGCACTGGGATTTCCCTTTTGCAAACCACCCCTCCTCCACCTGCTGTTCACGTGGTTCCACGTTGGCTAACGCTGCACCCCATCCCTCACCAACCCCCCAACACCATTCAGGATATTCATCTCCCTGACCACAGAGATTGTTTCCGGGATGGGCTCATGGTCCAGACTAGCTTCATGAGAGTCAGCCCTGAGACTTTTGCTGGAGCTCTTGAGAAAAAAAAGTGTTGCTTTTCCACTGAGGATGATCAGCTAGTCAAATGGAGCCCTGGACCTGCTTAGGGGGTGTCTTCACCACCTCACTGGGAGATCGTGCCCCGAGAATAAAGACGACATAGACAGCTGAGAGATGAAGAGGGAAAGATTCCTAATAGCCTCATTTAAGTACCCAGATCCAGCCACACCAGGGCTGAGTTGGTTTTCTGATACTTGCAAATAACATAATCCTGATTAACATACTGTTCTTAAAATGAGTAACATTTGAGGAGTTTTTTCTGTGCACCAGGCATTGTGCCAAATGATTTACAGGCACCATCTTATTTAATCCTCACAATAATCTTATGAGGTGGGTGTCGTGGGTTGAGTATGTGTCCCTTCCCAAAATATATGTCAACCCAGAACCTCACAATGTGACCTTATTTGGAACTAGGGTTTTTCAGATGTAATGAGTTAAGATGAGGTCATAGTGGATGAGGGCGAGCCTTAAGTCCAACAGCTTGATGTCTTTGTTAAAAAAGGAGAAGACATACAGAGAGAGAGAGAGAAGAATGTCATATTAAGGCAGAGGCAGAGATTGGAATAATGCACCTACAAGCCAAGTGACACCAAGGGTTGCTGGGCGCCACCAGAACTAGGAAGAGGCCAGGGAGGAAGTCTTTCCTAGAGCCTTCAGAGAGAGCACAGTCTTGCCAGCACCTTGATTTCAGACTGCCGGTCTCCAGAGCTGTGGAGACAATACACTTCTGTAATTTGTTACAGCAGTCCTGAGAAGCAAATACAGGAGATAGTGATCAGTATTCTTGTTGAAGTGAGAAAATTCAAGCTAAAGAAGTTAAGTAACAGCCTGAGGTCTTGTAGCTAATCTAACCAGAGGCAGGATTCGACCCCAAGCCGACTACGGAGCGCTCTCCTAATCATTAAATGTTACACAGCAGGCACATAAAAATGCTAGTTTCTTTCCTTCTGGGATCATGTTTCCTTGTTCTTTGCATCCTCCTCGCTGAGTGTGGTGTCTGGCATTTAGAAGGTGTTTAATAACCATTCATGAATTAAAATCACTGAGAGCCCTTACTGAGAAGGCAAAGACGATGAGACAGCCCTTGACTTCCAAGGGTTGCAGTCTACACCGGCTACTGAAGGAACATATGCTCAGGGCTGAGTGAGAGCTTAAAAATAAGCCGAGAAAGAGCTCTGAGGCGGGAGAGCACTAGGGGCTGAGCCAAGAGGAGGCTTTTTCACAAAAGAGATTGACCTTGACTTGGGCCCTGAAGAATGTAGGAAAGAAGTAGCAAAAGACATAAACAAGGAGAGCGGCGTGGGCAGAGGCTTGGAGGAAGGACTTAGCTCGATACACCTGGAGTGGAGAGTTCACTCTGAGCAGTGGCAGGTGATGGGCTGGGGAGCATCAGGTGGGGCCAAATCATCGCGGGGCTGGCAGGAACTGGGATATGAACTGGTAGGAGGTTCCCATAGGCTCTTGGCAGAGGCAGCTGCTGCATGTGTTACTTCGAGAAACAGAGACTTGACTGCAGATGCGTGCTCCCCACATTTCCCAGCCACCTGCAGCCGGCAGAGCCAGGCACCTTGTAGCCAACGGGCTGCAGGTCTGAGTGTCGCCTCTGCTGGAAGCAGAGACGAGCAGAACCCCTAGTCTCTCTTCACCCTCAGTGACAAATGTGGCATGAGTTAAGATGGTGCCTTTGCCAGATCTGAGCGACTTGGATCCCTGAGGACAGCTGTCCTAGAGAGTCATGCAAATTTTTGTGAACAAGAAACAAACATGTATATACTAATTAGGCCACTGAGAGGAGAGGCTCTAGTTACCAGGGCGCAAGTCTAGCCTCTCCTGACTAATACAAAGCCCTGAGTGACTAAGAGCAGGAGGCTGAGGGGACTCGGGTCAGGGAGAGGGTGGAGGTGGGGAGAAAGAAAGGGTCGGGGGGAGAGGTGTTTAGAGATGTTAGCAGAGGAGAGGATGAAGTAGATGAAGGTATTAAAGGGGCTGATGAGTTTAGTGAGTGGCCACTGGCTGAGCGACACCACCCCAGGGCTGGAGTGGGGAGGGAAGCCGGGTCTGATGGCAAGTGAGTGACTCCAGTTTTGTGGAGCTGGTGAAGAAATCCCGAAGGAAGGTCAGGAAGCAGTGGCAAGTGTGGGAGCAGGTGAACAGGGGAGGGGCACACCCTTCTCCTCCGGGCCTTTCTCTGATGACACGGGCCGCCCCTGCTCCGTGGGCCACCTGGTGGCAAGGGCTGGGGAGGGGGGGACTCTCAGGCAGTCTTCTCTTCTTGTCCCAAGGTCAACAGCGGCAACCCCAAAGGCCTTGCTAGACATGATTTCATTCTGTTGTCACAGCAGCCCTGGGAAGTGGTTCTCATTACCCAAGTTTACAGAGAAAGAAATGGGCTCAGGGGAGGGGAAGCCTCAGGCAGTCAGTGCTGGTTGGGGCTGGACAGGCTACAGACCGCCAGAGCTCTGACTCCCAGAGCCGAGGCCAGCTGCCCCCCCCAGGGGTCCTCTCCCTCACACAGGTGCAGCCACATCCTGGAAGTCCCCCAAAGCCGGAGCCGGCCTGCGAAGGGTGAAGAAGCAAGGAGGGCAAGCTGATGGTTGTGGGGCCTTCTGCCGGCATTCACCACCCAGGGAGCTCCTGTTTGAGGAGCAGGTACTGCCTCCAAAGCCCTGAGGCTACCAGAGGACCTTGTTACCACACTCCAGGGGCATGTGGCACCATTCAGTCACACCAACACCCAGACTGCCCAGCAAATATACTTAGTGAAACACTCCTTGAAAATATATACATAGTAAAACACTTCTTGCTCCTTTGGAACGAGTCATGATCCTACCACTAAATTCTGAGCAATGAGATAATAAGCAAAAGTTTTTGAGTGCGACTTCCAAGAAAGTTCCTCCAAAGGGAGATGAACAATTGGCACAGGCCCTTGTACCCTACTCTCTTCCTCCTACTTCCTGCCTGGAACTCAGACTTGATGGCTGGAGCTCCTGCAGACATCTTAGACCATGAAGTCTAAGAAAGCCACATTTTAAGGAGGGTAAAACAGAAGTACATAAGAAGCCTGAGTCTCTGATGTCCCTTGGTACTGCCCTTGCAGCCCCAGAATGCCCAACTCTGGATTTCTGTGTGAAAGAACAAGCTCCTAGTTGGAGTCAGCGTCCACAGTCAAGTCTCCTAGTAGCAGCCAGACGTAATCCAACATTGGTTACGATGGCTGATTCGGCCGCTACCCCAGGCCCCTGCTTCTTTAACAATGAAACAACAACATTCAGATCTGCCTGACTCAGATCTCCTTGTCTATAGACAAAGAGTTAATTGGGAGAGAAATCATGGATTTTCAACCTACCATGGGAGAATTTTTAAAATAATGATCCAGAACTGGGGAAAGATCTTCTGATACAAACCCAGAAGTCTTGAAATAAAGAATTGATCGTTTTAACCTCATCAAAATGAAAAAATTTTCTTGGTGGCAAAAATCATCTATATCTGTCAAGAGAGGCTAGTTACGCTGCAGCAAGAAAAAAAGAAAAAAGCCAAAGTCTTAGTAGCATCAAACAACAAAGGATTCTTTCTTGCCCACGCTACATGTTCTCTCGCAGACTGGCCAGGGTCTCTGCTCCCATGTTGTCATCACTGCCACCTTCACTTTGGGTTCCTCAGCTGGAGGCACAGCCATCATCTGCTGATGCCAATTACCATGGCAGCAGGAAAGAGAAGGTGCAGAGCACTGGCAATTCAAACTTATGCCCAGAGTGACAAACATGCTTCTGCCCACATTTAATTGGCCCAAGCAAGTCACAGCTACCCCTGGTCAACAGGGTGGGCAATAGAATACCTTCTCAGGGAGAAAAACCTGCATATTTATGAACAGTAATCTACAAAAGCAACAGGCTTAGCTCATCGGAAGCAGTTTTAGACATTCATATTATAGACAAAGAGCTAGTTTCTCTGATAAATAAAAAGCATCCACAAATCATCAAGAAAACGACCACATCCAGTAGAAAAACGGGCAGAAGATATGAACATTTTACAGAAAAGAGAATCGAAGATGCTTTCATTCACTTATAATAAGAAAACTGCAAATTTAAGGGGCGCCTGGGTGGCTCAGTCGTTAAGCATCTGCCTTCGGCTCAGGTCATGGTCCCAGGGTCCTGGGATCGAGCCCTGCATCAGGCTCCCTGCTCAGCGGGAAGCCTGCTTCTCCCTCTCCCACTCCCCCTACTTGTGTTTGCTCTCTCACTGTGTCTCTCTCTGTCAAATAAATAAATAAAACCTAAAAAAAAAACACCTGCAAATTTAAAATCACACATTTTTCACCCATCAGATTGGTGAAGGTGTGGGCAAACAGGCATGCTCATACCTTGCGGATGGGCAGTGAATTGGTATCACCTCTATGGAAGGCAATTTGGCATTAGGTGTCAAGATTTAAAGTTCACATACCGGGTGCCTGGGTGGCTCAGTTGGTTAGGCGACTGCCTTCGGCTCAGGTCATGATCCTGGAGTCCCTGGATCGAGTCCCATGTCGGGCTCCCTGCTCAGCAGGGAGTCTGCTTCTCCCTCTGACCCTCCCCCCTCTCATGCTCTCTCTCTCTCTAGCTCATTCTCTCTCTCAAATAAATAAATAAAAAATCTTTAAAGTTCACATACCTTTTGATAAGGTTCTTCTACTTTTAGAAATGTATCCTATGGATGAGCTCAACATAAGGAAAATGGTGTTTTTTTTTTTAAGATTTTATTTATTTATTTGAGAGAGAGAGAAAACATGAGCTGGGGGAAGGGCAGAGGGAGAGGGAGAAGCAGACCCCCCAGTGAGCAGGGAGCCCAACTTGGGGCTCCATCCCAGGACCCTGAGATCATGACCTGAGCCGAAAGCAGACGTCCAACTGACTGAGCCACCCACGCACCCTGGGAAATGGTATTTTTTCAAGGCTTTTCATTGCATTGTTTGTAATAACAAATGATTGGGGGAGAACTAAATGCCTTTTAATAGGAAATTGATGACATAAATTATTCAAATTAAATAAATTATTTCCTTCCATCCAAGGGAGTGCTACACATTTATAAAGAATAAAAAGTTCTTTTTGTAATGACATGGAATAATCTGTAAGAGTTAATGTTAAATGAATAAAGAAAGGTGCTGAACAGTGTGTATTATATGTCACTACTTGTGTAAAAAAAGGAAGAACACATATTCATAATTGTTCATATATGCTAGAAACGTGCCCCCAAAATACATTTAAACTGGGAAATATTGGTTGTCTCTGAGGAAAGAACAGGAATTCTTCTGCACCTTTTAAACTGTGAAATAATATGGAAATGTATTGTCTAATCTAACAATAAAAGTAAAAATTAAAAGAAGAGAGAGCTGACCTAGCAGTTTCAGTCCTGGGTGTATATACACCCTCAAGAAATAAAAACACACATCCACACAAAAACTTGTGCATGAATATTCATGGCAGCATTATTCGTAATAGCAAAAGATAGAAACAACCCAAATGTCTGTCAACTGATGAAGGTATAAATAAAATGTGGTATATCCATACAATGGATTATTATTCAGCCATAAAAGGGAATGGATTGCTCTCAAATCAATCAGTGTGATACATCACATCAATAAGAGAAAGGATAAAAACCCTATGATCATTTTAATAGATGCAGAAAAAGCATTTGACAAAGTTCAACAATCATTTATGATAAAAGCCCTCAACAAAGCAGGTCTAGAGGGAACACACCTCAGTATTATAAAGGCTATGACATGGAGCTAGAGAGTATTATGCTAAGTGAAATAAGTCAGTGAAAGACAAATGCCATATGATTTCACTCATATGTGGAATTTAAGAAACAAAACAAAGGAGCAAAGGAAAAAAAAGAGAGAAAGAGACAAACCAAGAAACAGACTCTTGATAGAGAACAAACTGATGGTTACCAGGGGGTAGGAGGCTACGGGATGGGTGAAATAGGCGATGGGGGATTTAAAAAAAAAAAAAAAAAAAAGAGGGAATGAATTATTGATCCATGCTACAACCTGGATGAACTTTGAAAAAATTATGCTAAGGGAAAGAAGTCAAACACAAAAAACCACATATTATATGATTTTCTTTAAATGAAACTTCTAGAATAGGCAAATCTATAGAGACAGGACGTAGATTTGCGGTTGCCTGGGGGTGGGGGGCAGGTTTGAGGGGGAAATGGGTAGTGACTGCAAATGGGCGCCATGTTTCCTTTTAGAGGGATGGACATATTCTTAAAATTGATTGTGGTGATGTTTGCACAACTCTGTGAATATATTAAAAACCACTGGATTGCACACTTCAAATGGGTGAGTTGTATGCTGTGTGAGTTAGATCTCAATAAACCTGTTTTTTTAAAATAAGAAGAGAGAGCAAAAAAAAAAATGGCACATGAGACAATGCCTAAGGACACATGTCACTGGATCTGCCATTCCTCACTTGTCAGGCTCTGTTGTAATAATTCATTCATAAAACCTCAAATGAAATCCCACAGGGCAGCTGTCAGCCTGGGTCCCCCAAATGTAGTCTTCCATGCAGGTAGCTTCTTTGGGGAATTGATCCCTGGGAAAGCCATGGTGGGAAGAGAGAAACAGGGAAGGAGAAAGGCTAACCCAAAGGTAACTGAGCTGGTTACTGGTAGAGGCAACTGAGGCTCAGTCCCCCCGGGGAACCCCTGCGAACCATACAAAATGCACCAGGACAAGGAAGGAATGGGAGAGAAAAATGGAGCACGTAGCAAGCCAAGCCAGGCACTACATGGCCGCATCTGCTGTGACCACCAGAGGTGCCACAGCAGCAGAACAGCGGGCTGAGAGCAGAGGAAGGGGTGGGCAGCCTGCCAGGCCCTCTGGAGCCCTTATTCCTCACTCTACAGGACTCTCCCTGCTACATGGTTCTCTAGCCTCAGCTCGGAGAGCCTCAGCATCATTTCCAAAACCCAAACCCATCCTCAAATGACAAATAGCTGCTGCCTTTCTGGATTCTCGAAGGCTTTGGCTGAAGGCCACTGACTGCACCAGATGTGATTTTTTTAAAAAAACGGGAGGCATCCAGAGCCAAGCCTGGAACACAGGGAGCCCTCAGGCTGTGGGCAGCTCTTAGGTCAATGCTGTTAGGAGGAGAGATTGTAAAGCAAGGCGTCCTCTCACTGTAAACGGACTCTGATGGCAGTGCCCAGAGGGAGTTTGAGAGGTGCCCTGAGTCACGGTGGCGTTGCTGGCCTAAGTGTGCTACGTTAGACATGGGGACTCTTCATGGGACAACAGGTATTCAAATGTAGAGCGTGATAATGTAGGCAGTGTGAGGGGGAAGTCACGTGCAGGGGTCTCCCCTCAGAGAGCAAATACTCAAGCCTCTCCCCAGCCAGTCCCTTCTCCACGCACGAAGGTTCCATGGCACTTTCCAGTGTCTTGAAGGAAGCCTGGAGGCTGACTCCATGCCCCCTCACCGGGGTGCCAGGGAGACAGGGCTGGGGCTCTTCACGCTGTAGCCCCCCCGAGCCCACAGCAGACGATGCACAGGGGTGGCGGCCCGCCCCCCGCCATGTTTGTGGAAGGGAAGACTGCCTTGTGAAGCAGGGGACACATTCCTTATGAACCAAGCTGCCCCCGAAGCTCAGCCCAAAGTGCCGAGACAGAAGGGGACTGACCCCAGCTGATGTCACCACCCTAGTGGGAGGCCCTCTTGGGAGTGGCACAGCCCTATGAACCGCCTGGGCCCCATCACCCCAAACCTAGAGCCAAACCTTCTTCTCATCTGGCTCCAAGGTTGGTGGGGGGCTGCTTTTCCCTAAACACTCCATCCCCACAAGCCTGGGTCACTCCTCTTCTGGACTAATGGAGAAGGTGATGTAGAGACAGATGCAGATATGGAGGTGATGTGGCCACAAGCCAAGGAACACGTGCAGCCACCAGACGCTGGAGGATGCAGGCCAAGATCCTGCCCTAGAGCCTTCCAAGGGAGCATGGCTTGGCCACCACTTTGCTCTCAGACCTCTGGTCTCCTTTCTGTAAGAGATTTTGCTTCTGTTGTATTAAGACACCCAGCATGTGGTGATTGGTTGCGGCCATCCTTGGAAATGACTGTAGCCCCTAATGAAGACTCCCCTCACTCCAAATAAAAAGTGCTCCTATGCGTGAGTGCCACAAGCCGGTGAGACAGGCACGAAGGTCATTCAAAGCCTCGCTGCCCAAACTCGGCCTCTTAAGTCCCTCAGCGTTCTGGTGAGCACATGAAGACACCCGCCCAACACGGCCCGCCTCCTGGAATGTGAATTTACTCAAAGGTTCTCAGGAGAAAGTTAAGTGATTTGACTGGTAAGTAATTTAAAACAAAGAGGCATACTCAGTGTAGAGTGGGGCGGGGGGGGGGGGCCCATGTGCCTGAATTTTTTTCAGATAAGAAAGTTGCTTCGAGGGAAAGCTGTGGTTATTTTGGGGCTCTGCTCCTAGATGCCCCTGTGATCACTACCGCCTTGGGATGCCCACATTCACCCCTGTGGACAGAGATCTCCCCCAGTAGCAAATCCGGCGTGACAGGAGGTGACTCTGCAACCATCACACGAGGAGGCTCAGCTCCTGGAACCTGCCTGGCTTCCCAGAAGCTGTTCCTCAGTCCCAAGGCTCTTGGGGTGTGCCCTGAGGTGAGGCGGGTCTGGCAGTGGACCGGGCAGAATAAAAGCTCATCTGACTCCCAGCCCTGACCCCAAGCTCCTGAGCAAGCCACTTTAACTTTGTGGTGTCTGGTTGTCTGGTCTGTCAAAGGAGCCCCAGTCCCCAGCCTTGGCTGGCCTAAGGAAGCCTGAGGCTCCAGCAAGGCACTCCCCACCATACCACCGGGAGGACTCCTCTCCACGGTGGGGGTGAGGAGACCAGGCTTGCAGGGGAAACTGCTCCTTCCTAGGATGGGCAGAGGGGACAAGTTCCCTCGGCTAGGAGAAGCAAGAGAAGCCCCCTTTCCGACACAGGTGTCCGCAAGACTTTGGGAGCTCTGAGCCCCGACTCCCAGCACTGACCCCAAGAGCTCAGGGCCGAACCAAGGGCAGGGGGCCTTGATGACCACAGGACAGGGCCCCTCCACCTGCTCCTCCTGCCAGGCCTGCCCTCGGAGGGAGGCCGCTTGGAAGTTGACACCAGGCTCTGGAGTTAATAAATGTTGACATCTGAGGAGTGGGAGTCGTCAGGGTGTTTTATCGGTGTTAATGCGATGTGGGCAGGATTAGCAACTCCCCAGACCGTTCTCTGGAATACAGCAAGTGAAGGCAGAATGGGTCTCCTTCCTCCCTCCTGCCACTCAACTTCGGATTTGATTAAAAGCATCTTCCCAGTGATGACCACAGAACTGCACGACTAGCCTGTTGCCCCAGGGCCTGCGGTGGGGGGAAGGGAGGGGGCACTGGCCCTCTCTGCCCTGCCTCCTTGCCTTTCTCCCTGGGAGCTGGAGGTGCCCCAGCACCCCAAACTTCTCTCGGCACACCCGCCCCTCCCCCCAGACCTGAGCTCTAGATGCCTCTTCTGCCCCCACCCCCCTCTCTCCCTCACTCCCCATCCTTCGGGCACAGGCCCCTCTGTGCTTCCCTGTCTCTCTCCAGCATAGGATCCTGTGATTATTTCTGCTACCTGGGCAGGTGGGGGCTAACCCTCCCCCACACACCACAGGGGCCGTCTCTCAGATCCAAGCGTTTCCCTCTCGGCTCTAGAAGCTGCAAGGTTCTCAGATCAAAAACCGGGACAGAGAGGAAGGGTCTCGGGAGGCCGGGCCAGCCTGTATTTCTCTGTCCCCACCACAGAGAGAGGAGCTGGGGGGCCGCGAGGGGCCTGTGAGGTCATCCAGCTCTCAGCGGCTCAAGGTTAGCCACTCGGAGACTACAAACAGGCCCCTGGGAAATAACCGTTTTCACGCTGCTTGTACGTTTGGTGATTGCTTTCCTTGTTCTTCCTGTATTTGAAGACCTTCCAGTCAGGCATTTCCTCTTGCCCCTCCTGCAGGGCCCCCAAGGCCCCAAGCTGCCCCCCTTCTCACTCTAGTGTCTCCTCAGCCCCTTGCTCACCCCATGGCACCACCTTTCCTTCCGGTTGTGCCCTCTCACCTGGGCCACCCGGTACCCAGTTCCTCCGTGGGCCACACAGCCGGTCTCCTCTGAGCATAACCCTCTTCTTCTCACTCTTAGTCCTCTGAGGAGGACCACCCCAGCCTTTGCTAGAGGTCAAACTCCAAGCCTGCTCAGGCTGTGCCATGAGGAGGCCTCCCCGTGGAGGGGTGGCTGTGTGTGTGTGTGTGCAGGTGCGTGAATGCAAGCCAGGGGTGTGTGCACATGCCTGATGGCTTGGGCACCCCGACACATGTATTTGGCCTCAGCTTTCTAAGATATTGGAGACTAATCCCCGAGAGAAGTTTCCAGAATATAGTCATGCTATGCCTCAGCCCCATCTATACCACGTCCACCATGGCTATCAGGAACTGAACAGTCACCACTGCCTGGGCGCTAAGCTTGGGCTTTACGTGCACTATTTTATTTACTACTTATAATAAGCCCACATTTTACAGATAAGAAACTAAGTGGCTCGACTCAAGGTAACAGAAAGCAACTGGCCAACTTAGAAACTGCCCCAGGTTTATCCGAGTCCACAGCTCACGGTCAAATACGTCTGCTTGGGACAGGCTGGGCATACGCCCGGGGCAGTGAGCAGGGTGTCCACAGATGGTTTCCTTCCAATTCCTCGCATAAAAAAATTCTTTTTTTTCCTACTTTTTATTATGGAAAATTTCAGAAGCTGGTGTAATGAACCCCCATGTACCATCACCCAGCTTCAAAACTGATCAACATTTTGCTAATCTCATTTCATCTATTCTCCCAGACACAGATTTTTTTTTTCCTGCAGTATTTTAAAGCAAATCTCAGACATCATTTCATTTCACCTGCGAAGACTTCAGTCTGCGTCTCTAGCAGATAAGGACTTTTTTTCCTTTCTCCTAATTACCATACCATTAACACACCTAACAAAATTAGCAATGGCTCCTAAGCATTATCCAATACTCAATCTAGGTTTCCCCAGTTGCCTCAAAAACGACTTTTTACAGTCGGTTGGTTCAAATCAGGATGCAAGCAAGTCCAGTCCGTTGCATTTGGCCGATGTCTCCTGAGCCTTCTGAGTCATTAACTGACCCCCCGCTCCGGCCCTGTTGAAGCAGGCCATCTGTCCTGTAGAATGTCCCACATCCTCACCGTGTCTAACATCCTCTTCGATCCCTGACAGAGAGTGTCTCCAAAGCATAAAACAGACCACACTGCTCTCCGGATTAGAATCCCTCTGTGGCTCCTTGTTGTCCTAAAAAGAAAATCCTTACCCGCTTCTTGGCCCACAGGAACCTGCCATGTAATTTGGCTCCGGATTCCCTCTCGGGTTTCACCTCCCTCCCTTTGGCTTCCTCTGGCTCCAGTCCTACCGGCTACCGATCCCGACTTTGACACCTGGGGGCCCGTGCAGACATGGTTCCTTCTCGCTAGAATGCTCCCCCTCAGCCCCGCCACTGTGGTCACCAGCCAGCCCTTCCTCATCCTCCCACCTAATGCCCCTTGCCCGGAGAGGCCCGCCCTGGCCACCCTCCCCCAGTGGCTCCTGCCTCAGTCTTTTTTGGTTAACCGCTCCACTTCGCAGAATCTGCCATTCTTTTTGCTATTGGTTTGTTTCTCTGAGTTTTAACTGCCTCCTCCCTCCTCTGCCACCCAGCATGCAGGCTTTCTGAGGGCGGAGCGGTGTCTGTGGCCTAGAACAGGGCTCGGAACATAGTAGATGCTCAAGTATTTGATGACAGATGGGACCAATGGAAGGGATGGAAGGAGAGGGAACAGGGTAATCTTTCAGAGAACTCAGTCTGGTTGGAGAGGCAGGAAAACAATGAGAATGCAAGCCCTTTTGATTAATCAAACAATATCTATTAAGCGCCGACTAATACCCTCCACACTTTTCCAGGCATGGAAGGAATATCTTGGGTGTTGACAGCACTCAGCTACGAATAACCGGGTGCACTCTCTCAGCCTGGGTGGGAGTATTCACTTAAGGCTTCATGGGGGAGGGAGTCCTAAACTGATCCTCCATCAGCAAAAACCCCTCCACCTTCCGTAGTACTCTCGGGTTCCAAAGGATGCCTGGGAGGCAGGCAGGGCCAATGTTATGGTTCTCCCCATTTGAGAGATAGGGTCCTGTGGCCAACAGGGGACAGAACTGGGACAGGAGCCCACAGGTTGTGACTCTGCCCTTCCCTACTGGGCAGGCAATTGTAGTGAGGAGGGCAGAAGGGAGGAAAGGGGCGGGGACCACCTGGGCAAAGGGCAGGGGGATGCATGAACAGAGGCCAGGGAAGGTGACCTGGGAGGCCGGAACTGTGCTCCCAGCAGCGAACTGTAGACTGCCAGGGGGAGACACACTCCGATAGCCCTGTGCTGTCAGGTGGCGCATCTCCGTATCTGGCCTGGGGTCTGGAGCCTAAGGGAAAGGCAGGAGGGCCCCCTGTGCTTGGCCCCATGCTGCAGCCTCTGGAATCTCCACACGCTGAAGCTTGGGCTCCCTACTTTATGGCTTAGTTATTTTTAATTTAGACAAAAGACCTCACTTGGCCCTTTATGGCCCCATCCAGTGGAGCTTTTTGTCTTTTTACCAGCGCTGTCTGTTTTTACTGTTTTGATCTCTACTATTTTATTAAGTAATCCTTTTGCCTTTTTTTTCCTGATCTCATTTATTTTACTTCTTTTTTCTCTTTTGCTTTTAAATGCAAACAGAGAGGCAGCAGTATCATCAAGGTGAGGCCATGAAGGAGTCTAATGAGACCTAGGACCCAAAGAGCATGCGCCCTGGCTCGAGATGTGGTTCCCCCAGAAAAGACCAATGTTCCCATTTTAAAATGACCTGTTTCAGCAGCACAGAGATTCACAGGGTCAGTGACCCTCACAGGAGAAGATACGATTAGCCCCTCCACAGGCCAGAGAACTCCCTGGAACACAGGGCCTTTTAATTTATTTCTGGGAGGGTAAGTGACATCTTGATGAATCCATTTTGACATAAAGGCTCTTGATGTGGCCTCAAAAACAGCCATTAAACCTTTAGCTTGCTCTTATTGTCAGCTATGTGCAAAGCAGACTGTTCACCCCATCCCCAAACCCCTCCTCAGAGGTGAGGTAAGAGGCAAGAGTCTCCACAGCAAACATTTCTGGATAATAAGGAACAGACCTACTTCCCTTTAGGCACAGGTGCATCAAAATGTCTCCTGTGTCCCACCTGAGGAATTAAAACGTCCTTCCATTCTCATGCTTGGAGTTTTGTTTATTTAGACATATGGGCACCCTTTAAAAACACGGTGTCGGCCGGTGCTTTGAAATTTACATAAATGGTTTCACGCTAACAATTCCATTCTGTCTCTTACAATTCCCCCTGGGTTGCTTTGCAACATCTCCCCAAGTTGCTCAGCGGAGACGCAGTTCGTTGCCGCGGACTGCAGCGCGGTATTCCGTCAGCCCCAACGCCACATTTTACTTCCGCGGCCCCTGGTGCAGGACACGGGGCTGGCTCGGATCCTGCCCGCGACCCACGCCTCCTTGCACACGGCTCCCGTGCACCTGCTAGAGACTCTCTGCAGCTGTACACAGCTGTACACAGCTGTACACCCGCAGTGTGTGAGCAGCAGCAGTGGGGCACCAGACCCTCTGTACCAAGGTCAGCGCGTTTCTCTGCGCATGGCTTACGCTTTCCACCAACAGGAACTAAAGGCTTTCTCTTTCCCGCTGCCTCACCCATTTTCTAATTTTTGCCAATCTGAGGGGTAAAATGATAGCTTCTTATTTTAATTTGTGTTAAAGAAATTAATAGCTAATAGCGATTTCAAACGGTCACTTCTATGAATGACCTGTTTACATCCTACTTCCCCTTTTTCTTTTAGATGCTCGTGTTTTTCCTATGGATTTGCCGTTTTTTGTATATGCTGGATATTAAACCTTTGTCGGTTGTAAACTGCCAAAACTATCTACTCCCAGTCTGTCACTCCTCTGTTAACTTTGTTCATACTGTTTAAAAAAAAAAAAAATCTCTAACGTCGATGTGATCAAATCTTTTTATTTTGTGCCTTATGGTTAGTGTCTGGTTGTTTTTTAAATCGTTTCAAGAAATGCTCACTTTGAGGTTTAGAATTATTTTTAATGCATTTTCTTCCATTTGTGTTTATAGTTTTACTTTTCACATTTAGGTCTTTCTCTACTTGGAAATTTTTTTTAAATCTAGTGTTGAGTACCAATCCAAGTTAATTCATTTCCAAAACAGTGAACCATTTTTTTCTGATGACTTTTACAAAATAATTCGTTCTCTCACTGATTTGTGATGCCACCTCTCTCTCATAGGGAGTTCCCTTACGGTTTTTTTTTTTATTTATTTAGACTTGTTTTTATTCCGTTTATTTCTGTGTGTCTAGGTCTGTTTCTGGTTCCTTATTCTGTTCCTTTGGTTTATCTGTCTGTCCCCATGCCAATAACACACTGCTTTTATTATTACACTTTTATTGTAATCAGTTTGATTATCAGAACAAATGTTGCTTCTTTGCTGTTTCTTTTTTAATTGGATTAGCGATCTGTGGATCTCGATTCTTCGAGAGAAATTTTATACTCACTTTGTTTAATTCCCCAAAATTCCTGCTGGAATTTAATTGAAGGTAGAAATTAATGTGGGGCTAATAGACATCTTTCCAAAATTAAGTCATCCAAACATGGATATAGTATTTCTTTTTATTTAGGTCTTTCATTTAATGGTTTTCGTAAAGTTTAATCCTTTTTTAAGTTTTCCTCCTCTGCGGTCTTGGGCCTTTGTTGTTAATGCCTGAGGCCTCTGTGATATTCAGGGCTATTATCTGATACAGGGCTGTCCTCTCTGGGGATCCTGGGAGGGGTCTCAAAATGTGTCTGTGCGGTTGCAAAATTGCAAGAAAGTAGAACATTTTAGCCACAATCGGTCCAGACTGCGTCATCTCCATCACAGCTTCCCCTCCACGGCAATGGGTGGAGGGGGCAGATATCTTTTCGAATCAGTGTCTTCATTTTCTTCAGATGAATAGCCAGTGGTGGAAGTACTGGATGGTAAGGGGGTTTATTATTAACTTTTTGAGGAACCTCCATACTGTGTTCCATAGTGACCGCACCAGTTTGCATTCCCACCAGGAGTGCACGAGACATCCTTTTCCTCCACATCCGATTGGTCTGTTCAGGCCTTCTATTGCTTTTCTGTTGATTTCATCATATTTTCCAGAAATTTGTACATTTCATGTAGGGCCAACTGCATATACTTGCATATACACATATATTGTTATAATATTATTTTTATATTTTAAAATCTTAGTTTTACCTCAGTCTTTTTTTCTCACCCCTGGGAGGGGACCCTTGGCTCTCACTTACCCTCTGATGCTCTGCAGAGTTGGATTAATCCTGCAGTTTATTTTAAAATCTGCTCTCTTGTTTTCTCGATGTTTATTTTACGGGTCTTTTAAAGGATGTTCATTTTGTCTTTTCAGGGAAATTTGTTTTTGGTACTCATTTATACTGTTTTTGCTGTTCTTAGCATCATTCTTTATTTCACTGGTTTCTGTTCTAATCGTATTTTCTTCTTGCTTATTTGGGCTTTCTCTACTGCTTGTTTTTTTGTGTTTTTGTTTTGTTTTGTTTTGTTTTTCCTCCTTTTGATTTGGATACATGACTCATTTCTTTTCAGCCCTTCCTGTTTTCTGATAGATGTATTTAAAGCTACAAATTTTCCTCATGGGACTGCTTTAGCTGTAGTCCATAAATTTTGACATGTAGAGCTGTCTTTGACATTTAATTCTAAGTAATTCACCATTTCCCTCAAAATTTTCTCTTTAGTCCAAGGGCTATTTGGTAGTATGTTTTTATTTTTCTCACATGTGGGATATTTGGGCTATTTTTTTTTTCTAAGATTTTATTTATTTGAGAGAGAGAGAGGGAACACAAGCAGGGGGGAGTTGGAAAGGAAGAAGCAGGCTCCCCGCTGAGCAGGGAGCCCGATGCAGGACTCAAATCCCAGGCCCCTGGGATCAAGACCTGAGCCGAAGGCAGACACTTGACCAACTGAGCCCCCCAGGTTACTGAGCACCCCTGGGCTATTTTGGTTTGGTTTGGTTGTGGTCTCTTCCCACCTCTTGTCTCTCCTGAGTGCTATCCCGTTGACATGATCTGGATTTTAGTTCCAGATTGTGCCATATATTCATCATTCATTCGAGCAACAGTAATATCTAATAAATTCTTTTTCACTCCTATTTGTCTTTATCTGCTTCTCAGATTCACTTTTTTTTTAATTGCTGGAATACATTCTGCACACCTCTTTATGCCTGAGGATATCTTTATTTTGCCCCCACATTTAAATATTTAGCTACATACAGACTTCAACAGTTTCTAGCTATCACTTGATTGTCATCTCATTGTCATTCTGATTCCTCCTTATTTGTAGGTGATCTGCGTGGACGTTTCCTCTCTGAGATGCACTTAAAAGTCTCCCTAGTGTGTCTGTAAATGAGGTTTTTCTTCTTTATCTTGTTCAGCACTGCCTTAATCCCTTCCCCTCTGAAAGTATATATGTCCCTTTCATTCAGGAAAAAGTTAAGGCACTGTCTCTTCCAGCATTTTCTCCTTTCTAGGTACTCTTTTATTTTTTCTCATCCCCATAATAGACACCTATTAGTGACTGTATTCCCATCCTCCATGTCTTAATGTTCTCACAGCATTTCTCTCTATCCCTGGGAGAGATCCTTGAGACTTATTTATCCTTGGATGCTCCACAGGGTTGGGTTTAGTTGACCCAAATGTGTAACTGGGCTGGAGGGAAGGAGAGCTTCAGCCCCAGAGTCCCCTCCTGCAACCCCCTGGGCTCTGACAAGAGTAAGTTCCCACTCATCCTCCTCCACAGGGGCTGGACCAGATGCCGGTGGAGGAGGCGCAGGGAGCTGCCACTGTGCCCATCACTCCCTTGTCAGGAGAGGCTTGGGTAGGACAGCAACATGACCCTCACTAGGCCTCACCGCTGCAGCAGACTTTCCCACCCTCTGTCTTTTACCATGACAGCTCTTTGAAGCGAGTAGGCAAGGGATTGTTCATTCCCATTGTGTAGACAAGGACACTGAGGCCCAGCGAGGTAAAGTCATATACCAAAGGCTGCCCTATGACCCTGAATTGGTGGTCTAGCAAGGACTATCCTCTCCTACCTCGTGCTAACGTATTGTGGTTACATGGGTGCACACGCACAGACGTGTGTTCACATGCAGACGTGCATGAAGTGTTTAAATGTCCATGGTGCAGGCCTTCCTGGGCACAAGAAGTCAATGGGAATGCCATATGCAGGGGGAGCTGTCTCCCTAAGCTGGGCCCCCATGGCTCCCGATTCTCTTGCTGGGGAGTACTATCCAGCCCCATTATCTGCTGTCTGGTCCTTGTCAAGTACTCTCTCCACCCCCTCCCAACCTCCCCCTCCAGAAGAGGTCCTCCTCCTAGGCTGAGATCGCCAACAGGCCGTTCTTGCTGTCAGCAGAGCTCTGTGGGCACGGGGCCTCCGTCCAAGCCCGCAGAAGCTGCCCCACCCACGCCGCTGTGTGCTGGGCCCCCGCCCATTGCTCCAGCCTCTCGTCCTTTCCTCAACGCAGACAGCAGGAAGTTCACCTTGGATCTGACCTGCAGCTCTACTAAAGAAGCAGCCCCTCTTCTCCATCTGAATTCGACAGGATGCCCCCGCCCCCACCCTGGAGCTCTCAACTCCCGCTAGCCCAGGACGGCCCTTTGCCCATCAGGGAGAACAAGGCTCATTCCCCTCCACCTACAGGTGGTGTCTGGGGGAAGCCTCTCTGGCCTCTAACCTCTCTCTATTCTAACAGAGCCATAAGCCACAGGCCACGGCAGCGAGTCGGGGGCCGGGGCCGCCTCCGTTGCTGTCAATTTTCCAGCGGGGCTTATCTGCACCTTCACATGGTGTTCTCTTGCCAGAGGAGTCAAGGGCTGCGTGTGGCAACCAAATTATATAAATGCTGCATCCTTCCCATCTGCCTACCCCCAATACCCTGTCCTTTCTCTGAGGACAGCGGAGCGTCTCGTGGCCTCCACAGATGTTGGTATATTGTCACTGTCCTTAGCTGATTAGTGTCTTTCTCCAAATGCCTGGGGCCATCTCTCCACAGAGAGAAGGGGGGGCAGGGAGAAAGAGAGAGAGAGAGAGAGAGAAGACAAGTCCCCCCTGTCCCCTTTGCTGCCTGAGCTGCTAGCTCTGGGAAGGTGCTGGGTGCAAGAGGCTGGACTGTAGGGAACAGGGTGGGGAGATGGTGCAGGGTGAGGTCAGGGAGGCATGAAAAGGAAAACCACAGAGGCCAGGAATTTTGAGGACCATGAGCCGAGGATCAAGGCTCCCAGATATTGTTGATTCCTAAACCTTTTCCAGGTCACATCCCGTGATCATCCTCCACATGCCATCACCACCCACGGTGGCCTCTCCAAGCTCCAGTGGTAGGAGTGGGTAAGACAGCCTTTGTATTTTCTCTCAGGCAGGAGAAAATGTGTGTTCCAGCACCCCCCGTGGTCTACGCTTGGTGCTATGCACCTGAGGTCCCGGATCCTGGTCCCCCAGAGACATCTGTGGTTTCCATGACCAGGAATGGAACACACCAGACCCAAGAGCCAGCAGATTAATAAGCGCCTTGGCGCCCAGGAGTCCTGGAAGGGAGTGTGGCTCTGTCCGTGTGAGCCCTTCTCCATGGTTGGAAGAATAGCCCAGAATTTGCTAACTCCTCATCGGAGTCGTTGGCCCCATCCCATTGTCTCATTCAACTTTTTTCAGCAGTCCTAAGGCAGCTGGGGTTCTTTCCAACTCTCCAGAGAAGGAAGCTGAGGCTCAGATGTCCAGACGGCTTTCCCAAGGTAACCACCAGCAAGCAGTAGAGCCAAGACTCAGAACCGGACCTCCTGATGGGCGGCGCCAATAAGCCCGCCATGCCTCAAGCTAGAACCGACAGTAACCAAAATGGTGGCCACTGTTGAGGTGCGAGCTGCCCACCTTGCAAGGCGCATCAAGAACAAAACAATTAGGAGTGAGGAGGTCCATCCAGCCCTCCCAAACACGTGCTCTCTGGTGCTCTTGCCTTCCTTCCCAGGTAGCCATGAACTGAGCCAGCTCGTGTTAGACATGGTCCCCAGTGAACAACAGCAGTAACGTGAATTCTTCCGCACACCCGCCATCAACTGCCACCTGCGACCATGTGCACCAGCATCATCACCTCTCTCGCCCCTGCCCGCCTCCCCTGGAGATCTATTCAAATCTAGCCAACAGAGCAGCAGGGGAAAAAAGAGGATAAACCTATATCAACACTCTATTTCTCTTCGTCTCTCTCCTTGTGAAAACAAAAGAGAAACCGCACAAAGCCTCATCCAATATTCACTAGGAGTCCTCCTGACATGATCCCAGGAAAATAAGTCCTTTTCAAACCCGTGGTTCCGGGGCATCCTCTCCCGAGACAGCACGCAGAGCAGGCCGCGTGCGGGGCTCTGAGGCTGGCAGAGGCACTCGGCGGTAAGGCTTAATTATGATTCATGGAGTTGCGTTGTGGAGATGGTTTAAAGCCACTTAATTAGTGTAGGAATATACCGCCATAATTATCCTGAAATATGACCTAATTAACCTATGGAAAAGCCAGGCCCACTGCTCGGGAATGCCGGAGACATCAGTAGTCTATTAATATACTCTGTCTGCTCTCAAGCACCGCACTGGGGGCACACAGGGCTGGGGGGCGCAGACAGAGGAGAATAGGGTTTGCCCTGAAGGGTGATGATGTTTAGACTGTGTGAAGTGGTCGAGAAAGGAGAAGGGAATGCTATTTACTGAGCACCTATCATGAGCCAAGCAGCGTTAATCCGTTTCTTCTTTAATCTTCGAAATAATCCTTTAGGATAGATTTTAAAGTTCAGAGAGGTTCATTAACTGACCAAGGCCACACAGCCAGGAAGTAGCTGAACTGGAAGTCATTCTCTAGCCAGGCTGCTCCTAAGGCCATACTCTCCCTGTTAATTACTCACTGCCTCTGGGCGACACAAAAGACTCAGGGGAAATGGACAAGATTAAGAAAAGAGGCCCTTTCAACTCTAAGAAGGTACCCCTCCCTCTGACAGTTTAGAAAAATGGAGTCATTCAAACTTCCTGGAGGCAGGTTCGAGCTTACAAGTATGCGGTGTAGGCTGGACACTGGAAAGCCCCAGGAATCCTCGCTCACATAGGCCACAGTGGGAATGATGGCCCACTACTGAGAGCCTGCACAACCACTCCCAGCAGTCCTGGGAGACCTCCCTCTGTGCCTCCTGAACTTCCCTTCCCACCCAAGTCACCAGCCCCAACCCAGGCTTTGAGTCCAGATGTTGGCCCAAAGCCAGAGAAGCCACATCTGGGATAATCCTTAACAGAGCCAGATTTGAACCCAGTCCTCCCCTGGGGAGACCCAGCACCCAGGGTCACTCAGGCCCCAGGATGAAAGTCCAGAGCCCTCCAGGGGGCGCCCAAGAGCCAGACTTCCACCTCAGAGTCTGTCTGGCCAGCAGGTCGAGGAATATTCCAACAACGTCCTCATTCTTCCCTGATCAAAGGAGCTTGGATTGAACCTGCTGTAATCATCCGTCGGGGAGTTTGCTTAAAATTCCCCTAATTACGGGAGAGCAGAAAATTGCTACGCCTCAGACTGAATAGAGAAATCGAAGGCGCCCTGCTCCCAGCTGCCTGGGGAGACAAGCCAGGATGGGAATAGAAAGGCTGGGAGAGGCGGGGGGTGTGGGGGGGGTGACGATGGGTGGCAGCAATGGGAGGGAGAGCCAGGGAGTGGGAGAGGAAGGGAAGGAGCCTGCTGCGAGGGGGGTGGGCGCGTGGTGGCTGGCTCAGGTGGGGCACGCCGCCTCCCCTGCAGAGAGAAGGGTACGAGAATGGAAGGGCAGCCATGTAAGGCAGAATTAGCCAGAATGCACCCTCCCGTAGCTGGAGCTAGTTTTCTAAAGAGGCTGGGGGAGCCCATAACTCTGGCTCAGTTTAGAAAGTAGATTCTGGAATGTCCTCTCTGCCAGGAGAGGGAAGGGAAAGAGCAGATGGACAGGTCAGGAAGGAAGCTGGCCGGGCAGACTGCCTCCAGGCACCCTCTCTGGGCTCTACACTGTTCCAGGCACATTGACGGGTCCAGAGGAAGGAGGAGGCACGGGATCCCTGCCCTTGGGGAGTCTCAGTCTGAAGGGGGAGACTGAGTGAGCATCACCCCCAAAAGTAAGGCTCAAAGAAACCCTACACACCCATGACCAACACAAGATGGCCCTGAACTATAGGAAGGGGATCGGAAGGTGCTGAAGAGGGTGTAGTCAGAGGGGAAGGCTTGCTGGGGAGGCACAGGCTGGGCAAGAGAAGGCAGCTGGAGGAGCAAAGACGGGACAAGGGAGGGAAAAGCTTGACGGAGTCCTGCGAAGTACCAAAGTGTTGTGGTTACCATTCATTGGTGGGGGGAAGCCAGACTCAGGGAGGTGAAGTCACTTATCTAAGGTCACACAGCTCATCAGTGGCTGAGATGGGGCTCAAGCTCAGGCTTCAGACTCCTCGTCTGTGAGTCACACCCCCATGGAATAAAGTAATGGGGGGCGGCGGGGGGGGCAGAAGGTGGAATGCTCAAAGGAAAGCTGAGGTCCACTCACTGACTACTCAACGTCAACAGTAAGGAGCAAGCAATACTCTAAAGGCCCTCTTTGCTATAGCACCGCCCCCTCCATGAGCTCCCCAGGCTCCCCACCCACAACAGGGTGGAAAAGGCTGATGCTCCTGGATGCTGTCACCCTTTCCCCAGGGACTTCTCAGCGCCTCACTCGAGTCCCTGAGTGGGCCCCCTTTGGTTCTCCGAGGGCCCGGCTGCCCTGCCGTGTCTGTCCCACTTACAGAGTGGCGGGATGGGCTGAGATGGGGGACTTGCAGTCTACAGAAATCCACTCAAACTGGCATTTCAATAAAAGGGGAAGTTTACTGAAAGGACACAGGGGTGTCTTGGAGGCCGGAATGTGGTCAAGGACTGGTATGAAGGGCAGGACAGCCCACAGGCATCAGGAGCTCCTGCTCATCATCTCACCGTTCTGCTTCTCCTGGCGCATCTGGGCAAACCCAACACTCAAGATGGCCACCACGGCTCCCAGGGCCACACGTGACAAAGAAGGATGTGAAGACACCGCCCTACTGCCGATCCCCCCAAGATGAACCCTGATTGGCCCAGCTCGGCTCAGGCACCTGTTCTAATCCGATCCACCTCCGTCCAGGGGGCTGGGTCATGCGGTGGCTGCCGTGGGCTCACCAATGCGTGGCAGCGGGCCAAGTCAGGGGCCACGGTGAGTCTGACAGGAACGGCACCACTGTCCCCCACAGCAGTGAGAATACCCCTGGGTGGCTCGTGTGTGGCGGCCGGGCCTGGGGGCGGAGACCCGGGCTTCCCTGTCTCAGCAGGGACTCTCAAGGTGGTCAAGCCCTCCCCCGGAAGCCACGTGCTGAGGGACACCCAAGTGGCCAGCTGCGGCCGAGGCCAAGCCTCAAGTGGGAAACGGAAGGGTGAGGGGACTCGGCCTGGCCCCTGGCCCCTGGCCCCACGGGGGTCCGAGGTGTGCGGCGGCAGCGGGCCAGCCTGCGAGGGCTGGAGTCCTGGCACGGGGCCTGTCGGGAAGGCGGGCCAGCCTCCTGGGCTCCAGGGTGGTTATCTGAGGCTGGGAAACCTGTACTTTAGAAACTTGACTATTTTCATGCTGTTTGTATTTTCTGTAATTACTTCCCTTTTGTTCTCCCTCAGTATTTATGGAAGTCCTTTGTGAAAATGCCAGCAGAGCCCAGCAATGCCGAGAAGAACCAGCAAAGGGGTTTGTGTCTCTTCCTGGGCTCAAGGTAAAAGAGACACATCCTGGAGCCTGGGAACAGAGGTGGCAGGAACCTGGCCAGGAGGACAGGGGAGGGGCGGGGAGGGGGACAAGGACCGCGGCCGAGAGGCTCCTCTTCCCCTGGTCTCTTTCCAAGCTCTTTCTCAAATATGGGGAAGCCCTGGGCTTCCGTTGAACAAAGTCTACTGTCCTGAGCTGACTGAGAAAGTGGCAGAGCTGCCCACTTCCTATCCGCCCCATCTGGGGGCCGCCAAAGCCACCCCCAGGCCAGTCTTGAACGTGAACTCCTGAAGAAGCTGTGCCCCCTGCATGCTCCGCCGGCGCTGGGGCAGGGACGGGGATCACACAGGTGCTAGCCCAGAGGAGGGGGCCCTGCCCTGGGACCCAGGGAATGGGAACCTGAGTCCCTGGCACAAGGTCTTCCTCCAAGTTCAACTTCCCCGGCCCTGACATTTTGCCGGGCCCTACCTTAAAAACTCGGCATGGGCATCAGAGCCATGTCGGTGGGGGGGGTGCGCAGAGAGGCAGAGGTAGGGGAGCTCAGTTTCTCCCTGGGCTCGGGGGTTCTTCCCTGAAGTGAAGAGATGCGTAAGGCTCTGGTGTTAAGAGACTGGAGGTACCCCTGTGGTTTCTAGGGAGCCACAAATGAAGGTCCGCAGTGGTAGAAAGGACCAATGAAAGACTCATGGAGACCTTTGCCCTCTGATATTAAGTTATCTGTAAGCAAATTGTCATCAAAGAACCACTGGAAG
Source organism: Eumetopias jubatus (assembly GCF_037043125.1). Classification (NCBI taxonomy): domain Eukaryota; kingdom Metazoa; phylum Chordata; class Mammalia; order Carnivora; family Otariidae; genus Eumetopias; species Eumetopias jubatus. Next base: position 98,165,304 of record NW_028274819.1, read on the forward strand.
GTCCTGGCCCTGCCTAGCCCCCTCCCCACTGTGGCTATTGCTGGCCAGGTGGAGTTGCCCTGGGTGGCTAAGCAGCCCTCCAGGAGCGAGGTGTCCACAGGCAGAGAAGCAGCAATGACATGGGACATTAGGTGCTGATGGCTTTGCCGAGCAAGAGAATTGCATTTAAAGATGCAATGGGTCCCTCTGGGGGACTGTCAGAGAAGGCTCCAGAACAAGGGTCTGGGAGCGGGGGGCTTAGTAAAGCAGCTGGGGTGGGGAGTCAGGCAGAGGGGAGCCAGGACAGGCCTGTGGGGGTGCAGCCTCTGCCCCTCTCAGCAAGCCCGTCAACAACACCTGCCATTAAGCGGGTGCCCAACATGCCCCCACTAGAAGGCGGGGGTTGGGGGCAACTGTCTCACTTTTGCAGACAAGATAAGGAAGGACTGGAGGTTAGGTTGCTTGTCTGGAGCAGACAGTGGAGATGGAATTCAGGCTCAGCTCCTCCTGGCACCGAAGTCAGGACTCAGAACCAGCCCGCATGGTGCCCTCTCTGAGCATTCCCCTCCCCCCGGGGACCACAGGGAGCGCTGAACCCGCCTGGGGCTTGGGCTTGCAGGTGGGGGATGGAGAGCTCGCCCAGACTCCCTGACAGCCCCACGGCCACCACCACCGCTCCACCCTTTTGTGGGGGAGGAAGAGGAGAAACATCTGGCCTGGGTGACATGTGGAGACTATGAGGTGGCCGACCTGAGCTCCCCACCCACCGCGCTCAAACCTCCCTCGTCAGGGAAACCTGCTCCTGATCCTCCTGCCTCGGGCTTTGGGGCAGGGACATCACCACCACAAACAGGCGCTGCCTTATCTATACCAAACATGCCTGAAGGAGGGGCACCCGCACCATTCTCCTGGCCGCGCTCATTTGCACACACCCAGCATGCCCCAGAGTGGCCCCGAAGGTCAGGCGACATGTAGGAAGCAGCCTGTGAAAAACTGCCCTTTTTAGGAGCTGAGCATATCGCACCCAAAATGGAGGATGGGAGAGAGTGGGGGAAGGGAGAGAGATGAGAGGGGAGGGGAAATGAGATGCTCAGAAGCCCCCCAAACCTCACGGCAGATATGCTGAGTTGGGGGTCAAGGAGCAGCCGAATGGGGGGCTGGGGGCCAGAGAGACTGAGTCATCCAGTCTTGGCTCAAACCCGCTCCCTCTGGCTGGGTTTTGAACCTGTCCAGGAAAGACCTACCACAAACTGTCCATGTTGGGCCCTGTTCCATCCGGTCAGAGCCCGAGGAGGTGAAGGGTATCTGAGTTCAGAGGCTGCCCGCACGAGTGTCACTAGTTTGCTGGGGAAACCTGGGTGCCCGGAGCCCGCAGGACTCACTCCTGAGAGCAAAAGAGCTGATGAGAACCCTGAGGGAACGGGGGGAGCCTGGGGGTTCAGAAAGGGAAGACAAGAAGTGAGGGAATTCAAGACGAGGCCCTACTTCACCTATAGCATTCACCTTCCTTCCCACCAGCCCGAACCTTATCCATCCTTCAAAACCCGCACAGAAATGCCACCTCCTCCGTGAAGGCTTCCCTGACCTCCAGATGAAGTTCGCTCTCTCCGTAAGTACTTTATCCCCACTGGCCTCCTGAACCCTGTCACTTTCTTCCTTGCATGGTGCCGCCCGGGCTAGCTGTGGAACTCTACAGGGCAGGGCAGCTCTTGCTTCTTACCCCATTACAAGAGCCCTGTAACTACTTGGATAAAGGGAGACTGACGGAGAAGAGGGGTTCACTATGGAGCTGGGCAGGCGGTAGAGCACTCAGATCAGAGGACGCAGGAGGGATTCGGGAAACATCAGCTGAAACGAGACTCAGAAGAGCTGTTGCTTGCTCCCTGAAGTCCAGATTGCATTCGGGATCAACAAGAAAAAAAGCCTGTTTTTCTAGAGTCCTGGGGAACTGAGAAACCAAATGTAGTGCCCTCACAGGAGGGGGGAGGCACTGGAGGCTGGGAGAATAAGCCAGAAGGGGAAAATGCCCCCACCCTCCACGTGGTTTTGGTAGTGATTGAGCCAGAAATAAAAATCACTTATGTGTTTAATGGTATTTTTCACTTCAGATATTCTGTTTCCATCTTTATTAAGTTCCATTTCGTTTTTGAAATCTTCCATTTTTCTCCTCATTGTATTCATGTTTTCCTCGACAGTTCTGAGCATATGGAGCATATTTGTAATCCCTGCTTTGGCATCTTTGTCTGCTAATTCCGTCATCCTTCTTATTTGGGCACCTGTGTCTGTTGATTGATTTGTCTTCTGGTTATGGGTCGTGTTTCCCTTTTTCTTTGCTTGACTGTTATTTTTTTTTTTTTTTTATTAGGTGATGGGTACTGTGAATTTTGCATTGGGTTCTGGATTTCGTTGTGTGCCTTTAGAGAGAGCGGGACTCTGTTCTGGCTCCCAGTTATTTGGAATCACTGTGACCCTATGAAGGTTTGCTCTTAAGCTCTGTTAGATGGGTACAGGGCCGCCTTTGGCCTCTGACCAAGGTAACATCCTTCTGAGGACTGTATCCATTGCGCCACATACTACAAGCCCTCTCCACCCTGACACATACAAATCTGAGCCATTCCCAGCCCTGTGTGAGCTCAGGAACTGCTCGGTCTTCTGCTTTCCAGCAGCTCTCTCCCCAACCTCATGGTGCTTCACCCCGATTACGTGCAGATCAGCGTTCATAGTTAAAGTTTCCAGGACCCTCCTGCAGACTTTCAGAACTCTCCGTGGACAGCTCCCCCTCTCCAGTGTTCTTCCTTATGAATTCTAGCCTCCTCGACCCCAGTCTCAATCCTCAAACTTGGGTCCCAACTCATCCCCCAGGCTCTGTCTCGGATCCCCCCTCCTTTACTTTGGCCTGGAGGTAAACTGATGCACAAGTGGGGCCTCACTTCTCTCAGGGACCCCCCCTGTGCTACCTGTTGCCTCCTGTCTGAAAGTCATTGTTTCAGACTTTTTATCCACTTTTCAGTTGTTTTCATCAGATGCACAATTACTGTAGCAGTAAACTCTTCTGTGGCCAGAAGGGAAAGCTTCCTGGGCAGTAACTATGCACAGGGGCATTCTCCTATGAGAAGGGAGCAGTGTCTGCAACAGCGTGCTCAGGAAGGCCTCACTAGGAAGGCAAACTGAGAAAAGTCCTAGAGGAAGTGAAGGAGTGAAACACGCATGCAAAGGCCCTGAAGCTTGCTCCAGGAACAGCCGGGAGACCAGTGTAGTGCTGGGGGTTCCAGTGACAAAGAGACAAGTTCTGAGAGACCAATGGGAGGGGCCAGACGGTGAGGAGCCCCACAGGCCCCAGAAGGAGACCAGAGGGTTTCTGTGATCATCCAGACCCGAGAAGGCGGGAGCTTGCGCCTGGGTAGTGGCCAGTGAAGTCAGAAGATTCTGGGTGTTACGTTGAAGGACTGGGCGAGAAAGGAGTCAAGGATGACTCCTCAGTTTTTTGGCCTGGGCAGCCAGAAGGGTAGAGTTGCCATTGACCAATATAGGGAAGGCTGCAAGCTAACGGGTCTGCGTGCTGGGGGCAGTCCGTTGGAGTGTGGACATGTTAGGTTTGAGATGTGTACTAGACACCCGCATGGAGATATCCAGCACAGAGGGAATGAAGCTGGGGAACGAGCCCACCTGTGAGGTCTGGCCTAGTGATGCCCAAAGGTCACCAGAGAGCACCCTAAGGATCGTACTCATGGAATACCCTTCTGCCACCACAGAAGGGGGCAGGAATTGGTAAACCAGGATGGGCCCTTCAGAGGCCAGCTCATCCCCCCACTCATTCCAAAAAAGTTGGCTCAAGCCATTAAGGGCTGTCAAGGGGCATCCGTGCCCAGGAGCCATACACTGGGCCCCAAGGAAAGGCTGCATCCATGGCTCTGTCCCCCGAGGCCCATCTTTGCTCCTTCGCAGGCCGTCTGGTCCCCATTCGTGACTCTGGACAACAACATTTGCTGCCCTTGGCTCTAGGATGGCTCACCTGATACCCTGCACTTAACACTTACTCCCCCCCCAACTCTGCCTGGTCCCTCTAACCAGGACGCTTGTTGGCTGTGCTTCCCAAGCAGCTGCTGTGACACCTCTCCTTTCAGGTTGCCGTCGCTCTGTGGGCTAGCAGCAGCTGGGATAAGACTCAGGGGAAGATCTCTCCCACCCCCAGCAGATCTCTCCCAAGAGCCCTGGGATCTGCAAGTCCTTCCAGATATCTAACCTTCGTCCCCATCATTTCATCCTCTGTCCTTTTATCTAATGCCCTCCACCTGGAACAGATGGGCCCCCAGCGGCCCCTTCGTTTCGTTCTCCTTTTCTGCTCCCTCCCGGGCGCTCTCCCCTCCCTTCTGTTCTTCCGCGTCTCCAGCACCTTCCTCACTCCGTCTGGTGCCCGCCCTGCTCTCTCACCTCGCTCCATCAGTGGACCGTCCGTCTCAGACAGTTCAGGGAAGTGGAGAGGAAACCCTTGCTGACCCTGGTGAAGGTCCTTTTCCTTCTTCACCCAGGGGAGGTCACAAGTTAACTCGATGCCCCCAGAGTCCTCTCTGCTCCAGATGGCTCCCCTCCCTCAGACCCCTCCACGACCTCCCTACATTGTCCTGCTGCGGTCCTGGCAGCGTCCTGGCTTGGCCGAGAGGCCCATCCCTCGGGAGACGAACACCTTCACCTCCACAGTGACAGCCCCTCCTGTTCCCCTGCCCCTCACACACACGCACGCCCATGCACACACACGCACGCATACACGCACACTGCCCCTTAAGTGATGGTGAGGGCACTGGCCGAGTGATCCATAGCTCCTTTTTCTTCTACTGCTGCGGTAAAATATGGACAGCAAGAACCACGGGAGAAATGAGGCATGAAAATTAATCTGCTTTACAATCCTCATGAATATTTAAAAGCTGATGAATATGTAACTACATTTCTTTTCTCCTCCATTAGTGTCTGCTTTTGAGTTACTCTATAGCTCCCTTTGGTTCCTTTGGGGGCTGGTTGGCTAGACTGATTTTTAAATTGGTTTTACAGGTGCCGATAGCTCTTGGGTTCCCCCCACCCCCAATCTGGAGAAGAGGATTTGTCCCTTTAAAATTCCTCAGGAAGGCCTGGCAGAGAGAGCGACCCAGAGAACCCCCTCCCGACCTTACACTGTGGGGGCCCAGAGATAAGGGCAGAGCACACCCTTTTAAGGATAAACCACCTGCTTCTTCCTGAGCCTCAGTTTCTCCTCACTCCCCACCATCATGGGTCTTTCAAGGCCCTAGTCCAGGGGGGCTTGAGAAACCAAGAAATTGAGCAGCAAAACGTTATTTTTTGTCTACTCAGAAGAATCCGGTATTAAGCTAACTGTTTGGTACTTTGCACAAATCTCCTGGTCCCTGGAACCAGTCATTCCACCTAGAACCACCCTGTGGAGCATCTGGGCCACCTTCTGGCCTACCCTCCCTGCCACTCCTCTTCGGTTACTCTGGGAGTCTGCTTCCCACCCATTCCAACCATCTGAACCAGGCTGGCGGGGAGGGAAGGCTGCTCACCCACCTCCCCACAGCCATCAATCACCCCAGAGCAGAGCAGAAGGAGCAGCAGGGCCTCTTCCCAGAGCAGCAAGCTTTTTCCTGGAGCCTGAGGCAGGATGCAGCACTGAACTGGCATCCTGCAGAGGGAAGGCTGAGTCCTGGCTGGGGGAAGGAAGGCGCCGTGGGGCGGGGCAATGCGGTGTGGGAGCCATCCATCCTGCCAAGTTCCAGAACGCAGCCCAACCTGGGGCAGAATGTGCAGAGGGTCCTAAAGCCCTGTAGCCATCCAGAGAATTTCAGGTTCCACAGTTAGCCCTTCGAACTCCAAGTCAGAATGGGACACAGGTAAAACTCGGGGGGCTCACCTGTCCACACCTCTCCTGTCTCTCCATCCAAACTTCATTCTACCCAAAGCTTTGCAAAGCATTCCGCACTCTATCTTATTCCTACCTTCTAACGATCCTCAGAGTCTCTGTAATTTCTAGCTTATCAAATTCCTGTCTGACCTTCCATCTCAATCATCAGCTCTCGGGACCCCTCACCCACCTACGTTCTCCACCCCAGGCCCATCCAAGCTAACGTGCTCACCATCCCAAACTTTTCACCCCTTCACCCCAGGCCTTCTGTTTCGCCTCTAGAGCGCTTGTCATTTGCTTCCTTCCAGACTCCGCTCAAAACTGCTTCTGACAGGACACCCTCCTTGGTTGACCTCGGCCCCTAGGAAAACTCCTGTCATCTTTTCTGGGTCCCAGGTTCTCAGTGCAGAATCCACGAGGTGTTCATTGGCACCATTTTCATGTGCATGCAGCATGGGAAGGGCTGTTTGTCACTCAGTGCCTTTTATTTAAAGTGGACTGGCTCACACAGATAGCAATCAGTGTCCCAGCTTCCTCCCACAATGGCGGCATGGCTGCGGCATCGAGTCTGTGGAAATACTCAGCGGGCCTGTCTCCCGCGTTCATGCCCACCCTTCAATCGCGCCTTTAGATCAGCTTCACTCCACCTCTGGTGACTGGCCTGTCCCGCTGCAGGAACTTCCCAATGCAGGGACCCGGGACTCCTCTCTCGCCCCCTCCCTCAACTCCTGCCCTGGGGTCACCTCACACGGGAGCCTCTGGAGTGACACCAGGCTAGGGAGTGGCTGTGAGGGACATCCTGCCCAACTTGGGAGACGGAGAAGGAGCTCTGACATCCAAATCAGGAGACCAGGCTGAGGACGTGGCTCTGCCCGGTGAGCATGACCAAGCCACTCCCATTTTCATCATTCAAATGAGGATAAAAATCTGTCCTTCCATGAAAGGATTATGGTGAAATCAAATGTGAAAATGCTTTGAAAAGTATAGAACACAATATAAATATTGGTGTCTCTGCTGTTATAATAATTATAAACAATAAAGTTATAACTGTTACCATAAATACGTGAGGTTTCCCAGCACTCCCTGTGTCGAAGGAGTCCCCTTGCTGAGCGCCCCCCCCCGCCCCCTTGCTTTCCTTCCCCTGGCCAGGGGAGAGACAGGGGTGCCCAACTGGATGAGTGCCCCTGGGGCTCTGCAGCTCATTATTCCCGAGAGGTTCCCCAAGCGGCAACGTCACCTGCAGCCCCTGGCCTCTCCGCTCTGCCTCAGCAGCAGGAACAAGAGCGTGCCTTGTCAGACAAGCCCTGCATCTCCATAGAACATGCTCCAAGCATAATTACCCATCAGAGAAGTGTGCAGGCCCCGCCCTTATCACAGAGCTGATGCCACCGCTGGACTGTTGCCGCTCCGCTAGCTGAAGGCTCAGCTGCCCTGGACCTAGGAAGCAGGAACGGTTCTCCAGCTGAGCAGGGCCAGCTCAAGCCAAGTGCTAGAGGGGTGCCCCAGGCCCCCGGCCATGAGTAGCTGGGGAGCCTCCAGCAGCCCAAGCAAATGCTGAGCCTGGCTTCTTCCCACCTTTTCACCACTCACCAGTGTTAGTCCCCGCCTGCCCATCTTGAGGGTCCCTCTGGATGGGGGATGTATCTACCCTAGGCTTCCTGGCCCCTGACAGGCCCCTTATTGGCGTTCCCACCCTCCACGACCCCACTGCCCCCAGAGGCTGAGGTGTCCACCGCAGTGCTTGAAGATGCAGACAGGCAGTTAGAGGGGTTCCCCTTCCCCAGAGCCAGGTGCAGGGTAGGGCAAGAGAGGTGCCACTGCCTTCCTCCCCGCCGTTCCATCTCCATGCCTTCTCCGGGGAAACCACTCCCAGATAACCCTTTGGTTATGCCTACCCCACATCTCGCCAGGCAGCGGCTACGTGACTGACTTCACACTGTGAATGTCATTTCTCCCACTGTCTGGGTGTTCCATCCGCAAGGGAAATGACCCAAGCCCCTGGGTCCAGCAGAGGCCTGCATCCTCCACCTACCAGTCTCTAGACAGTCTAAATGGTCTCTAGACCATTTCTAGGAGAGATGGGGAAATTGAGCCCTGAGTTGGGCACTTGACTCCTTCAATTTGTTCCTCTGAGTGGGGCCTAGGTCTGAGGGTGGGGGAGAAGCAGAGGACATTTGGAGGTCCTTGGAAGCAGTCCTCCCAGCTGCGCTGCCAGAGGCAGCAGGGACACCTGAGATGCTCACTGTTTGTCCTTCTAGGAGTCCCACCCTGTGGGAGCAGAGGCTCTGAAGGAGGCGGATTCTGCTCTTCCTCTTACTGTCTAGGACCACCCCCCATCCACCTCCTCACATCCCACCCTCTGCCGGGCTGAGCCCCAGAGCAGGGCCTGCAGGGACCATGCTGTCCTCTCTTGAGCCAGGTGTGGCTTCCTCTGAGCAGCCCCAAGCTTGTTCTGGGACCACAGCTCCCTGTCCCCAGGGATACTCTCCCTGGTGCCATCTCAGGACTTCTAGGGGATTATGTCCCAAGCCAGACGCTTCCATCCAGAATTCTAAGACGTCCACACCATCCCTCACTCTCAACCCCACATCCTGAGTCTTATCCCAGCCCTTCCCCACTTGAACTCCACTTCTGCTGTAGTGACAGCTCTATGGGTAGGATGCACTGAGACAAATGGGGCTGTGATTAGCCAGCCATCAGTATCTCTTAAAGGCCCATTCTCTCGAGAGCTGGCAGGCCCCTCCAGTTCCCCCCGCCTCCCTGAGCCAAGCAGGGATCCCCAGGGCAGCTCTAGCCTCCCTCTTTCTCTCTCCTTTTCCCTTCCTGCTCTGGCCATATCAGCCAGATGGATTATGTCTTATTTCTCTTGGATTTGGCTGCAGGAACCAAACAGCATTTAAGGCTATTGATTGTTCAAAAGGCCAAGTGTATAATGCACCAGAAAATTAGTTTGGAATGCCCTGCAGGAGAGAAGCTCCACTCTGGCCTCAGATTTACTCTGTTCTGGTGGGCCAGGAGGGGCATGGGGTGGGGGCCAGTGTACATCTCACTCTCCCCAGGAAGTTCTAGGAAGTCAGCCTCTCCCTGGTAGCCAAGCTGGGGCCTTCTCAGCAGCTAGTTTACCCAGGTGAGTTACATTATAGCAGTACCCTGCTTCCCTTCTTCAGTTCAACCCCACCCATTCATCACTTACTCCCCCCACCCCACGTGCGTACACACACGCGTGCACATGCACACACACAGAATACACTCGTGTCACACACACCATATTTTTTTAAAATGCCTACATATATGCAGGCACACGAGACAGTCCCATGCTTACTAACAGGGGCGTGTCGCTCTCCCCTGTGTACACGTGTGACTGTCTGGGCGTCCAGATAAAAGGCTTTCGCTCTGTCTAAAGACTCTTGTGCTTAGAAGAGTACCAGACACAACAGAGGTGATCGCTGACATTTACCATCTCGGAGGAATGGCTGCAGAACCATGGACAGCTCCCCGCCCCCTCCACTCCTGCCCCGCTCTGTGATCAGTTAGTTCACCTGACCAAAAACAGCTCCAGCTCGCAGCCAACTGGAGTCACTATTAAGTTGGTAATCAAGATAATAGCTTTCATTTTTGAGCACCTATTATGTACCAGTCACTAGCCAAGCTCTTTGTGTGAATCATCTTTGGTCCTCACGACCTCCCAGGATGGAGTTATTATTACTCCCACTCCACAGATGAAAAAACTGAAGCCCACAGAGGTGGTAATTCTCCAAGGTTTTCACTGAACTTGTCTAAAGTAACAAAGGCAAGGGCACCTAACTCCAGGGGCCCCTGTTAAACTGTACAATCTTCATATGACAATAACTTCACCAGACAGATTTTCCCTGAAAGCAGAAGACGAGAGACTGACCTGTATCGACCCATCACGCATTTCCCATCCCCACCACAGCCAGCCCCAGCTGGCCTGATGCAGACAGGAAGTGTGTGCTGGGCTGGCTCATCAAAAAGCGAGCAGGTATTCCTGAAGCCTGAAAATCAAGGCCAAACAGGGCCAAAGGCATGGAAATCTTGCAAAGAGGACACCTGAGAGGCTCAGAGAAGTGTCTGGAAGTGAGATAATGTCCAAGACAATGGGATGTCACAGACACACCAGTTTTAAAGAAAGGAAGACAACCAGGACATTGCCAGAAGCAACTGTCCAGCCCCTCTCCTGCCCTCCCAGAAGCCAGTGGAAATACTGAAAAAGGCAAAAGATTTAGTTCATTGAAAGGGATACTTAACAATGAGAATGATAGCTGAATTGTTCAGCTAAGGCAAAGAAACAGACTCCTGTAAAAAACAAACAAACAAACAAACAAAAAACAAACAGGGAATTGTTTCATAAAAGGTTCAGCCAAACCTTTGTCATGGACAAAAGAGAAATCATTTCTACTTATTGTGTCTTCCAGATAAAGTCAGACTACGCGGCACCGATACCCCCACTGACCCAGGATCTGAGAACCAATGCATCTGCCAGGGGGACTCCAACTCCCCAGGCCCAAAAAGTGGCTCAAAATCATGAGGAAATGTCACGGACCACTTGGTTTTGAGCATCATTGTCCACTTGTCCCTCGTCCCTCTTCCCCATCGAATAGCCGCTCAAGCTTTATTTCACGCGTCGAGATTCTGAGACATTCAGGAGAAATCTTCTGCATAGCAATAAGCTGGGGCCTGTGGAACAGTGAATGTCTATACCACATTTCACTGAGCAATGTTTTAAAGGGTAGTGAGCCAAAGGAGAATCACCTATTTTGGTGCCTTACCTGATTCCTCAGACCTGAATCCACATGACTCTGGGGTATTTCCAAAGATACAGTTCACCCTGAAAAAGATAAATAGTCACCGACAGTCAAGACCATATGCCACAGGGGAGTTCCAAAGGTGCCGACAATGTGACATGATTGGTGCATATACCAAACTGTCCAAGTGGGCTACGTGAAGGAACAACACACACTTGGATGTGGAAGTTCAGACATGTGAGAGAAGAACTTTAAGATTTATTTATTTGAGAGAGCGAGAATGAGAGAGAGAGAGTACATGAGAGGAGGGAGGGTTAGAGGGAGAAGCAGGCTCCTCGCTGAGCAGGGAGCCCGATGCGGGACTCGATCCCAGGACCCTGGGATCATGACCTGAGCTGAAGGCAGTCGCTTAACCAACTGAGCCACCCAGGCACCCGAGAGAAGAACTTTAGTCTAATTTTTTCTTGTCACATCGGCAGCAAGCCACTAGCTGTGGATCCAAGCCCTTTCTTATGTTCGCTGGTCCTTATGCTGAAACCTGAAGGAGGGAGAAAACAATGATGACTCAGTGAAGCAGGTGCATCCTACCTAGAGTCAGGACACCTGGGTTCAATTCTGACTCTACCTTTTAACTACCTGTGTGGCCAAAAACCTGAAGCCCAGTGAGGCTCAGTTTTTTTGTTTTTGTTGTCATGTTTTGTTTTGTTTTTCTCGTTTCCAAAATGGAACCAGTCATTGGCGGGATTGAGACTCTGGCTAAGTGAGATAGAAGACCTAGCACCGTTCTTGGCACACAGTATGCATTTAATGGTGATTCTGTGGGGAAGGGGTCAGGCAGCCACAGGTCCTGATAAAGGCCCAGGAGTTGTCTGGAGGCCTGGAGAAAACATGGGTGAAGACAGGAGGTAGAGACACAAGAAGGGCACAAATGGGGGGAGGTGGGACTGACCCTAAGAGTCACCCTTAACATGCAGATGTTATCTAGGGATGGGTCTTCCCACAGGGACACAGGAAGGAGACAGGGTTTCATCAGTTACTGAAATTAATCTAGCACCTGAACTCAGAAGGAGAAAGAAAGAAGGTGCTCTTAGAAAGAAACTCTTCATTATCCTAGTGAAGGGCTCAAACTGGCTCACACCGCAGCAAAAGAGGGCAGTTAGACAAGAAGAACTTCCAACTAGAGCTACAAACCCCTTACACAGGCTGCTCCCAGGGGCTCTAGAAGTCAGACAGGCAATTGTCCAGAGACAGGGGAATGGATGAAATGGACTGGGGAAGCCCTAGTTCTCCCACCTCTGAGATTCAGCCAGTTGGGGTCTCTCTTATGAGCAGCTCTCCAGCATGGGGAGGGGGCCCTGCAAAGCCCCAGGGAAGCAACAGTGTGGAAACTTAGCGGTAAGCAGCAACGCTAATGAGTGCCAAGAATAACCGTGGCTTCTTAATGGAGCCCTTAATGAAGACTCATTTTGGGCTTTATTAATGTAGAGAAAAAGCACATATTCTCTCCCCCGCTCTCAGAGAGCAGGCAGAATAAAGAGCAGCCCCAAACCCGGGCCTGAGCCCATTCCCTGGATCCTGCTGGCAGTACCATAATCGGCTCCAGGAAATGGAGTAGGAAGGGCAGCTTCAGAGCCCTGAAACCTTCCTTTGCTCTTTGGACAACCTTTTTGGATCGCTGGATCCCACATGGTCTTGGGGGCTAGATTTCCAGCTGGCCTTAGCTCTGCCATTTACAGACAAGCTGCAAACAAGAACACAAAGAAGATCCATTCCCATGGTGGTGGCAGTGATTTTAACAGGCAGATACGACCCATTAAATATTTAATTAGAATACAGTCCCACCAAAGCTCTTCTACTATGAAAGACTAAAAACCACAGCCCTCTAGGATTTATCTGAGGTCACTTACTACCAAATATAAGTGTCTACACCAAGTCTTTAGTCTCTGGTTGGCTTCAAATATAGCAAGAGGGATTCAGGTTAGACCTAGAAATTCAGAACTCTAAAACTTGCAGATGACCCTGGAGTTCATCTAATCAAATCCCTGTTTTATGAGGAAACTGAAGCCCGGGGAAATTAGAAATTCATTAAAAGTCAGAAATAAGAAATTCATTTAAAAAATCAAACAACCAGGGGCGCCTGGGTAGCTCAGTCGGTTAAGTGTCTGCCTGCGGCTCAGGTCATGATCCCAGGGTCCTGGGATCGAGTCCCGCATTGGGCTCCCTGCTCAGCAGGGAGTCTGCTTCTCCCTCTGCCTGCGGCTCACCCTGCTTGTGCTCTCTCTGTGTCAAATAAATAAATATTTAAAAAAAATCAAACAACCAGTTGTGTCTGAGTCATAATCCAGAACGTCCATAACAGCACTCCCCCATGACACCAGCCTTTGCTGGCCCCCTTCTCCCACGGTGATGGAACTTGGCTAATTAACCATCCCTGGGACTGGGCTGGCATGAGCAAGATGATATCAGGGGATACGTCTGGGCTGGGACCTGGAGGTGTCTCTAGTCCCCAAATTCGAGCCCAGGATGCAGCTCAGGGATTGCTTTGCTCAATCGTTCAGATGCTCAAAAGCTCTTTGTTGATTAAATAGGAGATCCCTATTTTGAAGATCACTGGACACCCTAACCTCAAATGAGAAACCTCAGCAGAGGGTTGAAAATCATCCCTAAATAGTTCCACTGTCATCCCGGCCACACCTGCAACCGCTTCATCGATAGTTAATGCACAGTTACCAACTTCATAAGAGGAATGCACTGAGAGCCTATGAAGGGAGGGAGGGGGACTTTTTTTCCCCAGGAGCCTGAACCCTGCAGGGTGAGGACTTCCTCTGCTTGGTGCCGGGAAAGTCAGACAGGAGGCGTCTCCGCCGGGGGGGACCCAACCTGATGGGGAGCAGCTCTCACCCCACCCACCCACACGCAACAGTGCAGCTGCAGAGTGAGGGCGGCGTGCCCCACATCGTACGGGGTGCTGAACCCACGCTCTTTCTAACCTAATTTTCACAGCACCTTTGTAAGGTAAGTATTATTTTTGTATCTTTCAACAAAAAGGAAAATGAGACACAAGTGGAGTGAGACACAAGCGGCTTTAAGTCAATTGCGGCAAAGCAAACACCACAATGTCTAGAGGACACCGAGCACTGAGACGGCCATCACAGGGAGCCAGCCATGGAAGGTCTCCCAGAAAAGGCGAGGGGTAGCTGCGAGGACCTCCTTATCAGGCAGACCTGTCAGAAAAGAAGCTGACGTTTAGTGAGCAACTGCTCTGTGTGCTGAGCTCTCTGCCACGTGGCTCACTACACAATCTCATCTGATTCTCACAACCACCTTCTGAGATCGGCATTCTGATCCTAACGAGACTCAGGTTCAGAGAGGGCAAGTGACCTTCCCAAGGTCACAAAGCTAGCAAATGACAGATTCAGGATCTGAACCTACACCTGTCTGGTTCCAGTATGAGAGGACAAAACCCCTGGCTTGACCAGCTGGGGCAGTAGCTGCTGGGGACAGGCTCAGAGGCCACTGGAGGAGATATCTCTTTCCTAGAATAGAGGAGCTTATTTCAAGAGCCTTAGTTCTGAAAATCAGAAGGGACCAGGTGTGCCTTGACCCACAGGCATTTTTCGGATGTGCCGGATGTGCCCTCCTCCCCCAGGAGGGCCCATGACGATGGCAAAGAAACACTTAAGGAAGATTCCATTAACACGCAAGGGGACTGCACAGATTTTCAGCACCACTATGTCCACTTTAATCTGTTTTCGAAGAGAGGTTTATGCCCCATCTGCTCACATGGCCCACAGCACAGCACGACTCACCAGCAACTGCTTGTCGGCATCCTGGTGAGCCACACAGCTCGGCCTGCGATCAACAGCAGGGGCTTCCAAGTCAGACGGAACAAAGTTCAAGTTCTGGTTTCTCCAGCTCAAAGCCTCTGCCTCCTCATCTCTTAAGCAGAGCTAATCATGCCTGCCTCCCAGGTTTGTCATAAGCACCAGAGAACTTGTCACCAGCCTCCTTCACTGTCCCCCTCTCCAAGCCAAATTACCCCTACTCCACACAATTCACCTGCCATTTTGTCTTCAATGGGGGAGAAGACTGAGTCATTTGGGGCTCTACTCTGTGTCCAGAGCCACCCTGATTGAGAGGAGGGAAGTTGGAGAGACGTCCATCTCTGGGAAAGGCCAGAGGGAGGTGATCCCGGGAGGGCAGGGATGTAGGGAGACAGCCCAGGAGATTCCGGAGGCAGAGGGGCCCCAGGGCCCTGAAGACGAATTGGGCCAATGCCAGGAATCCGATCCCTCTGCGTCAGGGGGCCTGGGAAGAGCCTGCAGCTTCCCTGGGCACTTGGCAGGGAAACTGAGGCACCTGGGCAATAGAAGGGCCTAACCAGAGTCAGTGACAGAGGATCGCAAGGCCCAAGCTCCATCCACGCAGGCTCACAGGTGGGCCGTGAAGGGAGACCGCTGTGGTGATGCCACCAGGCCCGCCTCCTGAGCAACTCTTCCTCCTCCCCTGAACTTACTCTGGTCTGCTCAGGCCCTAGATCCGGAGCCTTCTCCCCTCAGAGCCTTTTTTCCACACCGGTGCCTTCTCAGCAAGGCCTTCTCTCTTCCTCAGCACCTCCCGAAATCCACGTCCTTCCAGGGCCATCCAGAGAGCCCCTCCTCTGTGAGCCTGGCTCCCCCCACCTCCCCTCGGATCCATCCCCCAGCCTCTGTGGAAGCCCACAAGGGCAGGGCTTTAGCCCTGCGTCCCCTGCACTCCGCAGGGAAGCCTGGCAAATAACAGGTGTTTGGGAAACACCCGTAAGGAAGTCATCCCTGAGGGAAGCCTGTTCTCTCCCCCTCCTCCCCTTCTCCCACGCCAGACACTGGGTCTGCAGGAGCCAGAAACAGAGGACGGCTGACCCAGATCAAACTTGAGGGGTGTTCTTGGCTGGTCCCAAACGCTTCACTCCTCCGAGAAAAGGAAGACTTTTTTGCCCTTCACCTCTCAGTTGCAAAGCTCTTAAAGGGACCTCACCTCTTCTTAGCTCCCTCCTTCTTCCTGCCAGTTCCAAGCAAATGGCTGCCTCCTCTGGAGCTCCCTCCTCCCAGGCCTGCCTGCCCCTCCACACCTCCCCACGTCCCCTCCTCCCCTCCCACCTCAGCCCTGTAGCAGGGAATGTAATTAGGCCTTTCCCCAGGATGGCACCCCCTCCACACAGTTGGACTGCCCGTCCAATGGGGGATAATTTATGGAAATGGGTAAAGGTGTTTTAAATTATTCAATTTAAATGTAAATAGGGGAGATGGTTTCTCTGAATAAATTGTCTTATTTATGTACCGCCCGACTCCCCTCCCAGGGAAATATGGAGCAGTTTGGAGCCCTCTGGAGCCAGGGCCCTCCACTTCTCTTTAAGTAATATGGGACCAGCCCATGCCCCTGGGGGGTGGTGATTCGGACACAAAGGCCCCTGACAGCCTCTGTCCTAGCTGGGGTCACAAGACAGGCCAAGTGCTCACCACAGGCTGACCTACCCCCACCCCACCCTGGGAGAACTATGGCCAAGCCAGGCCACGGATGTGGGCAGAAAACAACTCCTCCAACTCTGTTTGCTGGGGAGTGACAATGGGTCAGGGGGCTCTAGCCCCTCCCCTTCTGCCCAAGGTCTCTTTCCATCTGAGTCCCAAGCAGTGGGGGCTTTACCTCCCTGACAAAGTCCTTCATACTCTGAGCCCTTCATGCTGAGTGACTATGGGCCATCATCTATTCTCAGAGTCTTTCTATCTGAAACAGGGTTCCCTCTGGGAGGAAGGGGGACAGGGTGGTCCCTAGGCAAAGAGCTGCCTCGAAAGGAAAGGACCTTTCTTCACACATCCTGGACACCATCCATGTGCCAACGGGAAGGCATTTGAGGGTGAGGAGGGGGGCATTCTTTGGTCCCCTTAGCGCCCCCCCCCCCAGATACCAGCTTTGCAGTCTCTTGGATTGGGCCACCACTACACATGAGTAACCAGCAATCAGTGTAGCCATTAGAGGGTTTTCAGGGGCATTGAACATGGGACAGCTCAAAGTGGCTCACATATATGGAAATTTACTAGCTCTGGAAACCTGGAGGTAGGGCAGAATCTGGGTGTAGATCTGATGTGATCTGGAAGTCTGGTCCTGTTTCCCTGTGATTCTTCTGTTGTGTATCCATCACCCTCAGACTAGGCCACAAGATGGCTAAGGCAGTTAGGAGCCTCATATCCACCCATGACAATGTTCAGAGAAAACCAGAAGAGAGCAACTCTCAGAGACTCTTCCAGAAGTGTACAAAAGACTTTCCCCCACCCCTCAGAAAAACTCTCCTTGCACCTCGTTGGCTCATCCTGACCAACTGCCAGCAGCGACTGGGATGACTTTAGACCAACCAGGTCGTCCAGGATCTGGGGGCGGGCTTCTGGGCCAGGAACTCAGTCCTACTAACACTTCTACCCAAAGCTGGACACTTCCATTTCTACCCTCGCCTGCACACTGCGTTTGCTCCTTCCAACCCACTCTTCCCATTTCTGCCTTGGCGCCACTCTACCCTCGACCCTCTCAGCCCTAGGAAGATACCCATTCTTGGACACGGAGATGACATCCCAAAGGCTCCTGAAGAAATATGCCCGTATAAGTTATGTTGCCAACCCGAGGGTGTCCCTCATCCTGGTCAGCCCTGCGTGCCACACACCCACTATACCCCTCTGTAGGGAGAGCCAGAGGAAATAGACAAGCTTTCTGGAATCAATTTAACGCCCTTGGGCATGATAAACAACTAAGAAGAGAGCAACACCCACTGAGGGAGCTAATGGCCTTGGGTATCTGAGTGATGCATCAACTCCCTGAAAAAGAAAGCCTGACCTCAGATGCTCTCTCCACACACACTTTTTCTCCATACATTGCCCTACTTGGAGCAGACTCACAGAAGCCCCAGCTGCACCTTCCTGGACACAGACAGGACCTGTACTTCCATTTCCCTGGGTAGCACACAGCCTCTCATCAGCCGGAGGCCTGGGGAGACCTAAGGCACACAAAGTACCTGGCCCACCACCTTAGCCAAGAGTGCTACATTACAGACGGAGCCACGCCACCAGGATGCAAACCCCAGACCCTTTCTCACTCTCTGTGTGACCTTGGGCAAGCCACCTAAATAGTACAAACCACACAAGGGTCTTCTGAGGATTCCATGAGATACTGTTTGCAAAGGGCTTAGCACGGTGCCTGGCACAAAGTCCTTAATAATCTTAGCTATGACTGTTTTTATCCTGGGTCCCTGTCATCAGCAAGTTCTTGGTCCATCTAACCTGAATGCTATCCACACTGCCTTTGACGGCCATACCAGCTTGTTCTTCTCCCAACGGTCCTGGAACTGAGCGGTCTCCAGTGTGATGTGGTGGGAAAAGTAATAGTACTGGAAGCAGAAGAGCTACATCCAAACCTCATCTCAAGTCTATAGCCATGATCTCTTTACATCCCGTCAGCATGAGACAGATTCTAAATACGCGATGGACTAGCTGTGTGGACGAACGAAGGACGCTCTGCTTCTCTGAGCCACATGCCACAGCGGCCTTGTTTGTACGTGGGAAAGGAGCACTGTCCCCAACAAAGTCACGGCGAGGATGGAAACAAATGCAGTGACATCTGAGAGAGCGCCTGGGATGGCAGGTGGCCGAAGAGGTTAGTGCAATGGATCTGCTCAAACGCTCAGTGAGCCAGACTTAGCTCCCTGAGCATCCTCCACCTGACGACAGAGAATAACCCTGTTTCTATAACCTTCACCCCTCCGTGTCTAACCCAGCAAGTTCCGCCGTGTTTCTTCAGCCCAAGGAGCACTGATTTAATGGTGAGAAACCAACATCAGGTTTTACCAGAAGTAAGTAAAACCCCTGCAGCCCTCCACAGGAAGGCCAATGTCCGGGAGAGGGCTAGTGGCTCCAGCCATTGGCACGTGCACCGCGCTTTGCAGTTAACAAATGCGCTGTCAGTTAGGATCTTACCAAATACTTTCACCGACCAGTTTTGCCAAAGGGGAAACTAGTTTAGACTGGGGAACCAGCTTCTCCACATTTTTAGAGAAGGATATGAACTCACTTTGTAATCAGTCTCTCTCTCCGCCCCACTGGGCACCCTGCCCCCTGTCAGTCAGCACGTCCTCCCACACCAGCCTGGCAGGCCCTTTCAGATCTTCCAGCCCAAGATCTGGCGATCTCCTGGCACAGAGTAGGTTCCTGATAATTAATCATCTAATCTAATTATCAAATTTAATCCAACTACATCATTTCACCAAGGAGGAAACTGAGGCAGAAAGCGAAGAAGTGAAGAGCCCAAGGTCACCCAGCTGGATGGCGATGTGAGGGACCCACCAACAGAAGAACAGGAGCTCATCACACAATGTCAGACTAGAAGCAACCCAGGAGGTCACGGGGTCAAGGCCCTACCCAGTCCTTCCCTGGTGATCAAGCCAAGTTCTCCCATTCAGACCTTGGAGGAGGGGAAACAAGAGACTTCAGAGGCTAGATATAGCAGGTTGATTGCATAATGTCCCCAAATCCTCCCCTTCCTATATCCGTGCCCCTTGACAACATGACTTTGCAGTTTTTCCCAACAAGAAGTCAAGTCTATTTCATCTCCTATTGAATGCAACTGCCTTGTGACTTGTTTGGACCAACAGAGTTCAACAGATGTAATGACATGCCAATTCCAAGGCTAGACCTCAAGAGACCTTGCGACCCTTCCACGCACTCTTAGAACCCCGCCAGCACCATGTGAGCGAGCCTGGGCTAGCCTGCTGGAGGATGAGGGTATTTCGAGAAGAGCCCATTTGTCCCACTTGAGGCCTCCCTAAACCCGCTTAGGGCCAGATGACTCCCAGACATGAGAGCCCAGAGATCAACAGAGGTGCCTCCTCAACCCATGGCCAACCACAAGTACACAAGTGACCCCAGCCAAGACTGGAAGAACCACCCAGATAACCCACAGACTCATTAGAAACCATAAATCTAATTGTTTCAAGTCACTGAATTTTGGGGCAGTTATAAAACACTAGCCAACAAATACACTGAGCCTTCAGAAGAGACAAGTCATAGCTGAAGGCAGAAGTTGGGGTTTGTGCTCCAACGGGCCCTTGAAGGGGTAGGGCCCTTTCTGTAAAGAGCCTGACGGAGCTTCTGCCTCCTCTGTCTAGCCCCAGGACCTGTGAGGTCAGTTCTAGCTTGAGTCTTACCCCGCCCACCCATCTTGGCATCTGCAAACCCCCCACTCTGTGGCAGTATCCAGGAGGGGTAAGGACCCCAGTGCTCTGACCAGGAAGGGCTGCCATGAGACCTGAGGCTGTCCATAGCCCCAGGAGGAGCTCACCTCAGAGACAAAACCCTGACAAAGCCCCCGGGGTGGGATCTCAATGCTAGAGAAGCACAGGGGGCCAGGCCTCCCCCCGCCCCCAACCCAGGGGGAGCAATCAGCCCCAGAGGAGCCGAGAAGGCCGCTTGACATTTGATGGGAGTCATTATCAGACACTTATTCCTAATCAGGGCTCAAGTACCTCTGAGGGCCCCTCTGTTGCCTTCTCATTCCAGGGAGCATTCATGCGAGGTGGGGAAGGGGCACCCAAGCCACCCAGATCTGGGCAAAGGCCCTCATGACCCATCCCTCTGACTCTAGCCCCCTCTTCTCCTCCTGAGGCCCCCAGAAGCAAGCTGCAGCAAACCAGAGTGTGGAGAGTGAGGACTCCAGAGCGGAGACTCCTGGGTCCTTGGAAAGCCTGGGGCACAGCGAGGCTCAAAGGCATGTGTGCAGGAAGGCCAGCTCAGAACTCAGATTCCTGTGGGGCTCAAGAACAGCTCTGTCCCCAAAGCTCAGGCCCCAGGTTCCTGAGTCCCTGTCCCGGGCAGCCACCTCCTCCTCCAGACACGTACAAAAACTCCCTCTCTTTAACCAGACAGCCCCGCTGCGATCTTTGGAGAGTCATGGCTCAGGAATGTGAAGGCCTTTTAAGGCTCTCCCCACTCAGAGGAAGACCCTGGGCAAGCCTCTCCTGTTCTGAACAAAGGACGAGGATCCTGCAGGAGGCTCTGGTAGGAATCCTATTCTTTAATGTATGGGAAAGCACTGATAAACCGTAAAATAAGGGCTGGGTCCAGTTGTCCCCAGCTGGATCCTCATCACAAATATAAGCAAGCTCAGATGAGCCAGATGCAGGCACAGGATGGTAAGGGTGCATGCGCGTGAACATCATGTACGGGCGTGCACGTGTGCCTCTGTGTGTGTGTGTGTGTGTGTGTGTGTGTGTGTGTGTGTGTAGCTGTCTCCCTGCGTGCTACAGCACTTCAATACCAATATTTCATGGTTTGGGATTATCTGTGTGTTCTCACCATCTATGTCTCTATTCAGGCAGTGAATCAGCTGTATAGATGTGTTACAGTCAGACTGCAGAGGCATTTTCCAGTTAAAAAAGAAAGGTAGTAAAAGCCTCGTAGTGGGTTTGACAGACACACACACACCGCACCCCTCTGCTCTCAAGGAACTTAAGGACGCAAATAACTAAATATAAAAAATGAGAGAAAGAGGGGGCTGGAGAGTCATGAAATGATGAGTGCTGAGAGCGGTCAATCCAGAAGGCTTCCTGGAGGAAGAGGTAAAGTCTGAGCTGGATTTTGGTAGAAAGGCTGGGCGTGCAGGCGGCAGGGAAAACGGCTTTGGGAAGAGGACAGAAATGGATCAGTTTTATGCATTCTTGTTATCAAATGACAATAGCCACACTTGATCCTTGAAGAGCAGTTGACGATTTTCAAGGCTTGCCCGCACGTATTTCCTCATTTGGTTTCATTACAGTCCTCTGTACTAGACAAGTCAGTTTTTATTATCTCCATTTTACAGATGAGGGAACGGAGGCTCCGAGAAGTGATTTTCCCAGTATCTCCAAGCTCACTGACAGCAGAGCTAATGGAAGCGCCCAGGGCTCCTGACTCTTACCTAGCCCAATGCCTTTCCATGGTCTCTCTCCAATCCTACCCCGCCACTGTGTCTGCCTCTGTCTGTAAGCTTCTCGGGGGCAGGTACCGGGTCTGGGTAATGGACTCTGGCCAGTGCTTGGGAGATCAGTCTAGGAGAAGAAGTGGCATCTCTAGGGTCAGACAGAAACGAGGCCCTACCCATTTACCTTGACTTTGCCAGTTAGTCCTCTCTGCACCTCCGTTTCCACGTACCTAGAATGGACTGTTACAAAGACGAGAAGAGGGGATGTCTTGGAAGCATTTAGCACAGTTTCTGGCACATAGTATTTGCTCAGTTAACTGCAGGCACCATCATTAAGCTCTTGCTAATCAGAAGACTTTCTTCATGGCCATTGTGTACCAGTTTCTTCCTTCCAGGATAAATGGGTCATTTAACACCCACACTGTGACTATTCATTACTGTCCCGGGAGATGGTTCTCAGCAAGCACAAGCAACATGCTTCTCCCTTCAGCCAGCTGGCCCACGTGTCTGGCCTGGACCCCACGGCCCAGAGGGGCCCTGGGAGCCCTTCTGCGCCAGTCGGCATCAGGCCTGACCCCTCAGCCACCTGTTGAAATACATTTCAGTTGCCAAAGCTCTCATTTCTATTAAAAGTCCATTTGCCAAGAAAGTGGAAAGGTAATTATGAATCCCAGTCTTAAATCACTCTGCCGCTGAATTATTAAAGGGAAGAATTAAAAATAATCAGGCTTTTTCATTACATTTCATAGCAGGGAAATTAAAGGTGTAAGAATGTATTTTTTTCTCGAATTTAAGTATTCATTTTAGAGATTTATAGGGGAGTTGAAATGATTCCCTGCATGCCCAGTTCTCCCTTTTATGAAAGGGGGAGAGGGGAAAAAAAACCTTGTAAAATTAAGAGGGAGATAGAGCGGAGAAGGGATTTAACATAAAGAAGTACAACTGAGTGTTTTGCATTTTAATACATTTTTTTCTGCACAATTACACCATTGAGTGATATGGCAGAGAGAGATTAGACTGCTGCTAATTTCAGATACTGGTTGCGGAAATGGCAAGAGGGGGTCTCACTAGTTGTCAGGTCAGGAAAAGCATGCTGGGGCATCCGAGCTGGCTCCCCAGATCTCCTGGCACTGGGAGGCAGGGCCTGTTTCAGCACCAAGCTCCTGGCACCCTCTTTTCTTCGGGGGAGAACAGGATGAGGGTCCCTGCTCATTTCACAGAGCCAAAATCCAAGGCACTAAGAAAGGGAAAAGCAGCCACCAGGAGCCTAGGACCAAAATGGGAGGGACACGGAAGAGAACTTCCCAACTAGTTTTCAGGTCTGGAAGAAGGTGGAAGAGAGAGAGATGGGGGGTGACTTTCCACCTACCCCCCCCCATTTCCTCCCAAGGTGGACTGTGAGAAACAGAACTGTCCAGAGTTACAGGAGACAGACAGGAGGATTCTGGAAGGCCTTGCCCTCAGAACTGAATCCTGAGAGCTCCTGATGGCTGAGGACAAGGATTGATGAAGTCCCTTGCCTTCCCCAGTCCCAGCCAGTGGGGCGGGGTGGGGGGGCATGCAGACCAGACTTCCCAGAGTCAGGAGACTAGCAAGTATGAACTCCTCCTATCCAGGGACCAGGTGCAGAAGGGAGAGACAATCACAGCAGACCTGGAGGGGATTCTTCCAGGGAGGCTTCCGGGAGGAAGGGAGCGGGGAGGGAGGACAGACAGAGGCACCAGGGCACAGAGCACACCCGTTCTTCCTGTTCTGCTGCAGCTGGAGACCACCACGCTCTCTCCCTGCTGGGGGCAGTTTGAAGACAGAACAAGAATCAGATGCCATCAACACACAGGCAGCTCTGGCAGCAGCTGGGAGGTCCCAAATCAGACCCAGGGGAGGTCGCTAAGAGCGGGCGGGTCCCATCCAGATGTGCTCCAGCAGCTGGCCTGCCTCTCCTTGGGGACGCCAAGCTGGAACACCTCTGTCGGCGTCCCCTCCACCTACACAGGCAGTGACTGGACCGGGGGGGGGGTTCCCTTGATAGAGCACGCAGCTGCCTGCCCCCTCCCCGGAGATGGTAATGAATTGCAGGGAAACGCGCTGAGAGGTGTCAGAACAATTTCTATTAAACATAATTTCCTAATGAAAAGGTTACGAGGGAGCCGGTAGAGCTAATCAGGATTGAATGCTCACTCCAACCCGCTCTGAGGGAGGGGGCTCGAGGCCTGGTCCCTGGTTCCACCTGGTCTGGGCTGGAGGGAAGGTCCATGGGGCTGGGGAAGGCCCTGCACTGCTTTCCACGCATCCATCTCAAGGTCTCGCACGTGCCTATTATTAAGAGCTCGCGGGGTGCCAGGCACCTTGTTAAGTGTTTTCCACGTCTCATAGCCTCACAACATCCCTGCAAAATGGCAGTTATGTCCCCATTTTCAAGTGGATACCCTGAAAGGTCACGGGGCTTGCCCCAGGTCCCATCTCCAGCAACTGGGAAGCCAAGGCGAGATTCTAACCCAGACCCGTCTGATGCGAAGCCATACTGCAATGCCATCGTTGCTCCCCACCTCCCAGGGCCTGTCCTGCTCCATGCCTGCATAGTCCTTTGGAAGGGCAAGTGGAGCCCTAGAAAGGGGGCAGGGCAGGGCAGAAGTGCAGCAGAATCTGCCTGAGTCCTGCCCAGGTAACCACCCTCCACCCAGTCTCTTACTGATGATTTGGAGTTCTGTGAGGAAAGAAACCGAGGTCATTTTCCAAATGGTTCTGTCTCCTCAGAGACTAGCACGGCACCCTGCTGAGCCAGGAGGGGGGCACGCTTGTCAATGCAGCCAACTCAGGGGTGCTGAGAGCCCTTTGAGTTTTTACCTTGAGAACAGGAGGCACTGACCCCATGCAAACTGCCCCCCCACCTCTGGTCCCAGAGAGTGTCCCCAAACAAAGCTTGTCTCTGAGCAGAGACCCCACCCCTTTACCCTCCCCTCATCCTGGATCTCAGATGCTAAATTGCTACATCACGGCCGTGCTGAGGGTGGGGCCAATGTGGCCAAAACCGAGAAAAAGGAAAGGGCTTTTTCAGAATGTTCACAGATTCTCCCTAAGCCCTCAATTATAAACTCTTTAAAAATGGCCTTGGCCTTTACTGGTGGAGGTTGGGGACGGGGAATGGATCAGGAAAGGAAGTGGATCCGAGACCAAATGGTAATGAGCCCTATTCCCTTGTAATTCAGAGGCTCCTGATACCACCAAAGCCCAGTTGGGAGCAGTTCCGGGAACACTGAGGCTTTGCTCTACCAGAAGCTTCTGCAGCTGTTGAGACACCTTTTTGGAGGGGGGAGGAATGTTCTAGATGTGCCCCTTAGGGACAGAGGCAGGCCCTTAACGTCCTCCAGGAAGCTCACCACCACCCCTATATCCTGTGGGAGAAGGGGGCTGAGCTGTGGGAGGGGCCCAGATCACAGAATCTCCTCCCCTCCTCCCATCTGTGCCCACCCAGCACCTCCCCTGCTCCTCCCCATCCACTGTCTCTCCACCCCGGGGAAGGAGCCCCAGGTTCTGCACCCCGCCCCCAGCAGGGTGCATCTCCCCACCACTCATTACGATGAAGCTGTCCCCGACTGTCAGTGCCTGCCTTCCTGGGACCTTCAAAGCCAGGGACAGCATGAAATACGCAGCCGCCTTCCCAGCTCCCACTCCCCGCCCAGCCCCCTCCCTCTAATTGCTCCGTGCAGATTAAACTTGGATGTCACAGCTCTGGCTGAGGACATCCAACACTTAACATTCTCCAGAAACACCAGAGGCTGCTTCTGCCTCTAGGCAAGAGGAGCTCAGCCCCTGGGTGTCGGAGGTGAGGCTCCTCCAAGCCCCCACGTCACGCCCCCACACACACCCCTTAGACAAGGCTCCCTGGAAGGCCAGCAAGGCTTTTGCGGGAAACAGCAGTGGTTTTCCAAGTGTGGTCCTTGGACCAGCAGCATCAGCATCACCCGAGAACTTGTTAGAAATACAAATTCACAGATCCTATACCAGGTTTACTGAATCAGAAATTGGGGGCAGGGCCCAGCACTTTGGAGTTTAGCAAACCCACAGGACAATTCTGATTCAGGGTTAGGTTTGAGGGCAGCTGAACTAAAGACCTGCTCAACCAGCATCCAGTCAACCTGATGGAGAGAGCTCCCTGGGCCCCCAGGGCTATGCTAAGGCTGGCAGGGAAGAAAGATACCACCTCCCCTGCACTGGGCTGGCTGTCCATGTCCGATAGGAGAGGCAATAATCAAGGACCACTGCAAGACCAGCCTGAGGATCCTGGAAGGTACAGAGGGGGTTAGCTGGGTGCTATAGGGAATGAAGTTTCTACGGACGAGGGCAATTAAACTAAATGGGGGCCAAAAAAGTAAAAAAAAAAAAAAAAAAATACATTGAGACCAAATGCAAATCAAAATCACAATGAGATATCACCTCACACCTATTAGGATGGCTACTATTTTAAAAACAAAACAAAAAATAAACCAGAGAATAACAAGTGTTGGTAAGGATGTGGGGAAATTGGAACCCTGTACCCTGCTGGTTGGAATGTAAAATGGTGCAACCACTATAGAAAACAATAGGAAGTTCCCCTAAAAACTACAAATAGAGCTACCACATCAGCCAGCGATCTCACTTCTGGGTATGCATCCAAAAGAAAGCAGAGCCTCGAAGGGATATTTGCCCATCCATGTTCACATCAGCACTATTCACAACAGCCAAGGTGTGGAAGCAATCCAAACATCCCCTGATGGATAAACAGGTAAATAAAATGGGGTATGTCATACAATGGAGTATTATTCAGTCTTAAATAGGAAGGAAATCTGACACATGCTACAAGATACATGAACTTGGAAGACATGCCAAGTGAAATAAACTAGTCACAAAAGGACAAAAACTGTCCGACTCCACTTACATGAGGTACTTAGAGCAGTCCAATTCCCAGAGAAGTCTGGGATGGTGGGATGGTGGGGGAGAAGGAATGGGGAGTTGTTGTTTAATGGGTATGGAATTTCAGTTTGGGAAGATGAAAAAATCCTGAAGATCTCTTGCACAGTAATGTAATTATAATTAACACTATTGGACCATAGACTTAAAATGTCTAAGATGGCATTTTTGTATAATGTGTGTTTTACCATAATTTTTAAAATTTTTTAAATAATAATTGGAGCCAAAATGTGGACAGGAAAGGGGATGGTAACTCCAGCAAGCCTCATGGGTGCATGCATCCATTTGCCAACACATCCTCTACCCCACTGGGAAAGGAGCAGAGCAGGCATGACCATCCCATTTTATGGGGAGATGAGCCAGAGAGGAAGGGTGCTCCGCCAAGGTCTCAACACAGTGAGTGGAGAGCTGGGGCTGGGGCTCAGCTCCTGACCTCATGCTGATAAAGAACCCTCATGGCAAAGAGCCTTCGGAGCCCTGGAAGCTGCAGGCCTGCACTGTGGCAGATTCTCAAGGAGCTGAGAGTGCTGTTGGGGGAAGGGGTCCTGGGGTTGGCCTGGAGGGGTGAGACTATGGGGTACATCCTGGTAATGTACTGCTCCAAAAAATCATTAACAGCCTTCCCTTCATTTTCAGCAATGTCCCAGTTTGGAAGACAGATAACATTCACCCCGACTATAAGTGACTAGAAAGCCAAGGAGCAGAGAGTTGAGTGGAATTTGAAAGGAAAGAGGAAGCAGCCCAGCTTCTTGGGGAGAAGAGCCCTTACAAGGATCTCAGAAGGTCCCTCTGACTGTGAGCAGTAGACCTGATGGAGGAAGGAGGGAGGGCACAGAGGCTGTGGTCTGGGGCATGAGAAGAGTGGAGGGTCAGTAGAGGGACACATGGGCCTTCCTGTGGACCCCCAGGAACATCACATACCTTCCCCCAGCTGCCATTCTCCCCCATCGCCCTTCTCCATCTCACGCCCTGGGCTCTCCACATGGAACACAAGAGCAGGACCCTCAGTGGGAATTGGCCATGGGTTCTCTTCCCCCTCTGAGGTCCCCAGAGCCAGGCTTTGGGCCGAGGCAAAGTCCAGACCAGCTCATACTTGCCACCACATTGCATTGGCCAGTCTCAGCCTGGGCCAGCCCCTCTCCTTCAACTCTCCCCTCTGTCCCCAGCTCACCCCTCCTGACACTAGAAAAGCCCCATGCCCTCACCCCTGCAGCTGTTCCCCCAAAACCTTCTCTTCTAGGACCCTCCCCTTCCTAACTTCCGCAGCTTCACAGGCACACAGCCTCAGCACACCTCAGCATTTAACGTACAAACCAGCCACCTGCTTTGCCTCTGTGAGAGTTTCCTCCTCCATGAGGAGTACTCCACTCTCCTCTTCCCCGCCCCCCACACAGCATGCACAATGGACCAGAGTCAGAGACACACGGCAGGTGGAGAGCAATGGGCAGGAGCCATGGCCCACCTCCATCCTTTGCCTTTGCAAAGTGATAACGTTGTCTTCTCCAAACCTCCCCACTTGGAGGAATGTTGTCAATGCTGACTTCGACATGAGTTTGTCGATCCCTGGCAGTGAGGGAGGTTGGGGCACATGGCCAAGTTCTAGTGCCTGCCACAGATTCTCAGCCATGTTTATAAGGAGGGATAGGAGAGGAGGGAAGGAAGAGCCAATCTGCACAACCCCAAATTTTAAGGGTTCAGCTTCAGTCTGAGATGATGGTGAGGGGTGAAGTGAAATGCTAGGGTTGAGGTTACACCTGAAGATAGTGTTTAAGTTAAGATTCATCTTAGGGAAGGGATAGGGTTGGGCTGAACCTCAGATTTGTATCGGGTTCCAGTGTGAGTTCTGGTTAAAACTCTGGTTAAGAGGAGCTCTAGGGTACAGGCTGTGACTGGGGACTAGGTTATTGTTAGCACTAAGGCTTGAGCTAAAATTCATCTTAGAGTTAGATATGTCTGAGGGTTCTGGGATTTGCCGCAGAGGATCAGTGCTATGGGCTTGGGCAGGAGATCTGCAGGTGACAAGCCTGGCAGACAACCGGCCGCACAGTGCCAGATGGGATCTGAGGCCAGCACCGTGGACAGCTCCAAGGAAAGTGCCTTGGTAAGCAAAGAAGCACCTGAGGTGTTCCTAGCTGCCTTCCCACACCATCCCTCCAATGACATCACGACTCTGAGCTATTCACCCAAGACTGACCTCTGAGAAGACCAAGGTAGCACCATATCCTCTAGAGAGTTTAGGTCTCCCATCTTAGGGTCTCTCCCTTTCCTTCAGAATCATTAGAACCCTACATCCCCTGGGCCTGGAATCTAGATTCTAATTGAGAAATCTCTGGTTTGGGCCTTTACAAGATGATCATTTTCCTAAAAATCAAAGTTTTTCAAATTCAACTCTTGATGGCCAGATTCACTCTACTCTGTTTGACGTAACTCATCCCTCTGATCACTCTTCCCCATAGGGAAATCAGAGAGATTCCCCAAGTCTTTTCCTCCTGTCTCTCTCATTTTCCCCTCATCTCCTGAGCCCTGAGGGGTAGGATGGGACCCAGGTGAGGTCCTCAGGTGGGTGCACAGTGGAGAGCACACCGAGGCAGGCAGTGTGCAAGGGTTCGGATTTCTACCCAACCCTGGCCAGACTGAGAGCTGCTCTTCCCCTCTACAGCCCCAGACGTGGGAAGAGTCCCCAGAGAAGACTTTAGAGGTCTTCGGCCTCAGACTGCCAATCCAGCCCCAGAGAGTAGGGGGAAGGTCACCGACATGAACTAAACACCTATTATGTGCCAGACTTTGCCTACATTATCTCACTGAATCATCAAAGCAACCCACTGTGCTGGTTGGTAGGCGTGACCATCCCATTTCTAAAGACGAAGAGACTGAGGCTCACTAGCAAATAGCAAATCTGGGATTTGAACCCAGGTCTGTCGGGCCCTCGGTCTGTTGGCCCAAAGCTCATCCTTGTTCCACACCCTGAACTCTGGTTGTTAAAGAGACCTTAAAATCAACCTGGCAGGAACTCTTTGCCTTCTTGTCAGATGACCTCATAGAGTCACTAAATCTGGCCTGGGTGTGGCCTATCCATGTGTCCTGGATGTCCTAAGGCTGGGAAGAAGGGCCTCTCCTCCGCCTCTGATGATCCCCTTCTAGGGCCCAGAAGCTTCTGTGAGCTGCCTCCTAGTGGGCAGTAGGTTCACACGATGGTCCAGCAGTTAAGCAGTGTGGTTTCTTCTGAGCCCTTCCCCCCACCGCCCTAACAGGGCATCTCCAGGGACAGGTGTCCATGTGCTATGGATACAGCCCTGAATGACCCCCCTAGGGAGGAGAGGTGGAAACATCCCTGAGCCCCTGAAAGGAGCCCTGGGGAACTAGCCAACCCATCCCTTGGAGGTCACTGGGGCTGGGGGCAAAGGTGACCCCCGAGAGCAAGAAGGCACTAGTCTGGGAAGGCTCTAGGGGAGCAGCAAGTGGAGCCTGGCTTCCCTCCCGTCCCTCTGTAGTAATTAACAGGTCTTTGTTCCTGTCCCTGATCTCGTCTGACAGAGCCTTAATCATGCTCTTCCCTGCAATGAGCAGCCTTCTCATTAGGGCCTTAAGAACCTCTATTATAAACATGTAAATGGAACTCAACGAGGAGGGAAATATTTGACTGTTCCAATTTCCTTTGTGCCGCTGCCAGCTTTGGGCTGCACACGCCTGTGATTTCACTGCTCAGCAGCCCAGCGCCAGCACGCTGCCCTACCGCCCTGTCACACAGCTCCATTTTCTCCTATCGGAATTTAATTACCTTCTCTGGCAAATGTTTGGAGAACCTCTCTCCATCAGTTGATTCTGAAGTCCAGTTTTTATTCCAAGATACTTAATGGCACTTGGGCTGATGGCAGCCTGGGAGCAGGTGGACCCGGGGCCCAGGGAACGCTTTAACAACAGGGTTAGGAAGGGTCATTGGAATTATTCCCCTGCCTCTGAAGCAGGTCAGTATTTCAGCCAGAGAAGCATATTCCTGAGACTCCTGCTGGCCTGGACTGGAAGTTCTTCTTGATGTCTGCCTGATGCTGGATGAGCCTTTTTTTTTCCCCCCCATTTTATTCCTCGATGCAAGAGGAAAAGCGCTATTAGGAAGAAAGCCCATCCACTGCCTAAGAAAGAAGCTGATGATATGATCAGCATCTCCTCCCACAGCCATGATGGCTCTTCCTTGTCATGGGCCAAATGGAGACTCGCTCCCTGGGGGCCCAGGGCAGCTGCGTGTGAAGGACTCCCCAGCATGCTGAGTCTTTCCTGCAGAAGAAGTCTTCACGTGCCTGAGTCCTCCTCAATGCTAGAGATGCCAGAGATGCTTGTCCCCACTTGCCTTCTTTCTGAAGCCCTTGTCAAGTGTAAATTTCCATTCTATTCATTCTTCAAAACCCAGAACGCTTCTCCTCCGTGAAGCTGTCCCATACCGTTAAGCCATAGCCATCCCTCCCACCACCAACTTCAGAACACACCATCTGCCACTATTTGTCCATTTAATGGGTGTCACCTGTGTGACAGGTCCCTGTTGGCCCTTAGCTGGTCACATGCATAAGTTGCATTCATCTCCCCAACTGGATGAATTATTCCAAAGTGTCTTTCCTGCAAAGTGGAGACTGTGTCCTCCCAGCCCTGAGCACACAGCCTGGAACAGGCTACCACCAGGAAAACTTCATTTCTCTGAGTTGGCGGGTAAGTGGGTAGATGGGTTGGTATGGTGGTTAGAGGGTGGCTAGTCGATGGGGTGATGGGATGGGTCAGCGGATGAGCAGGCTAATGGTAGATGGACTGGCAAATCTGTTAGAGGGTTGCTGGGGGTGGGGGGTTAGTGGGAGAATGGGTGCACCAGTTATGACCCTACTATCTGTCTCCTCTTGATTGCCTGGGATCATGGCTGGACTCTGCAACTGTTTCTCCTTGACCAGCTGGTTCTGTTAAGCTTTGTCAAAGGGGCTGGAACACTGCAGGATGAAGGGACTTCTCTCCCAGGCTCCCGCAAGGAGGCATCCCTCAGCATACTGCCTCTGCCAGCACCCCAGAAGGCAGCCTTCCAGGGAGTTCCATCAGCATGGCACCTCAGCAAATTCTTCTGCTGTCCAGTGGGCCTCGTTGTACCTTCCTTTAACGGAGTCCCATCGGCCCAGGGTATGCACATGCAGGGAAGGCTCTATGGGATTTGTTCCTTCCTCTGATGCTCTGCCACAGCCCCAGAGGTAGTGACCACTCTCCACATCTGCTATTCCCATGTTTCTCTACAGGAGGGAGGCAATCCCTTGTTACAGCTAGTAAGTAAACCTTAATAAGTTATCTCCTGTTATAGTTAATAATTCTTTATATTAAACCTTTCCTGTTAATATTACTGTGCAGTTTCTATCTCCTAATTGGACAGTGAGGTAGTGGTTGATTGGTAAGCTAACTCGTTAGTGGGGTGGTAGGCTCGTTAGTGGGGTGGTAGGATGGTGGGAGAACAGGTTGGTGGACTGGTTGGTTGGTGGGCTGCTTGGTAGTTGCTTAGAAGGTTGCTGGGTTGGTGGTGTGGCATGGTCTAGGGTAATATGTTGGTTGATGGTTGGCAGATTGGTGAGGGGGGTGATGGCTTGACTGGCAGGTTGGTGGACTCAGCTGGTTGAGTCATTTGATAGGTTAGTGCTTTAGGATATGGGGTTAGCATCATGTCAGAGGGAAAGACAAGGCCCGGGGAGGCCCCTACAGTGCCAGTAAGGCTCAGTTTCCATTTCTGCCCTACCCAAAGGGGCCCAGCCCTCCCCTCAAGCTGGAACCCTCACAGCCATGCCATGGCTACCAGAACATCTCTGCAAACAGAAGCAGCAGCCTGAGGAGAAGGCTTCTGGAGAACACGGAAAGTGGCCTGAGGGGGTAATAGGCATTAAGGCTGGCCTACATCCCTCTACCAACCCATGCTGGGCCCCAGCTGCTCCTACAGGCTCTGACAAAGCACCCAAGCTACCAGCTGATTACCTAGCACCCAGAGGGCTTTCCAGAAAGGGGACTGAAATATGTTGTCCTTCAGGACAGATTTGGGCCTCGGCCCCATGAAATCTCCTAAGACACTGACCCCAAGGCATGGACATCCTTCCGGTGATGGACCACCCTTCTACCCCATCCAGGCTTGGAATTCTCCTAGCACTGTTCCACCCGTCAGGACTCCCAGACCCCCTTCCGCTGTCTGTTCGATCCCTGCCCCCCTCACTCAGCTCTCCCTCTGCTGAACCATCCCTTTCACATCTCCCTCTTCTGGATGGTCCTTGAGGCTGGGCTGAAACCCGGCAAGGCATGATCTGCTTCTCCACAGCCCTCGCTGCTCCCCAACCACCCCCCTGGGTCCCCACCCCAATGCCTTGTAGGTGGCCTGGCCCACACCCCAGATAGAGCCACCACCAACACATTTCTAAATTGCATCTTTCAAGAATCAGAAAAACAGATTTCGGAAGGAAATTGCTTTTCCCCCTGCTCAGTCTAGATGGACTATTTGTTACTTGCCTTTTACCCTCCCCCACAATCTCAGGGGAAAATGAGATGTCTAAAGCTTTTCTCTGTGTTGGGGCCAGTCACTATCCCTCCTAAGACCTGTAGGCATCAGAAAAAGCCATGCCCCAGGGGGTGGGGGGCAGGCACCCCAGCTTCTAGCCCTGTGGACAGGCTCTATTCCAGGGTCCCCCAAGCCCATAGGCCAGGCCCTGGGGGAGGCAAGGGCAGGGAAGATAGGGGTGGGGGCCTCACAGAGGCAGAGAGCCAGGCTGAGCTGGGACAAATCTGTGAAGTGACAGGTTGGCTCTGTTTCCTGAAGCACAACCCCCCCTACACTTACCCCTCTACTGCATTCATAAATTCACAAGCTACGACCACCCAGCTGGCCCTTTCCAGGCCTTCCCCAGTCACTGCCCTGTGGGACCACTCACGTCCCGCCTCCAGCCTCAGGTCAAGGCAAAGCACCTAATTATCCCCATCACACCGAGAACACCGGCCACGGGTGCCAGGCCTCTGAGGCCTCAAGAGAGCACAGGCCTGAGCCAGCAGGCCCAAGTTCCAGTCCTGCTCAGAAAGCCCCTCTCTCTGCCTCCAACTCCTCCCCTGGAAGGGGCAGGCTGAGCCCTGCATTACCAGCTCAGAGGTGAGGCCAGCTTCTGATGCAATGATGCATGGCAGGCACCTTGGAGAGGGACAGCCTCGTGTTTCCTGCTCACTCAGGCCATGCCACACACCACCCTGAGTGTCTGAAACACATGCTGTCGTTCTGTCTTCACAAGAACCCGGCAGGTAGGTCTGCTGTCATCTCACCTAAAGAGGAGGAATCAAGGTTCAGAGAGGCTATGGAACTGCCGAAGATCACACAGCAGACACGGCATGGAGCCATGCCTCAAGTCCTCATTCTTGACCTTCACGCTGCGTTGTCAGGAGCTAGTCTGTGTTTCTTAAAAGAAGCCCTGAAAAACTATCATCCAGGGGCACCTGGGTGGCTCAGTCGGTTAAGCGTCTGCCTTCGGCTCAGGTCATGATCCCAAGGTCCTGGGATCAACCCCTGAATCAGGCTCCCTGCTTGGCAGGAAGCCTGCTTCTCCCTCTCCCATTCCCCCTGCTTGTGTTCCCTCTCTCTGTGTGTCTCTCTGTCAAATAAATAAATAAAATCTTAAAAAAAAAAAAAAGAAAAAGAAAAACTATCATCCAAAGAAATAAGTGGAGGAAGAATTTCAGGCTCTGCATATTTGGAGGAAATACAGGGGTGGGAAGAAACTTCTAGAACTCTTAAATTACAATAACAGTGGCTGACACTTGCTGAGCACTGACTATATACAAGTACTGTTCTGAATTCTTCATTGCATAAATTATCTAACTCTTACAACAACCCTATGAGATAGATTCCATTATCTCCAATATGCAGCTGGGGAAACTGAGGCGCAGAGAGGCTATAAAATTTGTTCGAAGGCACATGACCAGTTAGCCACTACACCTTGCAGCCCCAGTCTGGCACCAAGGAAGTTGCTTTCCCTACTGCAGGCTCCTCTTCTCAAGCCAGGGGGAATGGCGTGGGCCGGGGGGCAGGGGGACCACGGGATGAAGTGGGGCTAAGGGTCACAATGAGAACCCCAGACCTAGGGAGGGTGGGGGTACCTCTGCCTCTGGCTTTCAGGCCAAAGTCCCATTTCTCCACCCCCAGCCATCTGGTTAGTGCTGCATAAGGCTAAGGCGCTGATGGCGGCAGGGAGGGTTCAAGGTAGAGAGACATGGGCATGCCTGTGGCACACAGCTGTTAGGCCAGTACCTCTGCCTGCTTCCTCCCACCCCACCCTCCCAATCCCCCTGGAGGGTCCCATGCCTCTGGCCTTCTGTGCCAATTGCTCCCACCTCCCCCATACCCACGTAGCTCTTTTCCTGGCACCCAACTTCAGACGCAGGGCTCACCCCCGCCACTGTGACAGTAACAGGAGGCCAACAGCCAAAGGGACAGCGACTTCACCTGGGCATGAGGCTGTGAAGTCTGAGACTGGCTAGGCGTGGCCGGGGACAGGCGAACTGCTCAGGAGATGGCAGGCCGGTGACAAAAAGCTGAGCAAATCACACTGACTCTTAAAGAGGGCCTGTCAGGAGGAGGGGCGGCAAGGACCATCCCCCCACCCAAGAGGTCTGTCACCCTCCCCTTCCTCTCTCTGGGGCTTCTTCCATCTCTTACTTGGTCCTCGGGCCAGAGCCAGCCCCGCCCCACCCCCACACATGCACACCCATCTACAGAGGTAATCCACGCTGCCATGGGATCTTGAAACAGTTTGAAAGAATGCATACAAGACTCTTAAGATTCTATGTATTAAATGGACCGTTGCCTCAAAGCAAAAGAGTGGCAGGGCCTCATCTTCAGCTGCGTGAGGGGGAAGTTGGTCCACAAGTGACACGAGAAGGAGGCAGGTGGCAGAGACCCAGAGATGGAGGTGACAGTGTCCACAGATAGCGTCCAAGAGAGACTCCAGAAAGAGACCAAGAGAAAGCCTTGGTCCCCGGCAGCTCCCCAGATTCCTGGGCCAGAAACACTTCCTTTTCTGTTAAAAACAAAGACATGGGGCGCCTGAGTGGCTCAGTTGGTTGGTTGACTGCCTCAGGCTCAGATCATGATCTCGGGCTCCTGGGATCGAGTCCTACATCGGGCTCGCTGCTCGGCGGGGAGCCTGCTTCTCCCTCTCCCACTCCCCCTGTTTGTGCTCTCTCGCTGTCTCTCTCTCTCTGTCAAATAAATAAATAATCTTAAAAAGAAAAGAAAGGAAAAGAAAAGAACCAAGACACAAGGAAGGAAAACAGAATAACAAGGTGAGATCAGAGGAGCAGTTTTAGTATTCTGAAAAATTCACAAAATTAGCACTGGGCATGGGGGCCACCAAAACAGAATGGAAATAGCAACAAGATCCATGACAAGCCCCTCGAGATCCGTGAGATAAATACTTGGCACTGGAAAACAGGAGGTGTTGGCCTATTTTATTCATCGTGGTCTCCCTAGTACCTGGGATGGGGTCTGGCCCATAGTTAAGTGCTCAGTAAATACACTGAATAAATAAATGAATGAACATGGTTTCTCAACGCAGGCTAAGGTTCTTCTGGTTCTTAGGCCTGAGGAAAAAATAACACCATCTGTGGGCTGTCCTAAACGGGCCACGGAGTAATGTGGTGGGGAATTCATTCATTCATTCATTCATTCATTCATTTGCCCCACTAGCTCCTGCTAGTGAGCACTACCCTAGTACAGATCAGTGAACAGGATGTAAGAATTCCTACCCTCAGGGAGCGTCCACTGCAGGGGCAGGAGACAAACAGTACACAGTAAAGACACGCCACTGAGTAACTGGCCCCGTACAAGGGGATACAGATCAGGGAGGAAAACCACAGTTACAGGGTTGAGGGGTGGGCTGGAGTATCATTTCCGCAGAGACTTGAAGGAGGTGACACAGCGTGCCAGGAGGCCCCCTGGGGAAAGAAAAAGCTCAGAGGCCCCAGGTGGAGCCTGCGGGCGTGTGGGGTCAGGGTGGCTGACCCACATGAGCCAGGCACCCTGGTAAAGCAGCCAGCTGGGGTCACAGCTCCTGTGCTGAGCTCAGACTGTGGGGAACGCGGGCAGGAGCAGGAGGCCAGGCAGAGGCCACACACAGAGTGGGTGCAGACAGGGTGGCAGAAGATGGTGGAAGGGCTCAGATTCCAGATGTATTTGAGGGTTTCGCAGGCAGGATGTCCTGATGGATCAGAGATGGGGTATGAGGAAAGGAAGGGGGCAGGGCACCTTGCAGGGCCCGCAGGGAGCCTTCCACACCAAGCACAGCAGTGTTTGGCATGCTGCTTCTCATCCCGCCCTTGGCACAAGCTAGGTGCAGGGCAAATCCCACCCCACCACCCACCCCCTCCCCGGCCAGGCTCGGCGAGGGAGACGCCCTTGACCACCGGGCCGCGCTGAGATCAAAGGCAGCTCGACGGCCTGTCCACTGGCCACCTGAGTGTTACTGCTTCCATCCCGGCTACACACTCTCCGGGGCACGACTGCACCGTATCTGTTTGTGGCCACCCAGCACCCAGCCAGTACTACCACACTCACGCACACACGCACATGCACCACACACACACACACTCACACACACCGCTTGATTTTGCGTTCCAAGGGTTCATGACCCTCCAAGAGGCCCTCCACAGACCCCAGGTTGAGAGCCCTAGGCTGGGATCCTGGTTAGGGCCCTTCCAGATGTGCAGTTCAGCCCCCACAGTCCTGAGCGCCTCCGTGTGAGCCTGGAGAGCCCAGAGCTAATGAAGCGAGGAATACAAGCTGGCTGAGGAGCACCTGCACTCCTGATCACCAGTACCACTTCATTCCTTCAAATAGTCATTCTTTCAACTGCCGGAGGTGGGGCGGGGGGAGAAAAATTAATAAGATGGCCTAAAAGGCGAAGGAAAATGAGCACTTCCTATGTGACCAGATCTATGCCTGGCCCCACAACCTTCATCTCTCATCCTGGCAACAAATCTGTTACCCAGCCGGCCGGCCAGAAGCCACACACACACACACATCCCCCGGGCTTATCTACCTCCGCCCTTCTGAATCCTGAGCCCAGATGCTCACTCTGGGCTTGGCCCTCTGATTCCTCTACCTCTCCAGCTCACTCGCTCAGAGAAGCTTCTGGGTCAGGCCCTGACTCTGCCTGATGTTGGTTGGCACTGGCAGGCTGAGCAGGTAAAGGGCCTGAGAGGCAGCAGGGTCCTAGAGCCGGTGGGAAACAGGAAGGAGGGAGCGGGGAGCTGGCAAGTGAAGCCAGGATAAAATATTGATGCCCGAGTCCTGGTAAAGCAGAGAATGCCGCGTGTCCATGAATAAAAGATGGGTCAGAGGAGCAGGCTGGGCAGCGGATTAATTAATCTAAGTGAGCGCTCTGCTTTGTGCCACGGGAGAATGGGGCAGTGGGGTAAACAGACTCACCTCCCAGCTACTGCCCCAGAGGGTCCGACGGAGATCCTCTGTGCCAGACAGGCAGCTGGGCAGAGCAAGGACGTGGGAAGAACAACAGGGCCAAGCCCCCACTGGCAGGGAGAGGGGCAGAGGCAGCCGGGCGGTCCAGGACCCGTCTGGGCCTCTGTGCCCAGGCCTGCCAGGGGCCACGTGGGAGGGCAGCTTCCCTGGCAGATGGGAGCCACAGAGCCCAGATGCTCTGGGGAGTGAGCTTTGACAGGTGCAGGGTCTTGGAGGTCAGTGAGGGATGGAAGGGCTCCTGGGTCCTTCCCTGGTGCCTCAACTGCTGCCTCAGGGAAACCTCGAGCACCTGGATAAGGGAGGGGGAAGGTAGGAAGAAGGTCAATGGCAGCAGGTCTAAGATCTGGTATAGGAAGTTAGGCACAGGCTGGACTTTGCCCTGAGGGAAGTTGGCAGGGACGGAGGACCACAGGTTCTGAGACAGGAGGAAGGTGGGACATGGCTGTAACTATTTCTGCCCTTGGAAATGCTAACGCCAGGGTCCCGAAGGCTTCCCGCCTTAGGTATATCATGGCAAATGGGCTGGGGGAAGGGAGTGGCCCCCAGGACTCTCAGACATGGTGGTGGAGGTCTCACCATGATCTTGGGGCTCAAGATCTCTACTTTCATCCATCATCCACTGTACAGGGCGGCCTTCACGGGCTCTTCTTAGTTTTGTTTCCTCAAGGTTACACTAGGACTTTGTGGGATGGAGATGTCCCTCATCTTGCTCCCTGCCCCCGGGGTCCTGCAGGAGGGCATCAGCTCCAGCATCTGAGGTATCCTAAACAGGCACCCCCCTGGGTAGGAGCTCCCCATCTTCATGGTGGCTCCTTCCCCCCACCTCCAACCAGCCTCAGTGGGACCAGGTTGCCCTTTGCTTAGGACATCCTCCTGGTGTGCTCTGGTCGGCAGACAGCAGTCGCATCTTTAGAACCCTTCCCTCAGTGAGGGCTAGGTCCAATTCCAGGTGGCCTCAGCTGATGCCAGCCACAGTCCCAGGCAGGCAGCAGGACCCCTCCAGCCTGACCCATGGAAACTGGAAACTGGCCCCTGACCCGGCCATGGGGAGAAGACAGTAAAGGTGGGTGGGCAGACATCCTCCCAGGCTGGTTCCCTCCATAGCTGCAGCCATGGCCTCTGTCTGCCTCCTTCCCCAAGCCTGCCGTGGCCTCGCCAGACCACAACTGCCCTGGTTCCTCGGCACCAGGCTGACAGCAAATCCAGTCTGTCCTGCCCAGTGGGCAACTCATCATGAGGAACCTGCTGACATCGCTTGTACTCCATCTCATATTTGTTATTTAACTTTTTTACATGTAATCCTGTCTCTTCCACTACTTCTTAGCTCCTTGAATGTTGGAGCAAAGTCTTTTTGGTCCAATGACCTACGTAGCCCAAGGCATACGGGAGGCACACCGCACAGTGGTTAGAATAAGTGAATGAACGATAAATGGCCCAGCCATCCGCCGTCTCTCCTAGCCTGATTTCGGTGCCTAGTCAGTCCCCACACTACCTGCCTTCAAGGTGGGAACCAGTACTTACCAAGAGCACCTGTCTGCGTCAGCCCAGAACCAGACAGGAGTGCGACAAAGCATCTAACCTTCCCCACGATAAGGCAGACACGTCTCTCCCTTTGGACAGATGACAATGAGGCTCAGCACTTGGCCAAGATCACCCAGCTAGCAAGTGGCAGAGTGAGGAACGGGTCCTGATCTGAGTCTGGAGTCCTGGCTCACACCTCCACATGTCGATGGTGAGAAGCAGCAGGAATGCAGGGCTAAGAAGCCTTAGCTTGCTGCCCCTCCCAAGGAGAAAAAGAAGTGCTCTCTGACTGCAGACAATGGTCAGAGCTGGACAGAGCCACTCAGGGCTCTAGGCTA
Organism: Eumetopias jubatus; assembly: GCF_037043125.1. Classification (NCBI taxonomy): domain Eukaryota; kingdom Metazoa; phylum Chordata; class Mammalia; order Carnivora; family Otariidae; genus Eumetopias; species Eumetopias jubatus. The sequence goes on from NW_028274819.1 coordinate 98,205,231, forward strand.
CCTGGAGACTGTGGGACCGGTCCGCTGGCTGAGAGCAGAGAGAAGGCCAGTGGTGGGAGGCCCTCCCTTCTCCCAGGGCTCTGAAAGACTCCCCAGGGTCTAGCCAAACCCAGCCAGTTGCCATAAAGTGGGCTGCCTGGTCCCATACACCTCACCATGCCCTGAGCCTGGGGCTGGAAGGGGGAGGCAGAGCTGGGGACCCTCACTACCCAGAAATAATGATGGGGCCTCTGAATCCCACCAGAAACAGGCAGCAGCCTGGCCCGGAAGCACATACATTGTCCCACACACATTTCGGCAGTCTACCTCCCGAAGCAGCAACGTCTAGAACAAAAGTGGTGGAGGAGCCTGCCATTTCTGTGGCCACAGTGCCACCTGTTAGCACTACATGGCATAGCAGGGAGGGGTTGTCCTTCCACAGCTGCAGGAACTCCCAGACCACTGGCATCCAGGCACTCATTCAACAAATACTGACGTAGCACCTACTGTGTGGCGGCCTTTACCTCAGAGGCTGAGTATACAGTAGTGAACAAAACAGACTGAAAGCCCTGCCCTTAGGGTGCTTACAGTCTGGGGGGCGGGGAGGGACAAATAATACAGAAGGCCGACACATACAACACACAGTATGCGAGACGGGTACGCACCGGGGGGGAATTAAATCAGGAAGCAGGTGGGGAGTGCTCAAGGGGTTGTGTGACTGTGGATAGAGTGGTCAGACACAACCTTACTGAGACAAGTCCAGGAGGAGATGAGGAGAGAGCCGTGTGGATTTCTGGGCAGGCACATTCTAGACAGAAGGAACAGCAAATGCACAGGCCAGAGCAGGCCTGTTGTGTCTGAGGAACAGAAAAGGGCCGGCGAGAAGTAAGGGAGTTTGGGGCGGGGGCAGGGGGGGACAGCAGTAGGAGGTGAGACCAGAGCAGAAGCTGTGGGATTGGCAGACTTGGTGGGAGGAACCGGGGGCTCTGTTCGGTACTTGCCAGGTCAGAGCTGCCTATTAATGGGCGGTGGGATGAATGAGTTTGCAGCTGAGGGGAGAGGGCCTGCCTGGAGCTATCAGCTGAGAGAAATCAGCCCTTGGGTGACATTAAAGCCATAAGACTGGATGAGATGCAGGTGGATAGAAAGAAAAGTGAAGGGACCAGGGTCAGAGCCAGGGAGCCCTCAGCTTCTCGGCGTCCTCAGGAAGATGCTGCAGGAAAGTGCAAGAGAGGGAGAAGGCAGCGACGGCTGGTGTCCCAGAACTCATGTCAAGAAAGAGGAGGGAGTGAGCGACCATGTCAAAAGCTGCTGATCCTCAAGTCGGGGCTGAGGAAGGTCTACTGGCTTCAGTAAAATGCAGAGAGTCCCAGTGACCCTGAGAGGCCCGGGTCTGGAGACAGGGTGGGTACAAAAGCCTGCTAGGAGGAAGTGCAAGCAAGAATGAAAGGAGAGAAACTGGGCACAAGTTGAGACAACCCTTCGGTGAATTTTTTTATAAAAGGGAGCAGGGAGTTGAAAGGGTAGCCCGAGGGGTATCTGGGTGGCTCAGTCGGTTAAGCGTCTGCCTTCGGTTCAGGTCATGATCCCAGGGTCCCGGGATTGAGTCCCGCATCGGGCTCCCTGCTCAGTAGGGCGTCTGCTTCTCCCTCTCCCTCTGCCCCTCCACTCTGCTCATTCTCTCTCTCCCAAATAAATAAAATCCTTAAAAAAAATTTTTTAGAATAGGTAAGGAGGTGGAGAGGGGGTGGGGAGGGGGTGCGTCAAGAGGTTTGAGGGTTTTTTTGTATTTTTTTTAAGATTTTATTTATTTATCAGAGAGAGAGAGCGCACGTGCGGGGGGAGCAGCAGAAGGAGAGGGAGAAGCAGGCTCCCGCTGAGCAGGGAGCCCGACGACGTGAGGCTCCATCCCAGGATCCTGAGATCATGACCTGAGCCGAAGCAGACACTTAATAGACTGAGCCCCACCCAGGCACCCCTGGGGTTCCTTTTTTTTTAAGGTGGGAAAAATAAGAATTTGCTTGAAAGTGACGGGCATGGCTGGGTAGAAAGGGGAGAAGCCGTGGGAGGAGAGGTAGGGGTGAGTCATGAGAGCACTGTCTGCGAGCAGGGGAAGAAAGATGAGATCCGGTTGTTCATCCCGATGAGATACCACTTCACACCCCCTGGAAGGGCTAGAATCAAAAACACAGTAACACATGTTGGTGAGGACACGGAGAAATCAAACCTTTTGTACGCTGCCGGGTGGGGCAGGGGGGATATGAAACTGTGCAGCCACTTTGGAAAACAGTTGGGCAGTTTCCTCGAGAAGTTAAACATGGAGTGAGCATGCGCTCGGCAAGTCCCCTCCCAGGTATACCCAAGAGAAAGAAAGACATACGGCCCCATGAAAATGTGTACACAAATGTTCATAGCAACTTTGTTCACATGAGCCAAAAAGTGACAACCCAAACGTCCATCCGCTAACGTGTGGATAGACAAAATGCGGTCCATCCACACACGGGAATATTATTCACTCACAAAAAGGAAAGAAGTACCGATACACACTAGAGCATGGATGAACCTTGTTGGTTCATCTAGCTCGCTAGCTAGAAAGAGCTAGCTACGTACTATGTCATTGTTTATATGAAATACCCAGCCTAGGAGAATTCATAGAGACCAGACCTCTCCACACAGACAGCAGATTCGTGTTTGCCAGGGGCTGCAGAGAGGGAGAGTGGGAAGTGGCTGTTGTTTCACTTGGGGTGGTGAGAATGTTCTGGAATTAAGTAGTGGTGATGGTTGCACGACTCAGCAAATACGCCAAAAACCGCTGAAATGTACACTTTTTTAAAGGGTGAATTTTATGCTTTGTAATTATATGTCGGTAATAATTTTGTTAAAAGATATGCTTGTGCAGATGAGAGGGGCTGCCCTGGGCTGGGAAAGAGGCTGAAGACACAGTCTCTGATGCAGGCAGGCAGGTGGGGGTGGTGTGGGCGATCGTGGACATTCTCTCCTGGTGTCTTCTCTTTTCTCAGAGACCCAGGAAATGAGGTCATCGGCCAAGAGCAAAGAGGGAGGCTCCAGCAGGAGCAAAGGTACAGAACGACTGTCTAGGAGGGACAGAGGAAATGAATGGACTGGGAACATTCAGTACGACTGCGGGGTGGCGATGAGGCCCCTGTCAGGGAGGCTGAGCAGCAGCAGTAAGTGTGCTGGGTGGGGGGTCCCACCCCACCCCATGCATTCCCCCAGCCTTGAGACAGCGTGCGGACGTGAGTGACAGGCACTGTGCTCTCCACACGACACGGCTCTGGTCCCTGAACATGCAGGTCCACACGTGGGGGTTTGCAACTGCAAACCCTAAAAGATGCCCATACGTTTGCCCTCGCAATTTTAAATGCACATTCCCTTCCACTCTGCAATTCCTCTTGGGGAATTTAGCCTCAGAAAAACTTGCAAGTAGACACAAGATACATGTACAGGGATGTTTCAGGCAGCGTTATTAGTAATAGCAAAGAATTAGAAACCACCAGAATGTTCATTCCTGGGGAAATTTTGAAATACATCCAGGTACGCTGTGCTATGAAGTCTCCACCACAGTAAAGAGAACGGGGAAGCCCGTATGTGTGACACGAAAGGATTTCTAAGACGCTTTGTTAGGTGGAAAAAGTCAGGTTGCACAATAATGTGTGTGATATTAGGCAACTGTCTTCCCCTTTTTTTGGTAAACAAAAATGGTATTTGTGTGTGCATATTTACGTTATTACAATACATAAAAGGTCTAGAAAGGATGCAGTTGAGATTGTGAGTGGCACTTAATCTTGAGGGGCAGGTTTTGGAAAAGGAATTGAGGGCAGTTAAGGGGTTGAAAGTGTTTTAGAGGGACGCCTCGGTGGCTCAGTCGTTGGGCATCTGCCTTCGGCTCAGGTCATGATCCCAAGGTCCTGGGATCCAGCCCCACATCGGGCTCTCTGCTCGGCAGGAAGCCTGCTTCTCCCTCTCCCACTCCCCCTGCTTGAGTTCCCTCTCTCGCTGTGTCTCTCCCTGTCAAATAAACAAATAAAATCTTCTAAAAAAAAAAAAGAAAAGAAAAAAAGAAAGTGTTTTAGAGAGGGACTTTCGTTGCTTATTTTATATGTTCCTATGTTTCTAAAACTTGTAACATGGAGCATAGATGCTTTTGTAACTTAAAAAGGATCAGCGTGCCTCCCCACCCCTTGCACGGGCCCATTCCTCCCTGGGCCGGCGTCCTCCCAGCCCAGGCAGTTCTGTGTCCCTGGAGGCAGTGGCCAATCCTGGCCAGAGCATGGCCGGGTCCTGACCAGCTTTCCCTTTGCCGGGCCCTCAGAGCCGGCAACACCCCCCTTCCCCCCCGCCACCCCGTCTCCTCCACAGCTCTTCCTCTCCAGCCACTTTCCAGGGAGGAAGGTATATGATCAATGCACCAAACCAAAGGCACCAAAGGCCTGGGAAGCAGCTGCCATGATGATAAGAGCAAGCACTTACGTAGCACTTACTGTGTACCAGGCACAACTCTAAATACTTCCTACGTGAACTCATAACAACCCTATGGACTCCGTACCATGGCTACCCTCACTTCATAGCAGATTTTAAAAACAAACAAACCGGAAGACTGCACAAGAGGCTAAGTCCCCTGGCCCAGGGCCCCAGGTGCTACAGCCCCTCATGGGGCAACAGACTGACCTGGGAGCGCTGCCGCCCCCTGGGAATCCACAGCGTGGGCCAGCCTCCTCCACCTGCCTCACTCCACTCCCCCAAGCCCTGAAGCTCCCAGGACGTTCTGATAGAGCCCTGTGCCCTCCTCCAGGGCAAGGCTATGGCTTCCCCAACCCAGACCCCAGGACCTATACATGCATGGCACCTGGCTGGTGCGTAGCTGGTGCACGGGGAGTGTTCAACGTACTGAATGAATGGCTCTGTCTTCCCACCCCCACCCCACAGTGTCCCCCTGGGCCTTGTCCTCTGGTTTCCTCATCTATAAAATGAGCAGGTGCACTGGACAGCATGTAACAACAACTTCGGGACCGTTAGGCATTGCTAAGAGAAGCCAGCGCTTATCCCAATGGGGCGACTCTCAAACGGGTGGGAAGGGAGGACAGCTTACTTGAGGCCTGCCTTCCCGGGCGTTCAGGCTGCCTGGGAACCTCTCACTTACCCACGAGACAGGCACTTCACCATCCTCCAGCCAACAAGGCTCAAAGCTCCCCCAGGAGACAATTTCCTTGCAGAGACCCAGGTACTGCTCCATGGGCTCCGCAGGGGACACCCTGCCCAGGTGGGTGTCAGGGAGACCACAGAAACTGACAATCCTGGCACCCCAGTGGCCACCACAGGTGAAGGAGAGTGCACAGCCATATGGGTGGCCAGTGGCGGCTCCACGGGGCACAGGGGGCCAGGTGAGCCTGTGAGTCACAGGGGAGCAGAGGGGTCGTCCAAAGCAGTGTCTCCCAAAGTCCCCATGGACTGTGCGAGCCAGAGGAAGCCTTCCTACAGTCCTTGATTACCCAGTCTGGACAGTCTGCCAGGACAACCTGGGGGAACAGAGGAAGAGGAGGGGAGCTAACCGTATGTGCCATGCACCTCCAGACACCGGCTCACAGATGCCCCACACGGTACTGGCGCCCCACTCTTCACAGATGAGGACGCCGAGGCCCAGAGAAGCCAGGGACAGGGCCAATGTCCCCAGCTGGGACCTAAACTCACCTCCCCAAAGCCAAAGCCCACACCTCTCCACAGTGTTCCCTCAGCTCCTGGTGAGCAAGGGCTTCTGAGCTGGGACTCAGATGACACCCCAGGCCTGTCCTGCCCCACCCCTGGGCTTCCAGCCTCAGCTCTGGAGGCCACTGCCTCAGATCTGTCCAAGCAGTCCTGGGCTAGATTCCACCGGTGGGTTCACTGTCAGGTCCAGAGCTTCTGCCCACCGTGTAGCACCCCCCACCCCTGCAGAGCCCCCATCATTTATAAATGGTCCACTCACTTCTCAACAGAGCCTCCTAGTGAAGCACGAGGCTAACCCCATCACTCAGGGTCGCACAGCCAATCAATAGCAGGCGTCAGCCTTCAAGGGATGTCCAGATGACCCACCAAAAAATCCAGGGGAGGGGGGGCTCCCTGCCCTCACCTGCACCGGAAGTCATCTTTCAGGTATTTCCTTTTCCCTTCCCTGGGATATATTCTGGAGCTCTGTGCGTGAGTGCTGGGCCCCGACGCCTTGACAAAGTTCTGGGCAAGTCCACGGTGCCAGCACAACTCCAGGCTGCCCGCTGACCCACGAGCCATGTGCGAACCTCGGGAAAGCCATCCCTCCTGCCTGCTTCATGCCACACATGCCACACAGCCACCTTAAGACACATCCACTCCCCCAGAGAGGGCTCAGGCTCTAAGTGTCCCTGGTCCTCCCCCTCCCCCCGCCACCCCTCCTCCACGGTTCTGGGCAGCCCACAGGTAGTCCCCATCCCCCTGCGATGCCCGCCCAGAGGAGCCAGCAGACAGGATGAGCAGGCAACTTCCTCCACCATCTCCTGGGGCCTGTTTCTGGGCCGGAGGCCAGACAGGAGATTTTCCTGGAACTTCTAGGGCACAAAGATGCTGAGAAACCAGAGAGAGGGAAGTGCCTGAAAGAAACTGGCAGAACAAGTGGGGGCGGGGAGAGGGCGTTACCCCACCCATCTGGGCCCCCCGGGTCCCCCTCCTCCCCAGTGCTCCTGGCAAGTGTCTATGCACAGGAAAACTCCCACCACCCCTCCCCAGAAAGCCACCCAAATTCCAAGGCCCGATTCAGTTCTGCCCCCTTGGAGCTCTGTGCCCGCTGCAGGCTGGCAGGGACTCCTAATTCCTGCAGCCTCCCTGGGGCCTCAGGCTGCTGGCCGGCTCTTCACTCCGGTGTGGGTCAGACATGAGTGCAGATCTCATCCCGTCCTGTCTCCTGGAGGCCCGTTCCAAGCTTGTCAGACAAAAGGACAGAGCATCCAGGGAGCAGTGCAGCCTTTAAAGGGATTGGGGGCAGGGGCTTGTATTTGAGCGTGTGTGTGTGTGCACATGCATGCATGTGTCTATAAGCATGTGCATATGCGAGCATTTGTCAGTAGGTCTGTAAGAATGAGAGGGCGTCTGTATGTTTGTATAAGTGTGTGCGTGTGCGTGTGTGTGTGTGTGTGTGTGTGTGTGTCTTGTGGGCCTGACCTCCCTGTCTCCTGCCCAGGGGTGGGCAGGTCCCCTTTGCCTCACAGCAGCCCAAACAAGACAGGACTGTTGCCGGAGCCTTCTGGGGCACCAAGTGGAGAGGGGCTCATGGGGGCAGAACAGGGGCCCTCAATGAGCTCCTGCTCCTCCTGCTGGGTCAGATCCCTGGTGTGACCCCAACTACCATGACTGTCCAAGCTCAGCTGCCGGTGAGATCTGCCTCAACTCCTAGGTCCTGCCCTGGACGGGGCTGGACTCTCACCTTGCAGCTGCCCCTTCCCGCTCCCAGGGCCCCTCTCCTGGGGCTCAGTTCTGCAAACAGGGAGCCCCCGACAGCCACCCCTGAGGACTAGAACCCCTTCTACAGTTCATTCACTGCCAGCCAACTTGGCTATTTCCACCACAGCTCAGAGCTCGCCCCAAAACATGAGGCCTCCAAGTCTGGCCTACAGTCCCACACCTTTCCTGCAGGAACCTCCAAGCTCCTACAGCTCCAAGTCCCAGTTTTCAGGCTGAGAGCCACCAAAGGCCCTCCGTTCACTTGCAGAACCTGGAGCAGAGCACCATCTCCACAGACCAGCATGCAAGCTCGCCTGGCCAGCTCAGAGAGGACTCTGTCACCCTCCCCGGTCCCCGGGGCCCCAACGGGGCAAGCCGCCATCCATCCACCTAACAAATGTTTATTACCGGACAGTGCCAGGCCTTGGGAATCCTGAGGGGGAGCCATTAGGGTCCTTCTCCCTCTCGGGGTAGGAAAGACTCTCAGAAAAGGAGCAGCTTCCAAAGACTGTTCAATGAAACTTTGACCAATGGTGACCACTGGAACCAACGGAATTTTTGTCATGATGCTAATGTTCTCTATCTGCACTGATATGTCAGTAGCCCCTAGCCACAGTGGACACTGAGCATTTGAAATGTGGCTAGTGTGGCTGAGGAACTGAATTTTTAATGTTACTTAAAGGGACTTATTTAAATGTAAATAGTCATACATAACTAACTAATGGCTACTATATTGGACAACACAGTCCTAGGAGCTGTGGGAGCACAGAGAGGGAAGGGGTGGACACTCCAGGGAGGAGACAACATTTGGCAGGGCCAGGTGGGACTCCAGAATGTTCTTTCAACAAGTATTTACAGAAAGCCAAGAAGGGCCAAACACTGATGATACAGCAACAGACACCCTGTTAACCAAGTAGAGGGTGCTGCTCTGGCATTGGGGAAGGCCCCATCTCAGACAGTGCAAATCAGGGAAGACTTCCTAGAGAAAGTGGTTTCCAAGATGAGGCCTAGGGGAAGACTGTTCCAAGACGGAAAAACAGTTTGTGCAAAGGCCCTGAGGCAACAGAAAGCCCAGTGAGGATTAAGGAGAACAGGAAAGCCCTCAAACAGACGGCAGCCGGAACGGCCCTGCAGCACAGCTCCACGCTGGTAGCCAGCTAACTTATTCATTCTTCTTCTTAGATGTCCACTGGAATGCACCCAGCCCCAGCCGGCCCCATGAATATATTTTGAAAAATCTTGTCACAGTCTCCAGCCTGGCCAAAGGCTTCTCTGACCTCCTGCATCCTCTCTGAGGTCACTACTAGGTGGGGCCCAAGCCCTTGTCCCTCCAAGAGTTCCTGACTCATCACGGAAAAAACTGAAAATCCCAGCCTTTCTCAAGAATCAGTCCAATGCTAGAGGGGGAGGGCAGTTGTGACCCCAGCTCCAGGACACAGGGACAGTGGAGAGGGGCAAGGAGCAAGTCAGAGGCAGAAGAAGATGCTGAAACAGAGACCAGGACAGAAAATGAGGTGGAGACTGACGGTAAGTCTATAGAGACAGGAGGTGGTGGTCACAGACGCAGAGACAGACAGCCCAAGCCAGCAGGACAGATGGGCAGAGATACACCCACCAGTGACAGCTAGCGCAAGCCAAAAACAAAGGGCCACTCTTAGGCCCACACGGTTCGAGACTGCCTGACAGGCTGCCAAAGACAGCCAAGGACTAGAGGCAGACCTGGGAAGAGGTGGGGTGGGGTGCCCCTGGGTGCCCTGAGCTCGGGACACACCCATGCACCCCCTGGCTGCACTCGCAGAGCAAGCCGGGAGAGGGCGGTGTTGCTCCAGCCACCGCCCACGAGCCTGGAGTCCAGCTTCCCAAAAATGGGCAAAGTCAGACTCCCTGGCAGCAGCCTCACTGAGAGGTGGAAGAGACTTGGATGGGGGACCCAGCGTATCCATACCCTAGCCTGGAGACCATTCCCTCCTCAACCTAGCACATCCTCAAGCCTGCCCCTTCCCTCCACATTCCCCATCTCCAGACACCTGCGGCGAGGGGGGGGGGGGGACACTGAAGGGCGGAGCCAGGGGTGCCTGCCAATTTCCCTGCTCTTGCTGTAAAGGGCAAGAACAGATGCTAGGTCCTGCCGCAGGGCCTGGTCCCTTCCTAGTAGGCTCTTGGGTTCAAAGCACCCCTCACATAGATACAGAGATCTTGGCTGAGCACATGCTTTTCAGCCAGCAAGGCTAAAAGCACAAGGGCAACCATGGGCTGCAGTAACAGAACCTACTACAGAACTGTAGTCAGCAGCAAGGAAGTCCAAGCCTCTGGTCACATCTTTCGAAGGGCCATTAATAAGTCAAGGTGACCGAGGTGGAAGGCCACTGTGGAGCCATCACACTTACGAGAACTCTCAGTGGGCACCAACACTGCATCAAACACTGTATATATTTGATCTTACCTAATCCTTACAGCAACTCAAATCATTCTACCCATTTTACAGACAAGAAAGCTCACAGAAGCGCCTCCTCTAATGATGATTCTGTAGGTGTGGGTATTTCTCAAAGCTCCATTTCAGGCTTCTCCTCCTCTTTCTGTCTACATATTTCCTGAGTAGCTACATCCGCTCCCATGACCTAGGCTTAATTCTCAAATTAAGCCTTTTGCTTAGGTCCTCCTCATGGGTTCCAGACCGGTCTACCCACCTGCTTCTCCTGATCTCTTGGATGTCTTCAGGGACCTAATGTTGTCTGTGCCCAACCATGACCCCTGATCTCCATGCAGTGAGTGACCACGGTGCACCCCCAGCGCCCCTCAGCCCACCTCCACCATTCCCAGCCCAGCCAAGCTCCGCAGCCTGTCCACTCTGCGCCCACACTCATGTGCAAGCACCAGTCTCCCGCCCTGGCCCCCTCCCGGCCAGGGCCCACAGTCCCCCTTCCCTCCGCCCATCTCACACTCCCAGCAGCTTTCTGTACACCACAGTCAGACTGGTCTTTTCAAAACATAAATGGAGTCGCACCATTCCCCCACCTAAACCCCGCCAGTGGCTTTGTATCAGTCTCAGGGCAAAGTTCAAGGTCTTTGCTGCGGTCTGAGCAGCCGTGATAACCAGCCTCCCACTCCAGCGACATTTAGTGTCAGGCCAGCCCAGCACCGGCTCGTCACTCCCTCCAGCCCGGCAGGCTCCGCACCAGACCTCTCCTTGCCCAGAGTGAATGCCACTCTCCCTCCTTTCTGTCCTCCAGCCTTCCGGAAGCTCCTGCTGAGGCAATGTTCTCAGAGCCCTCCACTCCAGCCTCTCCTTAGCCTCTATGAGGATTGCAGGTGTAATTACGTCAGAGGGTGAGCTCAGAGACTCAGGACCCGGTCTGCCTGGGTCACTGCTGGCTCCCTGGCCCCCAAGCCGAGCCTGCACTGAGGTGGGTGCTGCATAAATATTTGCTGACCGAGTTCCACGCCTTCCATGCCTCCTGGGGGAACCCGCCTCGGGACACATTTGACTCTTGGTCACTTCTTCCTACTGAGCTGAACTCCTCTCAGGCTCTTGAAACAACTTCCATCAGGTCAACTCAAAGGTCCTGGGGGAGGTTCAAGCAGCCTCCCCTCTTCCTGTGTCCAGCTTTTCCTCTTTCCACACTCCCCTCATCCACCTCGATGCCTTCCCAGGTCAGGAGACTCCCCAGGCGCCTCTCGGCAGGCTGCCGGCTGCCGCCTTTCCTCCTCCAGGCCCCCCAGTTCCAAGACCCCCAGGGTCTGCCTAACCCACGATAGTACTGAACCCTATATAGACTATGTTTTCTCCTATACATACAAGCCTATGACAAAGTTCAATTTATTTCTTACGTACAGTAAGAGATGAACGACAATAATAAATAGAACAATTGTAATACGCTGCAGTAAAGGATGAGGATCAGGTCTCTTTCTCTGCAACGACCTTACACACCCTCCCACTGGCAATGATGTGAGATGAGACAGAGTGAGCTCAAGGACATAGGCAGGTGAGGCAGACTTATTAGGCTATTGACCTCTGACAGTAGGAGAGGATGATCACCTGCTTCCCCCCACCCCGCCACAGCGGACGTCAGGTAACCGAGCCCATGGATGAGGGGTGACCTCAGAACACTGTTCCCTCCCTGTGCCTAGGAGGGTGTCCCTCTTCCCCTCCTCCGCCAGATCCACTTGCTCCATGCCTGCAGCCCTGGCATCCTGGTCTGAGGAGCCTTGGGCTGGGAGTCCTGTCTTTGACTTTTTTTTTTTTTTAAAGATTTTTATTTATTTATTTGACAGAGAGAGACACAGGGAGAGAGGGAACACAAGCAGAGGGAGTGGGAGAGGGAGAAGCAGCCTTCCCATGGAGCAGGGAGCCCGATGCGGGGCTCGATCCCAGGACCCTGGGATCATGACCTGAGCCGAAGGCAGACACTTAATGACTGAGCCACCCAGGCGCCCCTATCTTTGACTTTTTTTATGGCCTTGCACCTCCCTTCTCTGGGCTTCAACTCCCCTTCAGTAAAAAGAAGGGGGTCAACCATGGGATGACTTCTGAAGTCTCTCCCAGCTCTCAGATCTTGCATCTGTTTGCTGGGGCTGCTATAGTAAGTACCACAGACTGGGCAGCTTCGCCAGAAATTTCTTTGCTAGAAATTTCTCTCTAGTTCTTGAGGCTGAAAGTCCATGATCAAGGTGTCAGCAGGGCCGGTTTCTTCTGATGCCTCTCTCCTTGCTTACAGATGGCTATCCCAAATATCTGCCTTCACACGGTCTTCCCTCTGTGGGTGTCTGTGTCCTAATCGCCTCTTCTTGTAAGAACATCAGTCGTATTGGATTAGGGCCCACTCATTTGACCTCGTTTTATCTTGATCACATCTTTAAAGGCCCTCTCTCCAAATACAATCACATTCCGAGGTACAGGGGTGAGGATCTCAAGATATGAATTTTAGGGGGACACAGTTCAGCCCATAACAGATCCCAAAGGGGTGATGTCATTACCCTTGCGGAGTCTCAGGACAGTGGTGAGGGCTACTAAGGTAAAATGTGTAAAGCTGGGCACGTACCTGGTGTTCAGTGAACACCAGCTGTGATAATCGGCCGTTGATGGTGATGACGATGCCGATGATACCAGTGAAGATGGGGATGACGCTGGGTGAGGTCTCTGGATTGGCCTAAGCAGAATCATCATGCCCTGACCTGTGGCCCTGTGGGGGAGGCCTCATGTGAAGCTCTACGCATGCATCTCACCCTTGCTCCTGGGTCTCCTATGTGTACCATCCCTCCTGTCAGGTGAGGAGTCTGCTGAGGGCAGCCCCGAAGCCCTGGCCTCTTGCTTCCTCCACGTGTGCCCAGCGTGCCCCTCACAGGGGTGATCACTGCCCAACTCCCAGGCACAGTGGTGGTGACTGTCAGGCAGGGCAGGTGACGGGTTTCAGGAAGACGGATGAGTTCAGTGGACTGCAAGAAACCAAAAGGTCTAGGTACAAGCATCCAGGGAAGGCAGGGCCTTGCCGGTCATAAAAAGGGTTTGCATTTTTTTCCTGACAGCCATGGGGCCCCATGGATGGGTTTTTCGCAGGGAGAGGTGTGATCAGAGGAGTAGATGGGGGAGGTCGGGATGGGGCAGGGCAGGACCAGAGGAGGGAGCGCCGGCCCCCGGAGCTCTGGGGTGGGGCGGAGACACAGATGTCCAGGTGAGAGGGGATGGGGCAGAGACTGGCTGCTGGATCTCTGAGACCCTGAGGAGGAAAAGGGTAGGGCTCAGTGATGGATGGAAAGTGGGGAGGAAGGAAGGGAGGGAGGGAGCGAGGGTGACTCCCGGGCCGACAGGAACTGAGATGAGAGAAAGCTGGCAGGGGGAACATGCAGGGGAAAAACATCAAGAACTGAGTTCTGGACACACGGCGTCTGAGATCCCTGTGAGCCGTCCAGGGGGAAGGCGGGAGGCTGCATGGGGTATCTGGAATGCTTGAGTCAGGGTGGAGTAGAGCAGAGAAGTGGAGGAGGGATCTCCCTGGAGGGCGCTGAGCAGGGAGCTCGATGCTGAACTGAGCCCAAGGTGGGGAGGGGAGGGAGGCAAAGGCTGGAAACAGTCACTACACAACCACACCACTGAAGAGCAGTGGGACTTCTAAGCCTGACTTCACACCCAGGTAAAGGCCATCAAGTGAGAGGGAAGGAGAGTGGCCCAGCTGCCCAAGGGCACGACTTTCTCCAGCCGGGCTCAGGGGCCAGCGCAGGACAGAGGGCGGCTGGGTCTCGGGGGGTACCCCCAGCCCCTTCTGTTCAGTCTGCCTTCCGGAGGGGTGAGGGATCAAAGTGCTAAGCCGTTTTCCCATGTCCAGCCCCACACAGGGTACCCAAGCCCGTGACTTGGCGGGGCCAAAAGAAGGGTGTCTGCAGGGGGATTCAAGACCTTGGAGGGAGGGTCCACACTGCGTCCTGCTGAGTACTGCTGAGGACCCTTGACTTAAATCTCTTCCCTCCTCCCACTACCCCCCCTGAGGACTGCGGTCCTCTTTCAGAGGGCCATTGTCCCTGGGAAGGAGAAAACAGCCCAGAGAGGGAGGGAGGGAAGGAGCTTTTGGAGCACAAGCGTGAGATGGGGAGAGAAACGCCTGTGCCTGGAGAACAGTGAGCTGGGTGGGAAGGATTCCTGCCCCAAGGCAAGCGAAGGCTGGGGTTTGGCTCTGTAGGAGCAGCAAAAGGGCAAAGTGGTAAGGCAGTTTAGAGTTTACCACAAGAATGGTAGAAATGATGTCATCGAAGCAGATGAGAAAGGCAAATGAACACAGGAGAGGACTGAAAAGAAAACAGAAGTCCTAGTGGCATTTTTCAAAAAAACTCTTGCCCTGAAGTATATAGTTGACTGGGTGAAACGACTGGAAGGAAGATCACACACATCACAGTGCGGAAAGGGAGGGGGAAGGGAAGGAGGGCAGGGCTGCTGAGCCCTGGGCAGGAAGGGGAGCCATTCCCCCTGGAGACCCTGTATGCTCTGGATTTTCCCAGGCAGCTGGAAGAAGGGGAAGAGAAAGGGAGGGGCAGGGATGGAGCAAAGCTGGCTAAAGGGAGGGGCCCTGGGGACTCAGGGCCTCGGGTTTGGCGACAACCCCTCGGAAGTAGGATGGACTGTTCAGGGACCAGCTGTGGGCACAAAGAGAGAGGCAGGGTCTGGTTGCCAGTTTTCCCAGATGGACATCTGGCCCAGCCCATATCAGAGAGGAAAGAGGGAGAGGGTCCTGCCAGGGGTAGGAGGAGGAAGATTCCGGGGTTCCACTTGGGGCAGCCTCCCAGGGCTTGTGGGAAGGGCATAGGCCCATTTTCCTGGAGTATCTGCCGGGCTCAGGGAAAGACACCGGCAGGAAGGGGTGCAGCAAGGTTTCCCAGCTCGGTCCCCCCTTCCTTGTCACTGAGCACCTCCCCTTAAGGTTCCCCAGCCCAGAAATATTTGTGAGCCATATCACACACCTGACGATGAGCGGGGTGCTGGGCCTACACAGGTGGGTAAGAAGAGCCCTTGTCTTTGAGATGCTCGTGTCCTAGAAGATAAAAATTTCCATCTTCTCACCTGGCAGCACCCAGGTGGGCCACAGAGCAGATGGTGCAGGCCTTTGCACACGCTTTCCCCTCAACTGCAACACCCTTCCCTTGCCCACACCTCCCCCATACAATCCTGCCAACACAACATTTCACCTGCTTACCTCCCCCGGCTCCTGGAGCAACAACAGCTTAGCTGTCCCTCCGTCCGGGTGACCTTCAGCTCCTGGCCCTTTCACTGACTAGCTAAGAGACCCTGAATAACCCACTTGATTGTTTTTTAAAGATTTTATGTATTTATTTGACAGAGAGAGACACAGCGAGAGAGGGAACACAAGCAGGGGGAGTGGGAGAGGGAGAAGGAGGCTTCCCGCGCAGCAAGGAGCCGGATGCGGGGCTCGATCCCAGGACCCTGGGGTCATGACCTGAGCCAAAAGCAGATGCTTAACCAACTGAGCCACCCAGGCGCCCCAACCCTCTTGGTTTTTTTTAAGTCCCTGCTTTCCCATCTGTAAAATGGAGGGGACTTGGTTTGTGCTTATTTTTTTCCCAGCTTTATGGAGATATATCTGACATACAATGTTATGTGATTTTAAGGTGTATAACTTATTGATTTGATACATTTATATATAGCAAAATGATGACCACGCTAGCATGAGCCAACACACCTCCTTCCTGTCACATAAGTACCATTTCTTTTTTGTCATGGGAACATTTAAGATCTATTCTCTTAGCAACATTTGAGTATGTAATATAGTATTATTAGCTCTAATGACCATGTTGTAAATTTGAGCCTCAAAACTTGTTAATCTTTTTTATTATTAAGATATAATTGGCATATCACATTATATTAGTTTCATGTGTGCAAAATAATGATGCAATATTTGTATATATTGCAAAATGACCACCACAATAAGTCTCATTAACATCCATCACCACACATAGTTAACAAAACTTTTTCTTATGATGAGAACTTTTAAGATCTACTCTCAGCAACTTTCCAATATACAATACAGTATTCTTAACTACGGTCACCTTGCTGTACTTTGCACTCCCAGGAAAAAATGGAGGGTTTTGGGGGGGTGGGGGGAGGGGCAGAGAGAGAGAGAGAGAATCCCAAGCAGGCTCCACGCTCAGTGCGGAGCTCGACACGGGGCTCCATCTCACGACCCCGAGATCATGACCTAAGCTGAAATCAAGAGTCAGGTGCCCCAAAATGGAGGTTTTGACAGTACTTAACTTCATTAGGTTATTTTTGAAAATCAAGTAAGAAATTCCACATAAAGCAACTCAGTGCAGTGCCTGGCAAATAGGCCAAATTCAAATACACACTTGGGTAGTTTTTGTGTCTTGCTCCTCTGCGTGGCTGGTTGGGAGGCAGGATGCTGAGGAGCTGCCCTTCCAGGAACAAGAGAAGGAACCAGGCAAAGAGAGGCACACAGCACTGGTGGGTTTTCCCTCTGTCCTCCAGCCACCCACCGCCACTCTCCCGGAACAAGGGAAAGCTCAAGGTCATGTCTTTGGGGCCAGGGACAG
The DNA here is from genome assembly GCF_037043125.1 of Eumetopias jubatus. Taxonomy (NCBI): domain Eukaryota; kingdom Metazoa; phylum Chordata; class Mammalia; order Carnivora; family Otariidae; genus Eumetopias; species Eumetopias jubatus. Next base: position 98,221,728 of record NW_028274819.1, read on the forward strand.
GATGTCCAGGAAGTAGCAATCTCGTGACTATCCAGGACCTTGTCCTTTCAGGGCAAGTTCAGGGATAGTGTTAAGTCACACTCTCTACTTTTTGCAACAGAAAAAGAATTCATTTTTTTAAGTTCTATTTATTTAGGTAATCTCTACACCCCATGTGGGGCTCGAACTCACGACCTCGAGATTAAGAGCCACGTGCTCTTCCGACTGAACCAGCCAGGTGCCCCAGAATTCACTTTTTAAATTCAAGGTTTTCTTTACTTCAGCTCGCAAAATACAAGTCTCCAAACTAAAAATGTATTAATTTCCCAGTATTCTTACAGTCTGCAGGTTATGACTTTTTACTTTTAAAATCATCTCATATGACTTTTTTTTTTTTTTTTGGTTGTCAAATGATCCTTTATTGAAACATTTTCCTTTGTAGTTAACTAGCCGGGCATTCCAGCGCACCACTGTTGATGTCATCTATGATGTCATGAGGGTGGCGGCCATCTACATTGCAGCCCACAGACTGGGCAGTCCCCAGATCTCGCTAAAGATCGGTGTCGCATCTGTCGGGCAATATTGACAATCTCATCAAAAGTGATATTTCCACTGTGCTTAATGTTTTTCTGCTTCTTTCTGTCTCTTGGTGGTTCCTTGAGGGCTTTGATAATCAGGGCAGGGGCAGAAGGTACCACTTCAATCTGGGCCTGCCTGTTCTGAACGGTCAGTTTCACCGTAATCCTTAGACCCTTCCAATCACCGGTTGTCTTGGCGATGTCATCACCAACCTTTTTTGGAGACAGACCCAGCGAGCCTATCTTCGGGGCCAGATCAGACGTGGCACCGACTTCGCCACCGGTGCACCTCAGGTACATGACTTTGATCTCGTTGGGGTCGAACTTAGATGGCATGGCGGAGGTGGCTGGTGTCGGATGAACCCGGATTCGGGACGACTGAAGAAAGTTGCACCTTTGCCTCCCCGAGCCGAAAGCCAAAAGTCATATGACTTTTAAAATGACTTCACATAGGACAGCTGTCAAAGTTGTGGATCGGGCTGCCCTGCTGAGAGCAGCAGCACAGCTCTGAACTTTATAGGCAGAGCAAAGGTGCTTAAGACATTGAAAACATTACTTTACACAGAGCTTCTTTTAGGAACGCGAACGTGGTTACCTAATCCCTCCTTTTCTTGCTGATGCTAAGAAACCATGTCTCCAACCCAGAACTCCTTTTTTAAAAGACTTAATCCTCCTGCCCCCAAAAATGCACAGCCTGCCCCATTATCAACATGCCCCACCAGATAATTCACTTTTCATTAACCTCACAGGAACGTGATCTCTCATTTCATAACTGGATTATCTGGCACCCACTTAGCACAAAACTGTGGGGACTGAGTCTTAATGCGCTTACTTAATACTTGGACTTTCTGTCTCCCGCAAGGCGACGTGTGTTCACAAGGGAGAAGTCCAGCGTGGGCTGCTCCGTGCTGCATCCTAGAGAGACTGCACAATGCTTCCCAAGAGTGGGAGCTTAGCTTGAGGAAATCAGTAAGACCCTCACAGAAACAGGGACCAAGCCACAAATCAGCAAGCCTAACCAGGTAGCCAGCCACCACCACAGCCACATCACCCATCCTCAGCATAAAGGAAGACCCAGAGGCCAGAAGATAACCACCCAAGGGACCCTCAGCAGCCCCCACCCCAGCCTTCCACTGGGATCACAGGCTTCCAAGAAGCCCACAGGGGAAGACTATGCTCTTACTCTAGAACGTGCATGCACCTCAGCCCCCGGGGGAGCTGGCTCCACAGTTTGGCTACAGAGAACTGGGCTCTCTCCTCACCTAGGAAGGTTGGGGAAGGGCCAGGCTTCCTAGGCCCCACCTCCTCGTCATGATTTATGGAGAGTGCCCCCCTCCCCCCAGGAAGGAAGCCTCAACCAAGGACCTGCCAAGAAACACAATAACTTAATGAATTAAGCTCCATTTGGATGGTTTGGGTTTTTTTTTTTTTCCCCCTCTGTCACAACTGTATCTTGATTCCAGGGGTGTGTCTCTGGTTTCTGAACAATTGGGGGGGAAAGTTGAAAAATTAAAAAAGAAAAGGAAAGAAAAAAAACCCACCAGGATGCAACAATGGGGACGTTGTCATTATGGACGGCTGCCAGAGAGAATACCCCAAAGTCCAGGAAAACAGCGGAAGAATGGTCACGAATCAAGCTTCCTGCTACTGGATGTTCATCTTTTGTAAGAGCTTATTTGATACTTCTAAGGAAGCTGTCCTTTCAGGACCTCTCCCAGGACCGGAGAGGTCGAGAACAGTGACCTCTGTCACAGACAGAAGGTCAGGATAGAGCCTGAGGGCTGTCGGGGGAGGGTCCTCCAGCTGAAGAAGCCACAGTCCTTGTACCTGGCTCGTGGGCTGGGTTCACGTGACTGCCTGTGCTTATTTCCCCTTTGTCGTCCCGAACTTGGAGCAGTATTTTGTTCAATCTCGACTCAGCTGTGTTTAGGGATACCGAGCCAGTGATCCCAGTTCCAGCTCACGCTTGGGCCCGCCACCTAAAGCCAGCAGGGTGTGGCCACAGAGCTCTTTAGTGGCAGAGGGAGCAGCATCCCCGGGGGAGCAGCTGAGACTTCAGAATCCAACCCTAATCTGTAAATGGGAGCCTCCCTCTACCCCGCCAACCCCCGGAGCTGGGATTTGACTGTACTGAGTCAGCCAGTCTCTCTAACGACAGCTTCCCAGTGTCCAGATATGTTCCTTGGCTTCCCCCACCCAGGAGTCCTCCCCAGGGTCACATAGTGCAGAGCCTTCTCCCATTCCGCACTCCCAGAGGCAGGCGGAGGGGGACGCCCGTCCCCGCCAGGGTCTCCATGGGTGGGAAATCCTCCCGTCTTCCCTTCCCAGCCGACCCCACTCTGCCTGAGGAGCGAGTGTGCAGCCACAAACATGATCCTAAGCGAGTTATGTTCCCCTCCCGACAGCTTTCCCACTACGGGACTGGTGCATGCCAACAAGGCTACATATGGAATGTGAACTGGATTTTCCACTGGCTTCCACCAGGCAAGCGGGAGACGTGGTTCCCTGCAAGAAAGGAGGGCAGCCAAGCAGGGTCTGGGAGTGGGAAAAGAAGTAAGCAAGGCTACATGGGGATCTCATTACCCCAGGATGTGGTTTTAATTCTACCCTTCCCCTGCAGCCTCTACCCTACCTCCCAGTTTATGAAAGGCTCCAAATTAAATATAGGGGATGTCACTGCAACATGGAGACCCTGGCTCAGTTTCCAGGGACTGTGGGCACGGGGGTGGGGGGTGGGCAGCGGGGACAACCACAAACTGAGGAGAGAAAACGCAAACTGTCAGTGCCCATGTGACAATGCAGCACCGACCTGCGGGCCACACGGCAGGGCCTGGGCCAGCTCTGGACCGGCTCCCCAGGCAGCCACTCCCCTGAGCACTCCAGGAGGGCTCCCTGACACCCTTCGACATGACTCCAGCCCTCCAGGGCCCAGGCCCCCTCGGGAGCGACAGGATCTGGCCTCCATCACTCCAGCTCAAGGACTTCCTGGGCTGCCAGGCCAGCTTTCTGCAATGCTACCGAAGGTTTTCCTCCCAAACCCCCACCAGTGAGCTCCTCCACACCCCCCTGCTTCCCCCTCCTCACCCTAACTCTGCCCACCCTTTGCCCCACCTGCTGCATTCTTTCCCTTCCTCCAAGGCCCAGCTCTAGTCGCCCCTCCCTCAGAGGCCCTCAGAGACCTACAGGAGACCCTGCTGACCCCACCCACACAGTCTTCTGTGTCTTCCCTCCAACCCCCCTCCCTCCCCACATCCAAGCCCCTCTCAGCGCAAAGGCTCCTTCTCGGCTCCTCCTGTGACCCTGGATCTTCTCCAAGGGACGGTCACTTTGTGGGAGCTCCTCAGCTTACTCCAGTCCCACCTGCTCTCAGGAAGGGGACCTTGGCCTTCTGGTCCCTGATCCAATGCCCACACCGTCCCCGTGTCTCTGCCCTCTCTGAGGTGGGCCGTGCCAGTAACTGCCACCCACTCCTTGACCTCCACGACAGGCCTCTTCGGGTTTTCTTCCTGTTTCTCTGAACATGGCTTTTCTAAATCCTTTTCAGACTCTTCTCCTCAGCCAGCCCCTCCAATATGCAGTTCTCCAGAGTTCTGTGTCCTAGACCCTCTTCTCACGCCACCCCCTCCCAGGTCCCCTTGAATCCAGACCCCCTTCCCTCCATCCCTCCATGCTGAGGAGGTGCCTGACCTCCAGTCCACGTAGTAGGGCCTGATGCTCCAGTTCCCCCCACAATGACCCCCAGTCCTCCATCCACACCCGCTACCTTTATTCAGACCTGGTAAGACAGCCTCCCCCAGCTCATGCCCAGAGATTCCCCCCATCCACCCTCCCCCTGCTGCCACAGTCATATAGCTAGGGAATGAGGGGACATTATTATATCGGGAGCTTAAGTGCCAGGCGCTATGCCAAGCACTTTCTCATATGCCAGTCCACTTATCTTCTGATCACCCTGTACATTGGATATTATTATACCCATTTTTATTTATGAGGGAAACTGAGGCTCAGAAAACATAAGCAACCTGCCCAAGTCTTTTTTTAAGGATTTTTTAAAGATTTATTTATTTATTTAAGAGAGAGATGGGGCAGGGGCAGAGGGAGAGAATCCAAAGGGGACTCTATACTGAGCACAGAGCCCAACACAGGGCTTGATCTCATGACCCTGAGATCAAGACCTGGGCCAAAACCAAGAGCCGGACACTTAACTGACTGAGCCACCCAGATGCCCCTTAACCTGCTCCAGTCTTAACACCACTACAGACAGAGTCGCATTTGGAGCCTGGGTGGGCCTGCCCTCAGCGCCTCGGCCCCATGCGTTTCCAACCTGCTCCCACAAATGCAAATCTCATCTCACCAGTCCATACCTCCTCATTGCACTCCAGACAAAATCCGAACTCCTCAGGATGTTGTCCAAGACCATCCTCAAGCCGTCCCAGCCTGCCTTCTACTCTAGCCAGATTACTCCAGAATGGCCAGGCTTGCCTCCAGAAGGTGAGATGTTCCTGCCCCAAAGCTTCAGTGCATTCAGCTTCCTCTCCTCTCTATCCAGAAAACTCCTCATTCCTTAAGACCAGCAGAGAGGGGCACCTGGGTGGCTCAGTCGGCGAAGCGTCTGCCTTCAGCTCAGGTCATGATCCCAGAGTCCTGGGATCGAGCCCCATATCGGGCTCCCTGCTCAGCGGGGAGTCTGCTTCTCCTTCTGTCCCTTCCCCTCTCCCCTGCACTTGTGTTCTGTCTCTCTCAAATAAATAAATAAAATCTTAAAAAAAAAAAAAAAAGACCAGCAGAGAGTTGCCCTCCCTGGGAAACACCACCGCCCCCATCTCCCCCGGTGAAGCAGCCGTCTCTCTGGACCTCGGCGGACACTCTGTGCTTGCTGGATGCTGGCACTAACCACTCTGCCTTGTAATCTCTTGTTTAATCTCGCAAGTGTCGTTTTTTAGCTTTGTAGCCCCGGGGGCCTAGAAGAAGGGCCTCAAGAAAAGCAGAACAATCAAATGAGCATCCAAGCCAGATCTGCTCAAAGCGGGGTCCCAAACCCTCAGTGGCAGAAGACAGCTCCCTCCCACCTCAGACCCTCCGGAGCTTGCCAGACCCTCTGGACCTGAACCAGATGCTCTGGAGACAGAGACTGCGGCTAGCTCTCTGCACCTTCAAGAAGCTCCCCTAAAGATTCTCACACCCAATGAAACTTGAGAATCTCTGATCTAGACCGGTCCTTCGCCCTGATCCTTACCAGGCCAGCCTCATGTGATCAGATACCCAGCTGCTATCTGCTTATACACAACCAGGACAATTATTTGCCAAACTGTTTCATGTCAGGACAGATAGAAAATAACATTTTAGGGCACTCTGGAATAAACAAAGCTGCTCAGAGCTGAAGGTAAAAGGTCCGGGAACTGAGGGGAGCTGAGCGACCCTGGGTTCCGCCCAGCTGAGGAGGTCAACACCTCGGCATACCTGGAGCTCACTCCTGACACGTGCTCAGGAAGCCCTGCTCGCTCAGAGCTACCCACAGGCACGGGCAGCCAGGCACAGCTGTCTGGCACTCACGTGGATGCTGGCGCTGACGAGCTCCCATGAAGCCCCTGGCGAGTGTTGGCCTCGTGGTCCGCCACAGCTCAGTCAGAAGCGTAGACCTCCAGAGCTCGGGACCATTCCCACTGCAGCAAACTAACTCAGGGTCTCTTGGCCCTGGGTACCACACACAGGGGAAAGAAAAGTAAGAGCTCTGAGTATCCCCCGCTGGGCTCAAGACTTGCCCTGGGGTCCATCCCTCCAGCCCCACCCTGCCCTCCCCTCCCAGGAAGTGGGACCAGTAGCCAGAGTGATCTGGGAGCAGGGATGCTGAGCTTTCGCCTGCCAGAGGAAGGCTGCTACAGGAACTTGATCTGTTTCCAGAACTTTCTTATTCAAGAAAATGGCTTAATGAAATAAATGGAGGGAGGGTTTGGCAAGTCGACTAGGTACTTGAGGCTATTGTGAACTCTGAAATCATCCTTCAAAGCTCCTACGTGCCAGGTAGGACATATTCTCTATGGGTCCCACACCCATAGGCTGACCTTTCCAGAGGGCCCGAGAAGTGTAGAAAATTTGCCTTTATAATATATTAAGGAGGACCTGCAAGCTGGAAGACTCCTTAAATTATTGAGTCTTTAGATAAGGAGCTGATGCCCTGAATGCTCCTAAGTGCTGAGCTCCTGATTAAAAGATGCATCTGGGGTGTTAGCAAAAGAGCTCTCAGGATGTACTGTAGAAAAAAAAAACATCTATCTCCCTCGGGTTTAACCAGTCAACAGGAGAATTTGTATTCTAAGCAGCAGCTGGGGACCTCTGGGTAAAAGAGCTACTAACTGAGGAAAGGGCCCACAGTGCCTAGCACAGCGTGAAGCATAAATGGACATTCAACAATTTGTAAACTAATGGTTGCATGGGTGGGTGGGTGGGTGGCTGGCTGGCTGGCTGGCTGGCTGGCTGGCTGGATGGATGGATGGATGGATGGACGGACGGGCGGACAGATGAAGGTGAAGTAGCTTCCCCTTTCTGGGAGTTCCTCCCTTCAGCACTATTCCTAAAGGGTCAAATCACTGTGGACGACACCTTTGAGATACCCCTCCCCGCCATTATGCATGGGCAGAGACTGGTTCAGCTGGCTGGACCCCGGGCAGCACGTAGGGGATGTGCAAGGAAGGAGTAGTACAGAGACCACTTCCAGAGAGTATGGAAAGGAGGACACCCTGTTGCCAGATGACCCCAATTCTACATGTATTTATTAATCTAACGTTTTGTCTTGTTGTTTTCTTTTTCAGCCTCAGTTAGAAGTGCTGCACCTTCCCCCCACCCCCACCTGCCTCCCTCTGCTAGGGGCCACCACAGAACAACTAAGCCAGAAGGGCCTACAGACCATCTGGTCGAAGGAAACAAAGTGGCCCTCACACATGTTACGTTTGGCCTCTACAGCCACTTAACATTTTATTAATAGGTCAAAATCAGACTTTATAGAAAAATAGAGATTTTGTTTTCTTGGGAAAAAAACCTCAGAAGATCTGGCCACGTTTCTCCTAGTGACGTTGGACAGGCAGTGGGAAGAGGCTCCCATGTCAGGGGTACGCCCTACAGTCTGACGCAAGTCCCCACCCTGCCCGCTTCCATCACTTAACAGTTTCTGCCTGTCGGGTCCCGGAGGTGAGGGGCCCTGTGCACATATCCAACACCCTCACTCTTACAGATGATAAAACTAAAGCCCAGAGGGGACATAATCTAAGTTCACATGACAAGCTGTTGGCAGAGGCAGGAACAGGAACCCTACTAACGACTGGTTTCTCAGCATGTGGCATATGGTGGGTCTTTTAAATACTACCGAATAAACTTTTTTATTTACAATACAAATTCTCCTGTTGACTGGTTAAACCCGAGGGACATAGATGTTTCATTTTTTTTTCTATAGTACGTCCTGAGAGCTCTTTTGCTAACACCCCAGATTCTTTTGCTAACACCCCATTTTTTCCCCAACGAACCTTCAAGTTTGCCCCATCTGTGCTATTCCAGCTCTGCCATCCATGCCCACTCAAAGCAACCACCCCCAGGAGCTACCCTGGGCTTGCTTTCCCCCAGAACCAGAACTCTCCTGCTCATCTCTACGCCCCAGCCTTGCTGAGACGTGCGGGCTGAGCTTGCAATCCTAACATCCCTATTATCTATGGTCATGTCCAAGTGGAGGATTTTCCTCATTGTTTTGACTGCGCAGCATCTTCCCCCGCCCCGCCCACCCGGTAACAGTTTCTCAATATTCTCTTCCCCTCTAAGGGAAAGAGAAACTGGGTCCCTGTTAGGTAATCAAAGCGCTGGGTATGGCCTCACCTGAACCTAACATAATCCCTGGATCATTCAGTTATGTGAAGGCAACAAACTCTCTTTCTTGCTTAAGCCAAGTTGGGACCAGTTTTCTGTCATTTTCAACATACAGAGAGCTCCTGGGGACGGGGAGGCACTTTCCCCAAATATTCTCCTCTAAGGAATGAAGGGTGTACTCGTCTGGACTCTCCGGGTCGCACACGATGGACACAGGTGTCGTGCAAGGAGCTTTCTCTCAGCAAACACGCCCGGACCTCCTGCTCTGTGCTAGGTGCTGAGGCCACAAAGATGACGAAGACCTACAGCAGTCACAGCCCGGTGAGTAACACAGGCAAACATCCTCCTGGAAAAGTGGGTACAACTGAGCAGGAGAGGGGGCTTTTGCAAGCCACTTAAAGGAGCTTAGACTAGTCAAGGGTAACAAATGCAGGAATTAAAAAAAAAAATTTTTTTTTTCCAACATAAAAATCATAGTCACTTGAGGCACCTCAGTGGCTCAGCCAGTTAAGCATCGGACTCTGGATTTCGGCTTAGGTCATGATCCCAGGCTGGTGAGATCGAGCCCCGGGCCGGGCTCCACGCTCAGCGGGAAGTCTGCTTCAGGTCTCTCCTTCTCCCTCTGCCCCTCCCCCACCACTCACATTCTCTCTCTCACAAATAAATAACAAATCTTTAAAAAAATAATAATAATACTCATTTGTTTAAAATTAGAAAGCACTGAAAAGTAGACATATTTTAAATCACCTAAAGGCCACAAATCAGAGGAATCCTGTTAGCATTTCTGTGTCTCTTTTCTAGTCCTTTTTTCCTTCGCATAATTTTTTAAAATTTTATTTTGTTGTGTAAGAACACTTCACACAGATCTACCTCTTAACAAAATTTTGAGTGCACAATATTATTGACTGCATTGTTGTCAATTTCACACAGCAACTCTCTAGAACTTACTCACCACACATAACTGAAATTTTATGCCCCTTGATTAGTAACTCCCCATTTCCCTCTCCCCTCAATCCCTGGGCTACCACCATTCTACCCCTTGTCTATGAGTCTGACTATTTCCGATACCTCATATTAAGTGGAATCATGCAGAATCATGTGACTGGCTTATTTCACTTCGCACAACCACCTCCATGTTCATCCACGTTGTAGCATAGCGCAGAATTTCAATCTTTCTAAAGGCTGTATAATATTCCATTCTATGCACATAACACGTTTTCATTATCCACTCATCTGTTGATGGGACACTTAGGTTGTCTCCACACCTTGGCTACTGTGAATAATGCTGAAATGAACATGGGAGCACAAGATCTGTTTGAGATCCTGTTTTCATTTCCTCAGGATATACACCCAGGAGTGGGATTTTGGGATCAGACAACAGATCTATTTTTAATTTTTTGAGGAATCCCCCTATTGTTTTTCCATAGTGGCGGCCCCAGTTTGCATTCCCACCACAGGGGTTCCCATTTCCCCACATCCTGGCATAATTTTTTATTTTTTGGATTGTTTAAACATTGTGATCCTAGCTGCTTCCTCTCGACCTATGATGCCTGAGGTGGAGGCCTGTTTTCTGAGGCCAACTTTTGCAAGGCAGTGGGAGAAGACCCGGCCCCATGCCGGGTCGTGGTGGAGAAAGAACTATTCCACAGGCTTCCTTCACCTCCTGCTTTCATTCCCTAAGCGGACAAATGCAACAGAAACCCCTCTCCACCTTGTTCCTCTTGTCGTTAACATGATGCATTGGAATTTGACCCCACTGGGCCATGTTTGATTGGCAAGTGGGCCACTGAGTCCGGGGCGGCATCCCCGCTTGCCCGTTATCCATGTCCTCATTCCCTTCCTGAGCTTCAAATCTAGCTTTTATCAGAGAATCTGATATAGAGGGTTAGAGGCAGGGCATTACCATATACGTTCCAGTTTTCCTGGGACAGTTCCAGTTTATACCTGTTCTCCTGGCATACTTATTGGTAACATCTCCTTTCACTCAAAAGTGTCCCAATTTGGACTATAAATTATAAGGTCCTTGTGCAGATTAAGAAAATCTGCACTTACCTTCTCAGTGGCTGGTATAATCTCTGACAGTGGAGGGGAAGGGCAAGAGAGATGCTTTGGGGCCCCAAACCCTGCCTGGATGGCATGGGTGCTATGGCTTATCAATCCTGGTTTTAGCAAAAGTCAGCACAGGAGGTTCCAGGCAAGGAAGCAGGAGGACAGTCCTGCAGGGACGTATCTCAGGCAAGACGCTGCTGGGTGAAGCCATCCCGCCGCTCCCTGCTCAATCACACACTCAAGCACACCTCCAATACCCCCTCACTCTTCATTTCCCATGTCCTGAACTCTCGCCCCAACCTGTACCTCCAGATTGGCTCCCCGGGTACCCCAACCCCTGTTCTGCCCTCAAGCCCCAGCCCCTCGATCGGCCACACTGCACCACTGACACCCCAATCAGCCCCAGCTCACAGGCAGTCTTCCTCGATTACAGCTCAGTCTCTGGCTTTCCTGTCCAGCCCCACCTGGGACCTCCCAGCTCTAGAGACGCAGGCACTGGACAAGACTGTAACTCCCACAGTTTGTCTTCTGAAATGCCCACCCCTTGTCTGCTTTAAACTCCTGGCCCATCTTTAATATTTTCCACTGGCTCCCTCCCTTCACCAACAGACCTTTGGATGTTTATTTATTCATTCCTTCAGTGTTAAGTAGAGTCCTGTCAGGGTGCCAAGCAGAGGAGGACACGGTCTTCCCTCTCCTTTGCTTGTCACTGCTGTCCCTTACCACTCTGCTCTCCTTCTTAACCTAACCTCTTCAAGGAAATGACCTGTGTCACAGCTCCCATTGACCTGCTCCCATTTTGCCGTCTTCGGCCCCCACTGATATACTAAAGCTGCCCCCGCTGTGTTCACCAGTGACCTCCTGGTTGCCAAACCCAGGAACTGTCCCAGCCTCTTGGCCTGGGCACCAGTGATCCTGATAACCACTCATTTTCTTCTCTTGGACACAGCTTCTCCCTGGCTCTTCCCTTTCCTCTCTGACTTCTCCCTGCATCCCACTTCCGCCCACCCAGGATCTTCCACGTGTCTTGAGAGTATACTGATCTAGTCCCTGGTATTGATTTCATTTTCTGGTCCAGCTTCTGACCCATAACTTCAGGAAGGGGGCAGGCCCACCTCTGACCCTAGTGGTTTGTGCACAAACTCCTCAGAGACATTCTTCTCATGTTACTTTGGAGAACTTTATAAAACTCAGAGAGGAAATTAGTGTATAGTCATAGCCAGAAACTCCAAAGGTAAATACAAGACAGTCCATCATATAAGCAACTTAACTCACATAAATTCAAATCTCTGAGCTTCACCAGAGGGCAAAGTGCCAAATTAAGTAGTAGGGGCAATTATGCTCACTGTCCCACCCAATGAGTGCTTGCCCCACAGGGAGTCTGTGAGACCAGAGACCTGAATCTGCTCTCTTTGTGTGCCTCTCATAGTCTGGGTATCCTGCTGAGCTAAGCATTACTGTGATGTTTAAAAGTAAACATCTTTTAAATATAGGCCAATTACCTTGTCTGGTGCTCAGCTGAAGAATAAGTGATCTGCTCCATGCTGGGGGAAACTGGCTACGTTGGACCATTCACACAGGTGGTATGTTGTGGTTCTATCATGACTTTCTATGAGATCTGCACCCTTTGTGTTGACTTCAGAACCAACCAGTGTAAGCTCAAGGATGAGAAACCAAGAATCCAATGCTGACTAGACAATTACAATTTATTCCCACAAGGTAGGAAATACTGAAAGGTCATCTAAAGAAACCACTGGGTGTTGGGTACGGCAATGACTTTTTAGATAAAACACCAAAGGCATGATCCATGAAAGACATAATTGAAAGCTGGACTTCATTAAAATTAAAAAGCATCTGCTCTGCAAAAGACAATTTCAAGAGAATGAAAAGACAAGCCATAGACGGGGAGAAAATATTTGCCAAAAACATATCTGATAAAGGGCTGTTATCCAAAATATGCAAAGAACTCCTAAAATGCAACAATACAAAAACAAACAATGCAATTAGATAATGGGCTAAAGACCTTAACAGACACCTCACCAAAGATGTGCAGATAGCAAATAAGCATATGAGAAGATGCTCCACATCATATGTCATCAGGGAAATACACTAAAACAACACTGAGATACCACTACACACCTATTAGAATGGCCAAAGTCCGGAACGCTGACAATGCCAAATTCTGGGAAGGATGTGGAGCAACAGGAACTATCATACATTGCTAGTGGGAATGCAAAATGGTGCAGCCACTATGTAAGACAGTTTGGCAGTTTCTTAAAAAACAAAACATATTCTTACTGTAAGATCCAGCAATCATGCTCCTTGGTATTTACCCAAAGGAGCTGAAAACCTGTGTCCACACCAAAACTTGCAAGATGGATGTTTACAGCAGCTTTATTCATAATTGCCACAATTTGGAAGCATCCAAGATGTCCACCAGTACAGGAGTGGATAACTAAATTTTGGTACATTCAGGCAATGGAATATTATTCAGCACTAAAAAGAAATAAGCTATCAAGCCACGAAAAGACATGGAGGAAATGCAGATGCATACCGCTAAGTGAAAGAAGCCAATCTAAAAAGGCTATAAATGGTATGATCCCAACTATATGACAATCTAAGGTCAAAGGCAAAACTATGGAGACAGCAAAAAGATTAGTGGTTGTAGGGGCAAGGACAGGGGAGTGAAAAGACAGCATAGACCATTGTTAGGGCAATGAAACTATTATGCACAAGACTATAATGGTGGATACATGTCATTGCACTTGTCAAAACCCATAGGACATGCACCACCGAAAGTGAACCCTAATGTGAACTACAGACTCTGGGGGATAATGACATGTCAATGTGGTTCACCAATTATAACATACGTCCCACTCTGGTGGGGGATATTGATAATGGGAGAGGCTGTGTGTGTGATCGTGGGAGGCGGGAGGTATATGGGGCATCTCTCCTCCTCCTGCTCAATTTTGCTGTGAACTTAAAACTGCTCTAAAGAATTGTCTACTGGAAAAAGAAAAAGAAATCTCTGGGGTGATATGGAGAGATTTCCAGTAAGCTTGGTTTAGAGGGTGGTACCAGCAGGAAGAGGGAGCTCCCTGAGCTCTGGGACACAGAGGTACAATGCTGGAGAAAAGGCAGCAGAGAGGGAACCTGCTTCTGCTTCCCAGGTCCTGTGCTTCCACAGGGAGAATCTGTGACTAGAGAGTCATGCTGGTCCCCCACTTCCTCCTCCCCATAGCTTTTCTGACAGTGAGTTTATGAGAGGGACTCTCTATAAAGCCACCCTCCTTGTAGCCTGCTCTTTGTCACATGAAAAGGGACCTGTCTTTGGGGGAGAGACGTGCAGGTGCCCACCGACTGGGGATGAAGAAATACCAAGTCTAATGTGTCCGCGCTTCCAAGCCACATCCTCTAGTGAGGTTTTTGGTTTTTGCAGGAGAATCAGGTATGATCGAATTAGTCATAATCCCCTGTTTCGTAATATACTATTACTGATTCATGCGTCCCTCTTTGTTTGTTGTAATAACACATAGGTATTATTGCCACTTGCCTGTTACCCAAGAACTAGACTGTTCCCAGTAACTTATACTGATCTATGAGCTCCTCCCCATTGCATCCTCCTGGGGATGCCCCTCACTCCTACCAGAAGCAAACCTAACCTGAATTTTGTGCTTGGCATTTCCTTGATTTTTATTGCAAATATGGGTAACAATATACTCTTTAGTTTTGTTTGATTCTGGATTTTACAAAAAGGGTATCATACTGTATGTAGTCCTGTGTGACCTGCTTTTTCATATTTTTACTAAAATTTATCCGTGTTGAACATACTTTGGTTCATCCATTTGCTCGGCTACCCAATATACCATCCTATGGATATACCACATTTTGTTTATCCATTCATCCATTGATGGATACTTGGGTTATTACCACCTTTTGGCTATTGTGAATAGTGCTGCTGTGAACATGTATCCATTGCCTTGTCTTTTGATGAACCTGTTTTAAGTCAGGTTTATTGAAGTATAATTTACATTCACCCTTTTTAGGAATAACATTCTATATATCCTGAAGACACATGAAGTCATACCATAACCAAGACAGAGCATTTTTATCCAAAAACTTGTCAGTCCTCTTTGTGGTCAGTGTTGTCCCCGGAAAACCCTGGCAATCAGTATCTGTTCTCTGTCCCCAGAGATCTGCCTTTTCCAAAATGTCATAAAAAGTTATCATAGCCATTTGAGAAGGGCTTCTTTCCTCTGTCATAATGCATTCGAGACTCACCCATATTGTTGCCTATATTAGCAATTCTTGTCTTTTACTAGAAAGACAGTACTATTCCATTATATGGATGTGTCCATATTTGATTTATCCATTGGTTACACTGTTTTCTTACTTGAGGGATATCTGGGTTGTTTCCAGCGTGGGGCAATTAAAAATAAAGCCACTATCAACAGTCACATAAAGGGGCACCTGGGTGGCTTAGTCATTAAGCATTCAACTCTTGATTTCCGCTCGGGTCATGATCTCAGGGTTGTGAGATGGAGCCCAAGTCAGGCTCCACACTGGGCACGGAGCCTGCTTCAGATTCTCTCTCCCCCTCTCCCTCTGCTCCTCCCCACACTCCCCCTCTGAAAAACAAACAAACAGTCATATAAAGGGTTTTGTGTGAACATAAGTTGGTAAGGTTTTTTTAAAGATTCTAAGGGCAGTTTTAGGTTCACAGCAACATTGAGCAGAAAATACAGAAATTTCCCATATAATATACCTCCTGCCCCCACACACGCACAGCCTCCTCCTTGAACAACATGCCACACCACAGTGGTACATTTGTTAAAATGGATAAACCCACATTGACACATCATCATCACCCAAAGCCCATAGTTTACAATAGGTGAACCTAAGTTTTTTTATCTCACTTAGGTACATACTTAGGGGTGGAATTCTTACATTCTACGGTAAGTGTACACTGAACTTTATAAAACTGCTGAATTGTTTTCCAAAGCAGCATCCTTATCAGCACTTGGGGTTTTGTTTAGTTTTTTGCTACTCTAATAGGTTTGCATGGTATCTCACTGTGGTTTTAGCTTGCACCTACCCAATGATGAATGATATCAAGCATCTTATGTTTGTTATCTATATGTCTTCTTTGGGGAAGCAACAGTTCAAATCCTTTGCACATTTTTCTAATTGGGCTATTTCTCTTCTCAGTACTGCGTTTGAGAGTTTTAGATTCTAGTTGCAACTTCTTTATCAGATAAGTGATTTGCAGATATTGTCTCCCAGTCTGGGGCTTATCTTCTCATCTCCTAAGCATTCTTATTTTAAATAACTTTATCGAGGTATAATTCACATAGCATCCAATTTACTCGTTTACAGTATACAATTCAGTGTGTTTCAGTATATTACAGGGCTGTGAAGACATCACCACAATCTCAGGGCATTTTTGTCCTTTGTGCAAGAAACCCCATAGTCATTAGTGGTAAATCCCATTTTCCCTTCCTTCCTCCAAACCTAGCAACCACTAATCTATATAAATTGGCCTATTTATATTTAGCAGAAAGGGAATTAGTCAATATGTGACCATTTGTGACTGGCTTCTTTCATTGCGTATAATGCTTTCAAGGTTTTTCCATGTGGTGACATCCGTGAGTACTTTGTTCCTTCTCATGGCCAAAGAATATTTCATCATATGTGTCTATCACTGTGTCATCAGTGGATGGACATTATTAGCATTTTCCTTTGAAGAGCAGAGGTTTTTAATTTTGATGAGGTCCAATGTATTAATTTTTTTCTTTGATGCATCACACTTTGGGTGTCGTATCTAAGAAAATATTTGCATAACCACAAGGACAAAAAAATATTCTTAGTTTTCTTCTTCAAGTTTTACAGATTGAGGCTTTATATTTATGCCCCTGATCCATTTTTTTAAATATATTTTTATTGTGGTAAAAATACATGTCACACAAAATTTGCCATTTTAACCATTTTAAGTGTACAATTCAGGAGCATCAATTACAGTCCCCATGTTATACATCCATCATCACTATCTATTCCCAAAACTTTTTCATGACCTCAAACAGAACCTCTGAACCCATTAAGTAATAACTCCCCATTTCTCCCTCCTCCGGGCCCTGGTAACCTAATTTTTGTCTCTAAGAATTTGCCTCTTATGGATATTACATATTTTATATACTTTTTATATATTTGTATATTACATGTTATATATGTTATATACTTATTATATATATTTATAATATAAATATAAAAATATATAATATACATATATATTTTAGATATATAAATATTTTAGATATATATTATATATCATTTAGATATATAAGCATATATTATAAATATCTTTATAATATAAATATAAAAAAATATATTATATATAATATACACATATATATTTTTTAGAGAAAGAGAGCATGCAGAGAGAGAGCGTGCACAAGGCGGGGGTGGAGGGAGGCAGAAGGAGAGGGAAAGAATCTTGAGCAGGCTCCAAGCTCAGCATGGAGCCCGACACAGGGCTCGATCTCCTGACCCTGAGACCATGACCTGAGCCAAAACCAAGAGTTGGACACTTAACCTACTGAGCCACCCAGGCGCCCCTAGATATTTCGTATTAAGTGGACTCATATAATATTTATCCTTTTGTGTCTTGTTTCCTTCACTTAGCATGATGTTTTCAAGGTTTCTCTATACTGCAACATGTAGCAAAGCTCCTTTTATAGCAGAATAATATCCCATTGCATGTATATACTACATTTTGTTTATTCATTCATCTGTTGTTGGACCCTTGAGCTGTCTGTACCTTTTGGCTACTGTCAATGCTGCAATGAGCATTGGTGTACAAGTATCTGAGTCCCTATTAGCAATTCTTTCGGAACTGTGGGACCCTGGTCTGTGCCTGTTTCCTCTAAAATAAAGTGGGTATAACCTTACCTGACTGACTGCTCCCCAGGTTGTTGAAGAATTAAATGAAAAGACAGGTGGGAAAAGCTTTCAAACCTGAAAAGAACTCAACACATTTACGGCTCGTTAGTACTGCTGATACCATTATTACTGTAACGTTCACCGTGATAACCAGTAGCAAGATTTCATGCACGGTTCCATACACAAGGAAGATGAAAAATCAAGCTCTTCACAGTGCTCTTGGGTTTCCTGCTTTGGCAGGGGTGTGGAAACACAATGACAGCCAGTTGCTCCAGTGCAAGTGCTCTGTTTTACTTCGTTCACTACTGCAAAAAAAATGTCACCCAGTTAAGGCTCTTGAGCCACAAGCCCCAAGGAGTTGACAAACAAGCTAGTCATTTTGAGCCCAAACTGCCCTCTTCTTTTCTCATCCTTCAATTAAATATACCCCACTAGTTGAATTCACTTCCTTACAGGAAAAGAGAAGGAAGTTGCAATACAGTTTTGCTAAATGGAAGAAGTCAATGTTTCTTTGAAATTTTTTACTGTAATTCATAGTAAAATATACAATTTACATAACAAACCAGTACACACACACACACACACACACACACCCCAATTTTCATAAAGCAACCCCTACCTTATTACATATAATGTGCTTTCATATTTTCAATGCCATTCTGTCCTGTACTGTTATAGTCTATTTTATTTTTTATTTATGGTCACACCCTACTAAATTGGTTTGCACCTTGGAAAACAATGGGGAAGTAACAAAAGGAAAGGGCGTGTCCGCCTCCCTTAGGATCCTGAAGAAAGACCTGAGCTTCTCCCCTGCATTTCTATGTGGATTAGATACGCTACAGGATAACCGAGAGGCAAGGGTGAGGTCTCCTGATTCCGCTCCTCCTCTGAAGCAATGCCTGCCTTTCTTCCTCTCTTCTATCCTTCAGAAAATATGTACTGAGTGTCTACCATTTTCCAGGCATGGTGCTAAGTGCTGGGAATACAAGGATGAGTGAGACTGTGAACAACTCTCCAGACGGGACAGACACACACCCGCTCTTGGCTGATCAAAGGCTTAATGGTTAAGCCCAAAGCATTAATAAAAGAAACCCAAGGAGCGTGAGACCTCTTCCCCATCCCAATGTTCCCTCCACGTGAAAGGGGTCCCACAATACCACGCTCCAGGCCCCCTTCCTCCCTCTCACACACTCCACCCCAAGAGAGATGGAGGACTGGTGATTTGGGAATCACACCAGATGGTCTGATTGGTGACTTAGGAAGGCAAACCTGGCGTGTGGGACCCTGACGTTTCCTCTAACCTCTCTCCTCAAATCAAACTGCCTTCACAGGTGCGTCCCTTACTCCATCCTCCATGCTGGAAGTTTTACAAAGGATCTGCCCGGCACTGCCTGGGACTGGGTGCAAAAATGGACAGGTCTTCCTCTGCAGTTTAGTGTTATGAGGCCCACACAGAAAGTCACAATCTCTGGGACACCTGGGTGGCTCCGTCGGTTAAGCGTCCGCCTCTTGGTTTTAGCTCAGGTCGTGATCTCATGGGTCATGATCTCATAGGTCGTGCGAACGAGCCCCCCCTTGGGCTCTGCACTCAACGGGGAGTCTGCTTGAAGGTTCTCTCCCTCTGCCCTGACCCCACTCGGGCGCATGCATGTGTTCTCTCTCTCTCTCTCTGTAAAATAAATATATAAATCTTTAAAAAAAAAAAAGTCGCCATCTCCGACAACAGCTCCTTCGTACCGTGAAAGTTCATCTCCATCCGCCTGACACCCCATCTTTCACTTTCGCTGTTCCAGGATTTAGGCAAGGAAGAGGGGTACTATTCGGAAGGCCTCCTTGCACACCCCAACATCTCCCAGGAGTGAATCCCAGCCCTTCCCAATGCACACCGCCATCCTGGCTTCTCTGCCTCTTTCTGCCCTCTCTCTCGCCCCCTCAGCAGTGTTGTGCTGCACAAGCCCAACCACGGGAACCAAGATGGCAGAGGCAGCCATTACCAACGGAGGGCAGATCGGGAAGGAGATCCTCCAAAAAAGACACAAGTGTCTTTAGTGAGCAGAGGACGAGAGACTATGCCGCTCACATCCAGAGAGCAGATTCCCGTCCTCGTCACGTTCTGAAAGGCCAGATGCAATCATGGGACCCCCTGCTTAAACCCTTCCCGGTGCCTCCTAGCCAAACCTCTTCCCATGACTAAGGTTAAGCCCTCTCTTCTCCTTTAAGGCCACCATAAGTGTCCCCTCTCTGTAATTCGTCTTTCACTCCCCTGGGCCGAGGGAAATACTCTCTAGAAACATATTTAAACTGGTTTCCACCTACAATGGTTCTAATCCAGGCATGGTTTTGATTTTTGAAATTCAACAAAACTGGCTGAAATTCCATTCCCACCTCCACCCCGGGCTCTCTGGAATCTATAGGGGATGCGCAGTGCTGGCTTCTCTGGCCACCTTCGATTCAGTCCTGCTGCGCCTGATGTGTCCAGAAAATAGGGGCACTGTCCTCCCTGCCCTGCACAAAAATGACCCAGATGTGACTCTCCCAGTGACACATGCAGGCCTTTACATAGTTAGTAGATTTGACTAGAGGTTTGTAGGAGTTACATTAGAGAACCCAGATGATTTAAAGTTAAATACTGGGCATCCTGTTCTAAGAATTCTATCAATTCACTTTCCACCTCCCCACCTATTACTCGGCTCCTTCTGTTGCCCTCCGTGATGTCCGGTGTAGGTTGTAATTCTAATAACGTCCACTTCATTGCCATGGTATATGGTCATGCTGTGTCATAATCGTTTATTTTTAAAGACTGTTCTCTAGAGATGGTGAGCATTTGGGAGCAACTTGAGGGCAGGCTCTGCACGGGTCTTACTATTCTCCTTGTGGTGGGTAATTTTTTATATTAATTTTTTAGATCCTCCTTGTCATTATCCCTTTCCCTTTCTTCTATTTCCTCTATGCCTACTCTTCTTTGCTTCAGGGAGGGCAGAGACAGCTGGCCGTTCCCCAGAAGTCAGTATCCTCTTATTCTCGTAGTATCTGAACCTTCAAAGTTTAGCTGTGCACATAGACATCCAGAGTAAAGACATTTGCCAACCTCCCTTGTGATTACATGTGGCCATGTGACCAAATTCGGGGCATGAACATATGAGCAGAAGTGATGTCTCCAGGCGCCTGGGTGGCTCAGTTGGTTAAGCGTCTGCCTTTGGCTCGGGTCATGGTCCCAGGGTCCTGGGATCGAGCCCCAAGTCGGGCTTCCAGCTCAGCGGGGAGCCTGCTTCTCCCTCTCCCCCTGTTTGTGTGCTCTCTCTCTCTCTCTCTCAAATAAATAAATAAAATCTTTTTTTTTTAAATCGGTGTACTTTACAAAAAAAAAAAAAAAAGGTGATGTCGCCACCTACCAGTTCTTGCCCTTAAAAGGAAAGGGGCCCTCCTCTCCCCTCCCCTTTTTCCCCTTCCTGCTGGCCAGATGTGGACCTAGGGACATAATGGGGAGCTCTCTGGGATCACAAATATAAGAACAGCACCCCAGGGGATGAGAGAACAGAAGGTCAGAAGTGTGAATCCCCAGCCCCATGTCAGCTACGAAGCCCACGTTCAAACTGGTGCATGACATAAAAATTAACTTCCATCTTGTTTAAACCACTGTGTTTTGGGTTCCTTTGTCACACCAACCAAACACATATCCTAACTGTATTAGTTTGCTAGGGCTGCCATTACAAAATGTTACCGAGTGGCTTAAAGAACAGAAATTTATTTTCTCACAATTTTTTTTTTTTAAGTAGGTTCCACACCTAGGGTAGAGCCCAACACGAGGCTTGAATTCCCAACCTTAAGATCAAGACCTGAGCTGAGATCAAGAGACGGATGCTTAAACTGACTGAGCCATCAAGGCACCCCTATTTTCTCACAGTTCTGCAGGCTGGAAGTCCAAGGTCAAACATCAGCAGGGTTGG
The DNA here is from genome assembly GCF_037043125.1 of Eumetopias jubatus. Taxonomy (NCBI): domain Eukaryota; kingdom Metazoa; phylum Chordata; class Mammalia; order Carnivora; family Otariidae; genus Eumetopias; species Eumetopias jubatus. Next base: position 98,243,065 of record NW_028274819.1, read on the forward strand.
TTTCTTCCAAGGCCACTCTCCTTGCCTTGGAGATGGCCATATTCTTTTGGGGTTTCCACATGGTCTTCTGTTTGCGCACATCTGGGTCCAAATCGCTTGTGAGCACACCAGTCATACTGGATTAGGACCTACCCTGAAAACTTCATTTTAACTTAATTACCTCTTTAAAAAAGGCATTCTGAGACACTAAAGGTTAAGACTTCCACAGACGAATTTTGAGGGGACACAACCCAGCCCATAATACTAATACATGTTTCTTCCTGCCTTCTGTTTTCCCCAGAGTGAATATGCTAGGTGTCCCTGAGGGAGAGGAGAAATGCTTGGAAGCACAGAGAGAGAGTCTTCTGAACTAAAAAGAGGTTCCCCTGAGCTAGAGAGGCAAACGGGGGGAACCACACCATGCTCCCTAGCAGCTCCCAGCAGATGGCCAGGCCTGGGATTCCTGGACGCTGAGCCTGAGTCCCAGAGACCCAGCAGAGCAGAACTGAGGAGCCTCAGCAGCATGGAGAGCAGACTGACAGCCGCCAATAGGCACGGCCTCCGGGGGCCATGGCTCCATGTCTGACCTGGGCTTTTGCGTTACCTTGGCTCAGGAGGCTCCAAGATGGCAAAGATGCATTTCCCACCAACCCAGCAGAATTGGAGCCTGAAAAATAAATACATCATTTCTTGCATATCTGAGTTAATTAACTAAAATCAGTGCATCTGGCAGCGCCTGGGTGGCTCAGTCAGTTAGGCGTCTGCCTTCAGCTCAGGTCATGATCTCTGGGTCCTGGGATTGAGTCCCGCATCAGGCTCTGTGTTCAGCAGGGAGTTTGCTTCTCCCTCTGCCTCTGCCCCTCCTTCTGTTCCCTCTCTCTCTCTCCCCCTCTCTCAAATAAATAAAGAAAATCTTTAAAAAGAAAAAATCAGTGCATCCGTATCCCCTGGCACCTAGCAGAGTATCTGATACGGAATAGCATGCTTGAGAGGTCAGAGGAAGGAAAAATGGGAAGGAAAAAAGATACACAGGGAAAAGCCCAGACCAGCACCTCCTCCCATTGCTAGCTTCTCCATCTTCCCAAGGCCATGTGCTGCTTCCCTCTTCTGCACTTCACCCGGCATTCGTCTTATCGCATGTACTGCTTTCCTTCGTGTGGCTGTGCTCTGGCCTTCAAATCCCCATGGAGGACGACCAGCTGGAGGTGAAGAACCACACCTTTTCACCGCCCCCCATCCTGCACCCCACCACACCACAGGCAGGGACTCAACTGGTGGGTTTTTTTTTTAAGTGCGTAGAATGGGGATTGGGTCAAGTCGCTCAGAGTGGAGGCAGGTGGAGTCACTTGGGGCAAGTCTCCTGCAGAAGAGAAGCTGGGCTAGCTCCAGGGGGAGGAGGAGAGTGTGGCTGGGAGCAGAGGAGCAGAGCAGTGGGGGCAGGAGGGCTGGCCGCATCCCTAGCCCTCTCGAGAGCTGGCTCCGGGCTCACAGTGCTGTCCTCTTCCTGATCATGATTTATTCAACTGCAGCTGTGTCTGAAAATAGCCTAGGCAGGTGGCTTATTCTCAGAGGACACAGCGTGTGGCCGGCCCTGGAGTGTAGCCTTGACATATAAACCCAGGCTACACTGGATGCTTTCACTGAGGTGGGCAGATCAGACCTTAGCCCATTTCATAGAGGATCATACAGGGCCAGAGGGATGACAGACCTTGCCCAGGGTTACACAGGACCAAGAGTTGCTGTAGGAGGAAAGGGACTGCCCTAGGGGAAAGAAAGCATTTGTATTCTGGTCTGAGGGAGACATACGGGTTGCAGTGGCCTGAGCTCTGCCACCACCCCCAACCCAGGTTCCCGAGGGCATGTGCCAAGTGTTGGGAAAAGAGGTCCAGCCCAGCTGGAAGGCAGCAGCTGGATGGAACAGAAGAAAGTCATACAGGAACCAAACCTCTGTTCCCTCATCACCTCCAGCATGCTCTCGAGCCAGGAAGCAAACCTAGACCAGCTGAGCTTCCGTGTCCCCATCTCTTAAAGCAGGGCCACAAAGGCCACAGTTCAGCTGTGTGTCTGCTTTTCACTACCCTTCACACGGCAGAGAGGGCAGAGAGAAGCAAACTCTCCTGCCTCTTCATCGAAGGGCACTGAAAAGGGAGGGCTCCCCCCTTATGACCTAACCACCTCCTAACATCATCGCAACTGGGGATTAAGTTTCAACATATCAGAATTGAGGACACAAATATTCAGTGTATAGCCCTCTACCCCTGGCCCCCCAAATGCATGCCCTTTTCACATACAAAATGCATTCATTTCATCCCAGCAACCCCCAAACTCTTTCATTCCAGTGTCAGCTCTTTGGAGGAGTCCGTGGTCTCATCTGTCGCCTCCGTCCGATGTGGGTGAGACTGGAGCTAAGTTCCCTCCTGAGGCGGACCGCTCTCCAGCTATGAGCCTGTGAACCCAAGCAAGTGACATGCTTCCCAAATACAATGGGGGGGGGGGGGCGGGCACCAGACAGACATTCCCTTTCCAAAAGGGAGGGACAGGGAAGAAGGAAGGGATGGCAGGTCTCAAGCAAGTCCAAAACCCACAGGACAAACTCCATGAGATCTGAAGCCTGGAAAGCAATCCTCTTTAGCCAGATGCTCTGCCTTCCAGGGCCACTGCAGGTGCGGGGGGAGGGGAGGAATGGAGTATCACCCCCACAGTTTGGTGAGGTGCCACCTATGCCAAGGCCCTCTGCCAAGTGGGGATCACACCCCCAGAGCTCTGCCAGATGGCTCTCTGCCCTGTTGGAAGCTAGACAGTAGCCCTGATGACTCTTAAGTCTCCTTCAGGATCCTTCTTTCCAGACGACAGTGTTTCTGCTGGTACGATCTCATCTCAGTTCCTGTTTTCTGTTGAGGTGGCTAATTAAATGCCTGGTTCACGATCACACTACTCTCCTTAGGTCAGCCCTCAGTATTCTCTTCTGAACACACTTTCTCTTTTTTCACAGTACAGACAGAATTTTTCAAATCTTTGTTTTGGTTCCTATTTGCTTAACAATTTCGGGCCCACCTTCAATTCATTTCTTCAATTCATTTCTCTCTTCTTGCACTTTACTGTAAGCAGTCAGGAGGAACCAAGCCACTCCTTTTTTAAGAAATCTCAGTTAAATACCCGATTTCATTGCAATTTCATTGCACCCAAGTCCTACCTTCTAGAAAACACTAGAACACTTTATAACAAGGACGGCCTTTTCTCCACTGTCCTATAACATGTCCCTCTTTCCCATCTGAGGCCTCATCAAAATGGCCTTCACCATTCATTTTTCTACCAACAATCTGTGCTTGATTGTTTACGTATTCTCTAAAAAGACGGACATTCTCGGGGTACCTGGGTGGCTCTGTTGGTTAAGTGTCTGACTCTTGATTTGGGCTCAAGTCATGATCTCAGGATCCTGGGATTGAGCCTCGCATCGGGCTCCTCGCTCAGTGCAGTCTGCTTAGGATTCTCTCCCTCTTCCCCACCCTCTCCCTCTGCTCCTCCCCCCATCCCGCTCGCTCTCTCTCTCTCCCTCTCTCAAATAAATCCTTTTTTGAGAGAGAGAGCGAGTGAGCACAAGCAGGGGGGAAGAGCAGAGGGAAAGAGAAAAGCAGACTCCCTGCTGAGCAGGAAACCCAACACAGGGCTCGATCTCAGGACCCTGAGACCATGACCTGAGCCAAAGGCACATACATGCTTAACCAACTGAGCCACTCAGGCGCCCCTCAAATAAATAAATAAATCTTAAAAAAAAAAAAAAAAAGGATGGATGTTTTCTCTTAGTGCTCTCCTCTTTTCTTCCAGAGTTCTCTCCAGAACCTCTCCTCAGAGCCCGGTGGCAATAATACAGGGCTCTTCCAGCATATGCACTTCAAAACCCCTCCAGTTGCAAAGCCACTTGCACATTTTCAGGTCTTTGTTATAATGGCACCCACTTTTGGAAGAGCCATCTGCTTCCCTGAGCTCACCAACAAAAGCTAATCTCTTTCAGAAACAACAGCACAGACGCACCTAGAAATCTTTTTTAACCAGCTACCAGAGCATCCTGGAGCCCAGTCAAATTGACCCGTGAAATTAACCATCACATACTCCATGCCATGCTGATCCTTTAAATAAAAGAACAGTCTGGTTGGAGAACAAGAAGCATAAACCATAGACTACACTAGACTTCTAATGGCATTGCATCTGCCAGACAGACACAGTGTTCTAGAAGTGCAGTGGTGAAGGGCTTTGGGGGTGACAATTCTGCCTGGAACTGAATGCACCGAGGAAGGCTCACCATGGGCAAGACATTTGAGCTGAGCCCACGGACTTGTAGGCAGAGACAGAGGAGAAAGACAAGCGCTGTAGGAGAGGGAGTGATGAAGGCACCAAGCAAGGAAGAAGGTGGCAGGCAACAGGAGCCATGTGGCGGGAACACAGCCTACCCTGCTGGGAGGAGGGAACGGGCTGAAAGAGGAGTCCAGAAAGGTGCTTGAGCCTAACTGTGGAGGGCCCAGCACATGAAGGAATTTGGATTTTCACCCAGAAGGCTAGGGGGTTCTCAATATTTTTTTAACGTAAGAATCTTTTTCTTTTTTTAATGGACTTCATTTTTTTAGAGCAGTTTTAGGTTCAGAGCAAAGTTGAGAAGACACAGAGATTTCCATATACTCCCTGCCCCCAACTACACACTCACAGCCTCCCTTATTATCAAATTCCCACACCAGAGTAGCACATTCGTTATGATGGATGAACCCACGTCGGCCCGTCATTATCACCTAAAGTCCATAGCTTACATTAGGTTTCACTCTTGTGTACATTCTATGGGTTTTGACAGATGTACAATGACATGCATCTACTACTATAATATCAAACAATAGTTTCACCCTAAAATACTCTGTGCTCCACCTACTCATCAGTCCCTGGAAAACGCCAATTCTTTTACTGTCTCCATAGTTTTGCCTTTTCGGGAATGTCATACAGTTGGGATTATGCACTATGTTGCCTTTTTAGATTGGCTTCTTTCACTTAGTAATATGCCTGTAAGGTTCCTCCATGTCTTTTCTTGGCTTGATAATCAATTCCTTTAATCACTGAGTAATATTCCATTGTCCTCTTTTAATGTCAAACTATTCTGAAGATCCCACTGACATAAAAACCACATCTTTAGAACCACAGATACAAAAACGATGATGAATCCAACAAGGCTTTGTTTGTATTATTAGCTATATTGGCCTCAAATAAACTATTCACATCTCATATTTTTCATGCTAAATACAGATCAAAATAACAGTGGTTAGGGAGTGTTTGTATGGATTCACAGAGCCCAGGGGTTGGTGGCATAAAGTTGGGGATGCTGTAGGTATTGGATAACTATCTAAAGATCTTTGGTAGGGCACAGGACTAGTGAGATTTGCATTTTCACAGGATCATTCTAGCTAGTTGCGTTGTAGGATGGACTCCAGGACTCTCCTCCTGAGATAAGTCTCCAAACAAGATTGTGGCTGCATATGGTAGGCACAGTTACAACAACTTCACAGAGAATCCATTAAAAATTCTCATCCATACATTCAACCAAAAATCTTACTTCAGTTATGCTTCCAAACAAAAGCTTGCTTTAGAAAGCAGGACCAAAAAGTCTAGAATCCAACTTTGGTTTCAGGGTCAAAGAGCTAGACACCTACTTCAGAGAAGACCAGATTCTGCAGAGGCCTCAGAATCAAGCCAAGGCCATGAAAAGATCATCCTGAAGAGAAGATTCAAGGTAGAGAAGCAAGCTGGTGTCGTACCAGCTACACCTTCTCTCAACTCCTAGTAACATACCCTCATCAAGCCATTTAAGAACAACCCTTAACTCTAGAATTCATTTCAGAGATGACTTTCTCAAGAAATTGGGGTTCCAGAACAGAGTCCAAATTTGGTTTCAAAACTGAAGATCTAGTTACCCTGTCCAGATTAAAAAAAAAAAAAAACCTGATGAGGTCTGAGAACAAAAATAAGACCAGGAACATGATCTCTGAGATGAAAGGGTTCAAGGTACAGAAGTTACACAAAATAGCACCAACCTTACCGATGGCTTCTGATTTCTCTGGAGCCAGAAGTAGGAGGCAAGTTCAGTGTATCTGATATTGTCACTCTGGGCCCCACATCTCTCTCTCTTCTTGGGTCTTCACTCTTCCGATGGACTACAAGCTAAACCTTCTGGAGACCCTAAGCAGGACTCTGGGAGCCACAGACACGCAGAAGCACTGCAAGAGGCACCTTACAGCACTATCGACCTAGCCTCACTCTTGGTATGGGCAGAGCTCAAGAACAGTGCAAACAAAATTCATACACACCATTTTCCAATCATCACGGTAATCACTGATTCAGGCAAAAATCATCGGTGGATGTTAAAACCTTTAAGTGAATGTTTGATGAGTAACAAGATATACATTGCCCCAAAGATGAATTTATTAATTACAAAAAAAAATCCTGATAATTCTGCAATAGAGAAACCTGGCAGTCTCCACATTAACCTAGTGCTCAAAATTTATTTCACCAGTAATAGTGCAAACTGACATGAACTGATTCCTGATATGATAGGCTGAGATTGGCACCACATCACTATATATGCCGCATCGAATTATGTGGAACCACCAGAAAAATGGAGTTACCTCCTAGAAAGTAACAGCCCTGAACTCTAAAAAATAAACTAAATAATGATAATGCAGTTGGAGAGAAGATAAGCCAAGGAAAGAACTACAAAGTTCAGTCCAATAAAGTGTTCTCTTCTGTATGTAGTGTGTGCTACCTTCTCTGTGGAGGGATGGGGGAAGGTATATAATCCGAGACCTCTTTATGCGTAAAATTTCTCTCCATAAGTGCTCAGTATACTGGTAACGCTGGGTGTCTCTGGGGAAGGGAGGTGGAGAAATGGACTGGGAGAGAGCCTGGCTTTTCACCTTAATCTTGTCCTCCTATTTGAATGCTTTAAATCATTTCATTTAAATCATTTCAATGTGTTATTTATTCAAAGTTTTTTTTAAAAGATTTTATTTACTTATTTGAGAAAGAGCACAAGTTGGGGGGAGAGGCAGAGAGAGAAGCAGACTCCCCACTGAGCAGGGAGCCCCATGCAGGTCTCAATCCCAGGACCCCAAGATCATGACCTGAGCTGAAGACAGATGCTTAACCAGGTGCCCTGAGCCAGCCAGGAGCCCCTCAAAAGGTTTTTTTAAACTCAACCTAAAAAGGTAACTCTCAAACATAATATCAAGTAGAAAAAAACAAACACATTATGAGTACATGTTATATGATTCCATTTACATAAATTGTAAAACTAGTCAAAATAAGTAAAAGGAGGGCTAGGAGACTCACATTTCTTGATTTCAACACTTACACAAAGCTACAGTAATAAATACAGTGTGGTGTTGGCATAAAGACAGACATACAGGCCTATGGAATAGAACTGAGAGTCCAGAAATAAACCCATACATCTGTGGCCAATTAATTTTCAACAGGGATGCCAAGACTAGTCAATGGGGAAAAATATTCAACATATGGTCTGGGGCAACTAGAGAGCCACATGCAAAAGAACAAGGTTGGATCCCTACACCATACCATATGCAAAAATTAATTCAAAATGGATCAACCTAAATATAATCTAACTATAAAACTTTTACAAGATACCATAAGGTTAAGTCTTCATGAACCCTGGATTTGGCAATGGATTCTTAGATATAATACCAAAAGCACACATACCCAAAGAAAAATTAGGTAAATTGGAATCCATCAAAATTAAAAACCTTCATGCATTAAATGATATCATCCAAAAAGTAAAAAGATAACCTATAGAATGGTAGAAAGTACTTGCAAACCATACATCTTTAAAAGGTCTAACACCCAGAACAAATAAAGAACTCAGTAGACAGCAAGACAAACAACCCAATTTTAAAATAAGCAGTAGACGTGAATAGACGTTTCCCCAAAGAAGATCTACAAATGGCCAATAAGCATATAAAAAGATGCTCAACATAACTAGTCATTAGGAAAACGCAAATCAAAAGCACAACGAGATAACCATAGGATGGCTATAATTTAAACCACCACCACCACCACCACAAAAACCAGAATGTAAGTATTAGATGGGACATGGAGAAACTGGAAACCTTGTACGTTCCAGGTGGGAATGGGAAGTAGCGCAGCCTCTCTGGAAAACAGTTCAGCAGTTCCTTAAAAAGTTAAACATAAAGCTATCATATGATCCTGCAATTCTACCCCTAGGAATAAACCCAAAAGAGTTGAAAACGGGTATTCAAATACTTCTACGGGAATGTTCATAGCCGCGGGATCCACAAAAGTCAAAAGATAGAAACAACTCAGATGCCTATCAACAGATGATTGGATAAGCAAAATGTGGTGTATCCATACAATGGAACATTATTCACCTATAACAAGGAGTAAAGGGCCAACACCTGCTACCACATGGATAAGCCCTGACAACATTACACTTAAGTGAAAGAAGCCAGACACAGAAGGTCACATGTTGCCGTATGATTCCATTTCTTTCAAGTGTCCTGAATAGGTAAATCCTGAGAGACAGAGTAAATTGGTGTTAGCCACAGCCTGGGGGGAGGGAGAACAGGAAATGACTGTTTAATGGGTACAGTTTCCCTTTGGGGAGATGAAAATGTTCTAGAATTTGATAGAGGTGGTCATTCACATAGCACTGCGAGTATATAAAACACCACTGAGTTATACACTTTAAAATAGTTGATTTTATGTTGTGTGAATTTCAGCTCAATTAAAAAAAAAAAGAAAATGAAGAAAAAGACTCAGGCTAGGGGTTAACTTCACCTTGAGGTGGGGGTAGTGCCTGGAAGGAGCACAAGGGCAGCTTCCGGGGGGTTGGGTTCTGGTTGCACTTGTGTGTGACCTTGTGAGAATCCAGCCACCTATACCCTGATGACGTGTGCTGTGACCTCCATGCATTTTATAAAAGTAGCAGGAAGCTTTGTTTTGTACTCTTTAAAAAGGGAAATTCTTCTCGCGCATTTAAGATGGCGACGGCAACTTTTATCTGGTGACAGGGCCAAGGTGAGGTTGATGCAAGTAAGGTGAATCGTGCAAATGCAGGGTCAGATCCTGCCTTTGTTTCAAACACTGATATTTTATCCATCATGGCATTTTTGCATGTGTTATGTTTTTGGAAATACTGCCATTAAAACAGCATTTATCTTGGCTACTGAGGGTTTTTTTTTAGCATCCTCTTAAATATTGCACTTCTCACGAAGAGTGCCTCACTCACATCACCTCGGTCCTGCCCGGCCCTAGTTTCAAGCTGGCTCCATCGGTGAATCACAAGGGTGACCTGCCCTCATCTGCCTTGCACTGGCTCCAACCCAGAATGCTCACACAAATACGGGGGGTGCACCGCCTCAGGTGGCACTGACAAGACCCCCACCCTTCTCCCTGACACTCCACCAAGCCTCCTGACCCCTCAACTTCTGGGCCCCTGAGAGGGTGCATTACTTAGCAGGCAGGGACCCATGGCCCCACATTGTCTGCTAAGAAGCTGGATACAAGGTAGTAGCCAGAGTCCGTCATGGGGAAATCTCAGGAGGACCCTCGTAAGTGAGCATGCCCCATCCCCATAATTGTTAGCCACTTTCACTTCCAGAAGTGCTGTTTGGTCCTTTGTTTTCTGAGGGGGCAAATGTAAGCACAGTTGTCTTGAATGCGCATTTCAGGAGATAAGACAAGAGGATGGGGCAATACTTTTCCAGTACTCTTTCTTTCTCTTGTACTCCTGGGGATTCACTTATGAAATCAGACCCTCCCGTCATGAAGAGAAATGTTTCCCTTGACATCCAAGGGAAAGTGACAGAGTCTTAACATTTTTCTTCTAGCATGGAGGACGTTAGAAGAAGGAAGGGAAAAATGAAGGGAGGGAAGTCAGAGGGACAGATGAACCATGAGAGACTATGGACTCTGAGAAACAACTGAGGGTTTTAGAGGGGAGGGGGGTAGGGGGATGGGTTAGCCTGGTGATGGGTATTAAGGAGGGCACATACTGCATGGAGCACTGGGTGTTATACGAAAACAATGAATCGTGGATCACCACATCAAAAACTAATGATGTTTGTATGGTGACCAACATAATAAAAGAAAAATTTTTTTAAAAAAGGAAAAAACAAATAAATATTTATGAAGCAGTATATTTTTTAAATGTGGCAAAGTAGAGATTTCTCCAAAGAATGTGGTGATTTTTAGCATTTTATAATTCAGTGTATCCTATCGAGTTAGTAAAGGTACACTGTATAAAAAGAAAATAAAGTTTTAAAAACCATATTATAACAAAACCTATAAAATTGATATCTACATTATGCAGCCATCAGGAAAAAAACAAAATCTTGCCATTTGCAATGACGTGGATGGAACTGGAGGGTGTTATGCTGAGAGAAATAAGTCAATCAGAGAAAGACAAGTATCATGTGATCTTACTGATATGAAAAATTCTTAATCTCAGGAAGCAAACTGAGGGTTGCTGGAGTGGTGGGGGGGTGGGAGGGATGGGGTGGCTGGGTGATAGACATTGGGGAGAGTATGTGCTATGGTGAGCTCTGTGAATTGTGCAAGACTGTTGAATCATAGATCTGTACCTCTGACACAAATAATACATTATATGTTAAAAAAAAAAAGAAGAAGAAGAAGAAGAAGATAGTAGGAAGGGAAAAATGAAGGGGGGGATATCGGAGGGGGAGATGAACCATGAGAGACCATGGACTCTGAGAAACAAACTGAGGGTTCTAGAGGGGAGGGGGGTGGGGGGATGGGTTAGCCTGGTGATGGGTATTAAAGAGGGCATGAACTGGATGGAGCACTGGGTGTTATACTCAAACAATGAACCATGGAACACTACATCAAAAACTAATGATGTAATCTATGGTGACTAACATAACATAATAAAATAAAACTTAAAAAATAAATAAATAAATAAATAAAAATAAAAGATTTCACATGCAAATCAAAAAAATTGATATCTACATCTATATGAACATCCATGTGGTATATATGCCTTATCTTAAAATGGGACCAAATTCTGGAACAATGCAATCCAACAGAAATTTCTGCAATGATGGAAATGTTTTATATTTTCGCCAACCAACATGGTAGCCATGAGCCACAACTGGCTCTCAAGAACTTGAAATGCAGCTAGCCTGCCTGAGGAACTGGATTTCAAATTCTATTTAATTTTAATTAGTTTAACTTTAAAATTATTTAAATAACCACCTGCTCCTGTACTATATAAAACAGCACAAATTTATATAGCATTTTGAAAACATTCGATTCACTCAATATTGATTGGCAAGGTCTTTCCAATTCAATAATGCACTTCTCAAACACTAGTACCTATGTACATGAGAACACAAGTAGGTTACAAAGTATAATGTAAAACTAGACTCCAATAACAGTAGCACCAAAAATACAGAATAAATTTTAAAGACCATACATGACCCAAATTAAAAAACTGAGAATATCTCACGAAGGTATTTTCCAAAAAGGTTAGAAACAGTGCCCTAAAGCACTGAAAACCAGGAAACCAGAAGAACAAAATAAAGCAAAGGCACTAATAATTCGGAAACTGGCCAGAGATCATTTGGGCAGGGCATGAGGCTAGCTCTCCTTTTAAGAGGAGAGTCAGGGAGACATTTCTGGGGAGACCAAATTTTCCATCAACATCTACAACTGAAAGTGAATGAAGCATGTGAAGAGACAGGTTTATCAGTTGCTGACATTTGGGGCCAGAGAATTCTTTGCTGCGGGGAGGCTCCGGCCATTGCAGGATGTTCAGCAGCGTCCGGCCTGTCTACCCACTAGATGCCGGCAGCCCCTCCCCTTGCCCCAATTGTGACAACCACACTTGGTGGAGTGTCAGGGAGAAGGGCGGGGGTCTTGACGGGAGAGGAAGGAGAGGGAATAACTCCAGGAGAGAGTCACATGTCTATACAAAGAGTAAATTCAAGCGCCCTGAGGTGGGACAAGGTGGAAATATCCCAGAACCAAAAGAGAGCCTGTCAAGAATGATGCTGGTGAGAACGGTGATGCTAGGTAAGGCAGAGACATGTAGGGCTTCCATGCAATCCCTTATAGGAATCTGGGGTTTATTCTAAGAGTAAGGAGAAAACATGGAGCCACTGAAGGGTTTTAAAGAGGTGCAGGACGTGACTTGCTCCATGTTTAAAAAGAGCATTGATTTGGAGAATGTTCTGCAAGGGACACAAGAGGGATCATTCTGCAGAAAGAATAGTGTTGAACAGTCAGCCTCTTACTCGTTGATGGGCTTCTCTGTGCCTCCATTTCCTCATTTATAAAATGGAGATAATAGTACACATACCCTGTCAGAAACACAAGAAGTAACAAGAGTTGGTGAGGATGTGGCGAAAAAAGAAACCTCATGCACTGTTAGTGGGAATGCAAATTGGTGCAGCCACTATGGAAAACAGTATGGAGGTTCCTCAAAAAATTAAAAACAGAAGGGCACCTGGGTGGTTCAGCTGGTTAAGCGTCTGCCTTCGGCTCAGGTCATGATCCCAGAGTCCTGGGATCAAGCCCCACAACGGGCTCCCTGCTCAGCAGGGAGTCTGCTTCTCCCTTTGCCCCTCACCCCACTCTGTCTCTCTCTCCCTCACTCTCTCTCTCTCAAATAACTAAATACAATCTTTTTTAAAAAATTAAAAATAGAACTACCCTATGATCCACTAATTCCACTACCAGGTATTAACCCAAAGAAAAGGAAAACACTGATTCAAAAAAGATATACGGGGGCATCTGGGTGGCTCAGTCAGTTAAAGCGGCTGCCTTCAGCTCAGGTCATGATCCCAGGGTCCTCGGACCAAGCCCCGCATCGGGCTCCCTGCTCGGCGGGAAGCCTGCTTCTCCCTCTCCCACTCCCCCTGCTTGTGTTCCCTCTCTCACTGTATCTCTCTCTGTCAAATAAATAAATAAAATATTTAAAAAAACAAAAACAAAAAAGATATATGTACTCCTATGTTTATTGCAGCATTATTTACAATACTCAAGATATGGAAGCAACCCAAGTATCCATCCATAGATAAATGGATAAAGAGGTGGTATATATACAGAATAGAATATTACTAAGCCATAAAAAAGAATGAAATCTTGCCATTTGCAACTACATGGATGGAGCTAGAGGGTATAATGTTGAATGATGTAAGTCAGAGAAAGACAAATACCATATGATTTCCAAATGTGGAATTTAAGAAACAAAACAAACAAATGAAGAAAAAAGACACAACTGAAAAATGACTTTTAAATACAGAGAACAGGGCGCCTGGGTGGCTCAGTTGGTTAAGCGACTGCCTTCGGCTCAGGTCATGATCCTGGAGTCCCAGGATCGAGTCCCGCATCGGGCTCCCTGCTGAGCAGGGAGTCTGCTTCTCCCTCTGACCCTCTTCCCTCTCGTGCTCTCTATCTCTCATTCTCTCTCTCTCAAATAAATAAATAAAAATCTTTAAAAAAAATAAAGTCATTAAATACAGAGAACAAACTGGTGGTCGCCAGAGGGGAGGTGGATGGGGGGAATGGGTGAAATACATAAAGGGGATTAAGAGCACACTTATCCCGATGAACACTGAGAAACGAAGAGAATTGCTGAATCACTACATTGTACACCTAAAACTAATATAACACTGTATGTTAATTATATTGGAATGAAATAAGTAAATAAATAAATAATTTTTTGAAAGCAAGTAAAATAATAATAGTAGTGAGGGTGATTTTGAGTATTAAAAGCAACTACGATTTATAATACACTTAGAATGGTGCCTGGCACATAGCAAGTGCTTTATAAGCCATTTACTCTTATTATGACTGCATTCATCCTGGTGAAAGGTGACTGTAAGCTTTGAGTGATGGTAGTGAAATTATTATTACGCTGCAGCATGCTGTGGAGTTAAAAGGCTTAACTGAAGATGCAAAAGCTTGGAGAGAAGTGGGCAAAAAAGAGCTCTATGGGAGGTAGATGGGCCAGGTGGGTGGGCAGGGAGAGAAATGAAGGAATTGCGGACAACTTCAAGGTTTCGGGCTTAGGCAATTGTGTAGATGGGAGTCCCCTTTATGCAGTGGACAAGACAAGACATAATAGATTTGAGACAGTCGTGTGGACATATTAATAGTTAATCAAGGGGCACCTGGGTGGCGCAGTCAGTTAAGCATCTGACTCTTGGTTTTGGCTCAGGTCATGATCTTAGGGTTGTGAGATGGGGCTAAGCTCCATGCTTAGCACAGAGTCTGCTTGGGTTTCTCTCTCCCTCGCCCTCTGCCCCTCCCCCTCCACTCTCTCTAAAATAAATAAATCTTAAAAAAAATAATAGCTGATCAATGGATCAAAGCTCAGGGAAGAGTCTGGACTGATGATATAAGCCTGTACATCATTTGCAAAGAGAGAAAACACTGAATAATTTAATTTGAATTAAACATTTAGTAATAATATTTAAACTATTGCTTATAATAATACAGTTTGTAACACCTAAACAGCCACCAATAGGGGACTGATTAAATATACTGTAATATGATCATAAATGAACTATCACAGAACTGATTTTAAAAAAAAGTCAACATTATATATCCTGATACAGAATGACCCACAAGAGACATTGTTCAGTAAAAAAGAAATGTAAGGCAGGCGCCTGGGTGGCTCAGTCGGTTAAGCGTCTGCCTTCAGCTCAGGTCATGATCTCAGGGTCCTGGGATTGAGCATCAGGCTCCCTGCTCAGCAGGGAGTCTGCTTCTCCCTCTGCCCCTCCCTCCAGCTCATGCACTCGCTTTCTCTCTCTCACACACAAAAATAAATAAATAAAATCTTTAAAAAAATGTAAGGCACACAACAAAATGTATCACAGTCTACGTTTGTCTGCTTACCTCCCCACCAAGAGCAGATTTGCTAATATTATATACATGGATATTTCTAGAAGGATAACACAATTGCTAACAACCGTAGCAATGGCTAGAGGACACAAAAGATTTAGTTTTTACTCCATGTTGTTTAGTATCATTGTATTTAAAAACACATGCACATATTACAAAATTTTTAAAGTATATACATTAAAAAAAAAACCATGGTTTGGGGAAAAAATTGTTCTGGTACCAGGGGTGCCTGGGTGGCTCAGTCAGTTAAGTGTATACCTTCGGCTCAGGTCATGATCTCGGGGTCCTGAGATCAAGCCCCACGTTGGGCTCCCTGCTCAGCAGGAAGCCTGCTTCTCCCTCTACTTCTGCCTGCAGCTTCCCCCGCTTGTGTTCTCTCTCTCTCTCTATTTATCTAGTGAATAAATAAACTCTTTTTTTTATTTGCTCTGGTAGCAATGGGGAGTAAGAGACTGGAGGCAGGAAACCAGCTTGCAGGCTATTGCAATGGTCCAAGCAAGAGAAAATGAGTATTAGGGCTGGCACTGTGTCAGTCAGGATGAAGAGGAAGAGGAAGAGCTGGTTCCCAGAAGCACTTTGCAGGTAGAATTCAAGTTTGGATGAGTGACTGGATATGGGGGTGAAAGCAGGAAAGGATGATGCCCAGGACTTGGGCTGAGAAAGATTTCGCCCCCACCCCCAGGTCCACCCATACCTCCAATAGCTCCTAGAAGGCTGAATGGATGAGATCTGCCTGATGCCCACCCAGAGAAGCTGAAATACATGCTTTCATACACCCACCGACATTCTCTGCCTTTCCTTCCTGCCAATGAGCAGCAGAAATGCCTCTAACATAAAGAACATGTTTCAGATTTTTTTCCTTTTCCCCATCTAAGTGTTGAATTTCTCTTCACTTTGGACTAGCCTGACCCAGAGTAGCTACAGGATGTTGCATTTACATGCAGCTCTCCTGGCTGAAGCCAGCTGGCAAGGAGTGTTGGGTAATTGTCAGCCTCTTCAGACAGAGTTAGGGATATTATGAGCTTGTAAATCAGGAGACCGCAGCTTGCTTACAAAGCAGCTTTGCCCAAGAAGATGGGTCCTGACTTTGGAAAGTCGAGATAGAGGTAGCCTCAGACAGCTGTGGGATCTCTGCCTCCCCCTTTCTTTTTCCAAAAGCCGATTAAAAAAAAAAAAATGCTAACTCTGCTCACATTCCACAAGGATGAGTCTTGTTTCTCCCTAGGCACAGATGTACCTGCCAAAAAACTGCTAATTCGTTTTCCCTTTCGTGGAGAGACTGAGTCAGGACTCAGGGGGGCTATTCTCACCTCTCTCAGGCAGCCCTTTCCGGCCCTCCCCTGACTTGGTGCAGACTGAGAAGAACTGAACTTGGCCAAGACAAAACCCTAAGCTTGAGCCCAAAAGCCCAAGCAGCCCCACCAGCCCACGCTCTCAAGCATCTCCGGCAGGGGCTGCTGCACAGGAGGCAGGCGTGAGCAAGATCTTCCCAGCAGGCAGGCCCTGGCCTTCAGGGGAGACTCTAGCCCTATTCTTTAGAGACTAGCAACCCACCTCTCCACCTCCAACCACCCTTGAGAGAAGAGGGAGCCACCAGCAGTTATACCACTCTCACATACAAGGTTCCTCTCCTTTACATCTTCAATCTCTTCCCACTCGCTCCCAACCCATAACTGTATTAATCAGGTCTTTTATGTTCTGTATTCTGATGCTTCCACATCTGGGGTGACTACCCACCCCAGGGTTAACTGATTCCTAGAGATTAATACACCATTCACCTCCAAGAGCACCTTTCAACTGCAAACCAGCCAATCTAATTTAATCCACCCAATTTACCAATCCAGCTTATCTAGCCAATCTGATTTGACGGTGCCCACATCCTCAACGATCTCCTTTATCAGGCTTTCACACTCCAGGCCACTAGCCACCCTCCCTAATCATTGCAAGGCCAGGTACCAGCCAATGAGAGTCACCCCTGTACCCCCAGAACCCACTGAAATTATTCAAACTAGCCAATCCTAACCCCGCTTTTCTTGCCCCACCCATTCTTTCCTACAGAAGCTCCCTCTCCCTCCTGTGCCTCCTGACCAAGCCCAGTACTTCCCAGGGAAGCCCCCTATGGATCGTGTGTCCCTCTTCTTAGGATCTGTGACTATAACAAACTACCTTTTCAAAGGCAGTCATCTCCTGATCTGTTGGCCTTGCCATACCTAAATAATAATAAAACCTATATTTTTAAACAATGACCTCAGACTTCAGCTCTGACCTGCTTCTGGAATTGTCCTCACCAGGTGACCTCCTTGTTACTAATTCTAAAAAACAATCTAGTCTTTACTTGACACCCTGAGCACTCCCTCACTGAAACAAGCCCATTTTCATGGTATACCCCTCTCCTGGCTCTCCTAGCCTTCTGGTACTCCTGCTCACACTCCTTTGCTGCTTGCTATTCCTTAAATATCAGTGCTCCTCCAGATCTTGTCTTAGGTTCTGTCTTCTTTTAGGCCTACAATGCTCCCTGGGTGCTCATTATCACCTATTTGCCAACACCTGCCAGATATCTACCCTCCATTCAGACCTCACTCCTCAGCCCCAACCTGCACCTCTCCACAAGTAGGTCCCACAGGCACCTCAAGCTTAACACGGCCAACACTAAATTCATGATCTTTTGCCCCAAAGCTGCCTTGTCTCTTCTCATCCTTCAGAGAAGCTACACCAAAAATCTGGGAGTTCTTGCAATCCTCACCAAACACATCCAGGAAGTGCCTATGTATTATGAATTCTCCACATGGGTCTCTCTCACCTATCTCCTCCATCTCCTCTGCTCCTGCCTGTTTCAAGCCCTCTGCCCCCTCAAATGAGCTCCTATGCTCCCAGTTGTTCTACACCCATTCCTGTGCACCCTTCCAATCCCACACTGTTGCCCTGGTCTCCACTCATCTCTCCAAAATGCAAGTCTCATCACACTTCTCCCTTGCTTTAAAGCTTTCCACGGTTCCCTACTGCTTATTGGATAAAATCTTTAGCCTTATAAATCCAGTTTCTTGTGATCTGGCTCCTTCTCCCTCCCCAACCATATCTCAGGTACTACCCCCTCCTCCCACTCCAAGCTTGAGCCACATATAACTTCAGAATATGCAATTCCCCAGAAACACTTCCTTCCTTCATGCCTTTGCTTCTGAGACTCCCTCTGTTGAAAGTGCCTTTCTTGTTCTTTCCAGAAAAACAAATACTGCTTTCTCCCAAACTCTCCTTGGAATTCCCTCCTTTTTTGCCTCACAGACAGCACCTACAATACTTGATTGTTCTTATTTATTTTTATGTTCATTCAAAAATATTTATTGAATAATTAAAATGTCAAAAATTAAATATAAAGAATCTTAAAAGCAGCAATAGAAAAGCAACTAGTTACATACCAAGGAAACCCCATAAAGTTATCAGCTGATTTCTCAGCAGAAACTATGCAGGCCAGAAGAGAGTGGCAAGATATATTCAAAGTGATGAAAGGAAGAAAATCTACAACCAAGAATATTCTACCTGGCAAGGTTATCATTCAGAATTGAAGGAGAGAGAGTTTCCCAGACAAACAAAAATTTAAAAAGTTCATCCCAATAAGCCACATTTCTTAAAAGAAATGTTAAAGGGTCTTCTTTAAGGAGAAAAAAAAAAAGGCCATAACTAAAAGAAAAAGAATTATGAAAAGAAAAAATTTCACTGATATAAAGCTAGTACAGAAGTTAAAAGACAAAAGTACTAAAACCAATTATATCTACAATAATTAGTTAAAGGATATACAAAATAAAAAGATGTAAAATATCTCATATACATTGATACACAGGGTAAAAATGTAGTGCTTTGAGAATGTGTTTGAACTTAGGTCACTATCAACATAAAATAGACTGCTCTATACATAGGGTATTATATATGAATCTCATGGGAACCACAAACCAAAAAGCTATAATAGATACACAAAAAAATAAAGAGAAAGAAATCCAAGCATACCACTAAAGAAATTCATCAAATCAGAAGGGAAGAGAGCAAGAGAGGGAAGAGGTACAGAGAACAAAAACAACCAGAAAACAATTAATAAAATGGCAGTAAGTATATACCTATCAATAATTACTTTAAATATAAATGGGCTATATGCTCCAATCAAAAGACATAGGATGACCGAACAGATAAAAAAACAAGACTAATCCATATGCTGCCTACAAGAGACACACATCAGACCTAAAGAAACATGCAGATTGAAAGTGAAGGGATGAGAAAAGATATCCCATGCAAATGAAAGTGAAAAGAAAGCTGGGGTAGCAATACTTGTATCAGACAAAATGGACTTTAAAACAAAAACTGTAACAGAAGACAAAGAAAGGCATGACATTGTGATAAGCAGATCAATCCAACAAGAGGATATAACAATTGTAAATATTTATGCACCCAACATAGGAGCAACTGAATATACAAAGCTAATATTAACAGACATAAAAGGAGAAATTGACAATAATACAATAATAGTAGGGAACTTTAACACCCCACTTACATCACTGGGTAGATCACTCAGACAGAAATCAATAAGGAAACAGTGACTTTGAATGACACATTAAACCAGATGGACTTAACAAGATAAATACAAAATATATACAGAACATTCCATCTAAAAAGGAGCAGAATACACATTCCATTCAAGTGCACATGGCACATTTTCCAGGATAGACTACATGGTAGACCACAAAACAAGTGTCCATAAATTTAAGAATAAAATCATATCAAGCATCTTTTCCAACCACAATAGTATGAAAGTAGCAGATACCAGAAAAAAAACTGCTAAAAACACAAACATGTGGAGGCTAAACAACATGCTACTAAACAACCAATGAGTCAATGAAGAAATCAAAGAGGAAATCAAAAAATACCTGGACACAAATGAAAATGGAAACACAATATTTCGAAATCCTTGAGACACAGCAAAAGCAGTTCTGAGGGAAGTTCACAGTGATACAGGCCTACCTCAAGAAATAAGAAAAATCTCAAATAAATAATCTAACTTTAACTAAAGGAACTAAAAAAGGAACAAATAAAGTCCAAGGATAGTAGAGGGAAGGAAATAATAAAGATCAGAGTGGAAATAACTGAAATACAGACCAAAAAAAAAAAAAACTAGAAAAGATCAATGAAACTAAGAGCTGGTTTTTTGAAAAGACAGACAAACCCAACCCATCAAAAGAGAGAGAACTCAAATAAATAAAATCAGAAATGAGGGTGCCTGGGTGGCTCAGTTGGTCGAGCGACTGCCTTCAGCTCAGGTCATGATCCTGGAGTCCCAGGATCAAGTCCCGCATCGGGGTCCCCACTCAGCAGGGAGTCTGCTTCTCCCCCTGAACCTCCCCCTTCTCATGCTCTCTCTCTCTCTATCTCATTCTCTCTCTCAAATAAATAAATAAAATCTTTTTAAAAAATCAGAAATGAAAGATAAATTACAATTGACACCACAGATATACAAAGGATTACAAGAAACTACTATGAGGGACACCTGGGTGGCTCAATCAGTTAAGCAGCCAACTCTTAGTTTCAGCTCAGATCGTGATCTCATGATCATGAGATCCAGCCCCGTGTCAGGCTCTGCACTCCATGCAGCTTGTGTTCCCTCTATCTCTCTCAAAAAAATAAATAAAATCTTTAAAAAAAAAAAAAGAAAGAAAGAAAGAAACTACTATGAAAAGCTATACACCAACAAATTGGAAACCTAGAGGAAACAGATAAATTCCTAGAACCATATACAATCTTCCAAGACTGAATCAGGAAAAAAGAGAAATTCCAAATTCATTCTATGAGCCCATCATTACCTTAATACCAAAACCAGACAAAAACACTAGAAAAGAAAGAGAGAGAGAAAAGAAAAAAAAGAAAGGAAAAGAAAAGAAAGAGTAAGCCACTGGGTGGCTCAGTCAGTTAAGCATACAATTCTTGATTTCAGCTCAGGTCTTGATCTCAGAGTTGTGAGTTCAAGCCCTGCATTGGGCTCCATGCTGGGTCTTGAACCTACTTAAGAAAGAGAGAGAGAGAGAAAGAAAAGAACAGTCCAATATTCCTGATGAACACAGATGCAAAATTCCTTAAAAAATATTAGCAAACTGAATTCAACAATATATTAAAAGGATGATTCACCACAATCAAGTGGAATTTATCCCAGGAATGCAAGGATGGTTCAATAACCACAAATCAATCAACATGGTACTTCATATTAACAAAATGATGGGTAAAAATCATATGATCATCTCAATAGATACAGAAAAACATTTGAAAAAAATGCAACATCCATTCATGATAAAAGCTCTCAACAAAATGGGTATAGAGGGAATATGCCTCAATATAATAAAAGCCACATATGACAAAATCACAGCTAACATCATAGTCAATGGTGAAAAGCTGAAAGCGTTTTCTCTAAGATCAAGAACAAGACAAGAATGTCCACTTTCACCACATGTACTCAATATAGTACTGGAAGTCCTACCCATAGCAATCAGACAAGAAAAAGAAATAAAACACATCCAAATTGGTAAGGAAGAAGTAAAACTGTAACTATTTGCTGATGACATGATACCATAAAGTGAAAACCCTGAAGACTACACACACATACACACACACACACACACACACACACACACAAGCAATCTGTTAGAATAAACAAATTCAGCAAAGTTTCTGTATACAAAATTAATATAGAGAAATCTGTTGTGTTTCTACACACCAATAATGAACTAGCAGAAAGAGAAATTAAGAAAACAATCCCATTTACAATTGCATCAAAAAGAAAAAAATACCTAGGAATAAATTTAACAAAGGAGGTGAAAGAGCTATACTCTGAAAACTATAAGATATTAATGAAATTGAAGATGACTCAAATAATGGAAAGATATACCACATTTATGAACTGAAAGAATATTGTTAAAATGATCATACTACCCAAAGCAACCTACAGATTCAATGCAATCCCTATCAGTGCTCACTGCAGCAGTACGTATACTAAAAGTGAAACAATACAGAGAAGATTAGCATGGTCCCTGCACAAGGATGAAATGCAATGCAATCCCTATTAAAATACCAGCAGTATTTCTCACAGAACTAGAACAAAAATCCTAAAATTTTTATGGAACCACAAAAGACCCCAATAGCCAAAGCAATATTGAGAAAAAAGAACAAAACTGGAGATATCACAGTCTCAGATTTCAAACTTTACTACAAAGCTATAGAAAACAAAACAGTACAGTACTGGTGCAAAAACAGATACACAAATCAATGGCACAGAATAGACAATCCAGAAATAATCCCACACTTATACTGTCAATCTTTGACAAAGGAGGCAAGAAGATACAATGGCTAAAAGCAATCTTTGCTAAGTGGTGTTGGGAAAACTAGACAGCTACATGCAAAAGAATGAAACTGGACCATTTTCTCAAACCATATACAAAAATAAACTTAAAATGGATTACAGACCCAAATGTAAAACCTGAAGCCATAAAAATCCTAAAAAAAAAAAAAAAAATAGGCGGTAACCTCTTAAACATCAGTCTTAGCAATATTTTTTTTAATTTGTCTCCTCAGGCATTGGCAATAAAAGCAAAATAAACAACTGGGACTACATCAAACTAAAAAGCTTTTGCACAGTGAAGAAAACCATCAACAAAATGAAAAGGCAACCTCCTGAATGGGGAAAGGTATTTGCAAATGATATATCTGATAAGGAGTTTAATATCCAAAATATATAAAGAATTCATACAACTCACCTCCAAAAACAAACAAAAACAATCAACGTTATTTTAAAAAATGGCCAGAGAACCTGAGTAGACATTTTTCTTTTCTTTTTTTTCTTAAAGATTTTATTTATTTATTTGACAGAGAGAGACACAGCGAGAGCAGGAACACTAGCAGGGGGAGCGGGAGAGGGAGAAGCAGGCTTCCCGCTGAGCAGGGAGCCCGATGTGGGACTCGATCCCAGGACCCTGGGATCATGACCTGAGCCGAAGGCAGACGCTTAACGACTGAGCCACCCAGGCACCACTGAATAGACATTTTTCCAAAGAAGACATAGCATGACCAACAGACACGTGAAAAAGATGTTCAACATCACTAATCATCAGGGAAATGCAAATCACAACCACAATGAGATTACCCCACACTAGTCAGTATGGCTAGTATCAAAAAGCCAAGAAATAATAAGCATTGGCAAGCATGTGGAGAAAAGGGAACCCTGGTGCACTGTGGGTAGGAATGTAAATCGGTGCAGCCACTATGGAAAACAGTATGGAGGTTCCTTAATAAATTAAAAACAGAACTACCATATGATCCATCAATTCCACTTCGGGGTATTTATGCAAAGAAAATGAAACACTAACTTGAAAAGATATAGGCACCCCTATGTTTATTGCAGCTTTACAATAGCCAGGATATGGAGGCAACCTATGTGTTCACTGACAGATGATTGGATAAAGATGTGGTAGATGTACACAATGGAATATTACTCAGCCACAAAAAAGAAACATGGATGGTATTATGTGAAGTGAAATAAGTCAGACAGAGAAAGACAAATACCATAGAGTTTCATTTATATGTGAAATCTAAAAAACAAAACAAACAAAAAACCAGAAACAGACATAAATACAGAGAACAAACTAGTAGTTGCCAGAGAAGAGGGAGATGAGGGAATGGGCAAAATAGGTGAAGGGAATTAGGAGGTATAAACTTCCAATTATAAAATAAATAAGTCACAGGGATGAAAAGTAGAGCATAGGGAATACAGTCAACAGTACTGTAATGCCTTTGTATGATGACAGAGGATAACTACACTTACCATGGTGAGTGTTTCATAATGTATGTAATTGTGGGATCACTGTGTTGTACACCTGAAACTAATATTACACTGTATGTTAACTGGAATTTAAATAGAACGTTTAAAAATATGTATGTCAACTATATGCCAGATAGATAGATGATAGATAGATAGATAGATAGACAGACAGACAGACAGATAGATAGATAGATAGATAGATAGATAGATAGATAAAATTGAGAAGTAACTTCGTGCTGGGGCTCCAGAGAGATACAGCAGTAAACAAGACAGACACAGACCCTGACCTCAAGGCAGTGTCTATCATACCACCTTGCTTCCCCAGAAGCTGGCCTCTACCACCCTAGCCTGACTCTGAACACACTACAAGAGTAAAAACAACGTGGGCAGGAAAGGGTCTGCATGGCCCTGTGTTCATCCCCTATTCTGACTCTAGAGTAATCTTTCTAAAGAATGCATCTCTCTGGCCATTTCACACCCTTCCTGTAGACCACCGATGATTCCCCATCACCCACACCCAAACAGACAAGGGCTTTCTTGGAAGGCTCTTCCCCATTTTTCCAGTGTCCCCTCTCAACAGTCACTGCCTCAGACAACCCCAAACTGCCTGCATTTTCCCACACCCACTTTGCTTTGTCTCTATGTCTTTGTTCATACCATCTCCTCTGTCTTAATGCCCTTCCTTCTCTTCATCTGATTTATTTATCTATTGCTGTGTACCAAACCACTCAGACTAGTAACTAAAGGCAACAACAATTCTGTGAATCGGTAGTTTGGTTAGAGATCAGCTGGAACAGTGCATGCATATGCTCCAAACTGAGTTGACTGGGCTCACCCATGCACTGTGGTCAGCTAACAGGTGCACTGGGGCTGGATGCTCTAAGAGGGGCTCACGCAGTGTCTAGTCACAGGGTGAAGCTGCCAGCCGGAGCATTTCAGCTCAGGTCTCTCCCCACGGCTAGCCTGGGCTCCTCACATGCCAAGTGGGTTCCAAGAAGCAATCCCTAATGGGCAACCACTTATGAAGTCTCTGCCTGTGTCACATTTGCTGAGGTCACATCTGCTGAGGACTAAAGCATGTCATATAGTTAGCCCAGAATCAGTGTGGAAGAGGTGTGACTCACTGGGGGGGCCATTAATGTAGCAATCTAAGAGTCTGCCCTCTACCCCTACCTAATGCACACACAGCCTTCCACATGTGAAATTTATGCATCCTTCCCAAAACACCCAAAATAGTATCCAATCATACACTGGGCTCAAAGTCCATGATCTCACAATGTGCAGCAAGTCTGGAGGTGGCTGAGCCTCCTGGGGTACAACTCCTCACATGTGGCTCCTTTTGATCCAAAGACCTGTGAACTAATGAGACAAGATGTCTGCCCTCCATGTGCCCAGCATATTGTCGTGAAGCAGGCATAGGATAGCCTCAACAGATATTCCCATTAAAAGAGAGAGAAATAAGGAGGCACATAGTGATCACTGATTCAAAGCAATTTTGAAATCCAATCAGATTCTGTTATCAGGACCCTTCCTTTGGAAGGCAGGGATGTTATTTGAATAGAGTACAGTTCTCCTTGGCATCTAGTTACACCTGCTGGGCTCCTGGTTCTGCCCTCTGAGAAGATTTTCTTTTCCATAAGAGAAGGCCCTTGTGAATATTGGCCAGTCTACTATCCATAGATAGCTGGTGGCCCAGAGGCCTCTTTTCGCCTTTTAACTATTTCAGTTCCTTTCAGCCCAAACTCCCATAGAATCTTTTCCAAAACAATAATCTTCGAAACTTTATGGTTTTTCTACAAGTATTATTGGGTTCACTTCTTGCTCCAAAAGCCACATATACAGTTAATTTCAAGAAGACTCTACTTCAACTATAAAACGACATCTTTACTATTCTTAGAGACCCTTTTGTTTAACTGAGAAGGTCTACTAGGCACCACCTTAAATCCTCTTGGGGTCTTAACAAAGGTTCTATAATTCATGCCCTTGATTTCATCTTTACCTTTAGGCCAGTTCTTACTTGGGGAATCTGCTGCCTGCTGGAGAGACTGGAAATGAGAACTAGTTTTCCTTTCCAACCCAGCAAACTAGACAGATCCTTATTTAGCTCATCTCTCCCTTATAACACCTGACATGCCAGCTGGAAGCACCCAGATGGCACTTTTAACAAAATCTCACCTCTACATCTCTTAAGCCAAACCCACAAATTCATTAGGCACACTTTATGCCAGTGGCCTCAACACTATATAATACTGATCAGCCTTGGTCCAAGCAGTTTCCAGCTCCCTTTCCAGGGCACTCACAACTCTTGCTGCCTCTCATTCAAGCCTTCACCCACCATCCAGTTCCAAATGTCACGTTTGAGCTTTTAAGACAACACCACAATTCTAGGTGCCAATTTAGGTATTATATTTGTTTGTTACATATGTTTGTTACATAACAAACCACCTAAAACAATAGCTTAAAACAACCACCATATTGTTAACCTCATGAATTCTGTGGACAGGTTTGTCTCTGTCCCACAACATCTGGGGCCTCAGCTTGAAAATGTGAGCATCTAGGTGGATAACTCAAACAGCTTTGGTGCTAAGATTATCTGGAAGCTTCTTTAACTACATGTCTGGAGCCTGGGTTGAAATGACTCTGAAGGTTAACTTCTCCTGGGACTGTCTACCAAAGTGCCTACATAATGCCTCTCCATGTGACTAGGGCTTCCTGACAGCATGGCCTCAGGACATTCAGGCATTTTATACAGTGGCCATAAGAGGGAGTATTCCAGCAAACAAAATAAAAGCTATATGGCCTTTTAAGATCTAAATTCAAAAGTCTTGGGGCACCTGGGTGGCTCAGTCGGTTAAGCATCTGCCTTCACTCAGGTCATGATCTCAGGGTCCTGGGATCAAGCCCCATGTTGGGCTCTCTGCTCAGCAAGGAGTCTGCTTCTACCCCTCCCTCTGCCACTCCCCTCCCCCCGGCTTGTGCACTCTCTCTCTCAAATAAATAAATAAAATCTTTTTTAAAAAAATAAATAAATAATCAAAAGTCTTTTAGCATCATTTCTGCCATATTCTATTGACTGAAGCAGTTACCTCCCCATTGAGATTCATGAGGGGACACAGACTTTACTTCTTGATGAAGCGATACCAAAGAATTTGTATCCAGGTTTTAGAACCACTTTAGTAGGCTTACCTGGGATGGTTTATTTCTGTTCTATGTGGCATCAGTTTGGATTACACATGCTTTTGTGATCACTCATGTGGCAGTCAACTGGGGGCTAGTTGATCCCAAATGGTGGTTGATATAAACTGAGGCACCTCAGTTTATATGGCCAAGCCCAGAATAAACGTGGAAGGGAATCACACAAAAGGCATGGGTACTGGGATGCATGATTCATTGGAGACCATTAATGTAACAATCTACCATACCTGGGCAACTCTCGTTCATCTTTAAAGACTCAATTCATATCTCACCTCCCTCTCTGACAAACTGGGTCATCACTTGCCCCTCCTTTGTGGTCCCACAATACTCTATACACATCCTACCATTGCCCTTACCCTACTGCTTTCTAACTATCTCTATACCATTTCTGTCTCCACCATTGGACAAGCCTTTGAAGGTAGAGATTGTGCTCTGTTGATCTGTGTAATTCCAGGGTCTAGCCCTGTGCCTAGAACATTGCACCTAGATCAATAATGTCTTTTAATTACTTAATTATACACCCATGAATAAAGTTTTTGAATAAATGTTGAGGGGCGCCTGGATGGCTCAGTCAGTTGAGCCTCTGACTATTGATTTTGGCTCAGGTCATGATCCCAGGGTCCTGGGAACAAATCCCATGTTTCTCTCCCTCTCCTTCAATCAATCAATCAATCAATAAAATGTCAAATATTATATCTCCATTGGTTCTCTGTCCTCTTGCCCTCTGCCCTGTGTTCTAAGAGATAACTTTTATTCTTTGTCATACTCTCCAACCAAATATGCACTTCTTCAGAGAGTGACCTCACTTGGGGAGCTAACCTCAACTAGAGATTAGGAGAGGAAGCAGAGTGTAGAGCCCTTGATTCCAAGATTTTTGAATTTCATAGACTAGTCACGTTTTCAAAGAAATTTGCAGCTCAACAAGAAGTTACCAAATTTCTTTTTTTCTTTTTTTGCCTTTGGACATTAAAAACACACATGCCTTCTATCACCAACCACCGCCACTTCAAAGAAGCAAACAGATATAACCTTAGCATGAAAGCATAGGCCTTCCCAAGGAAGGGCAGGTATGTGGCATAAGACCTCAATTAGCCCCAAATTAGGACTCAACAGTATGTGCTTTCTTGACATGAAAAATCTGGAGCACCTCAATAGCCTAACCACAAGTCCTCCTTCCAACTTAGTTTCTGCTAATAAGTTCCCCTAGCCAATCAGCCCTCCTTATCATGGGGACGAGGCATAATTCCTGATTATCTCTGAGTAGTGGGCTTCAGTTCCATGCCAACCCACAGAATTATTCAGCAAGCCATTGTTTAACAAACAAAGCCTTACCTCCCATAGCTACTGGTTGTTCACTCCGCTCCTGTGCAACTTCTGTGTGTGGTGTCCTCCTCTGGGCTGTGAGTATACATGACTAATAAGCTACCGTCCATCTCATCTGTCTGGTGTCAGGGGTCATGTGTTCAGCCATCTCCAAAACCCAGGGGTAAAAATCCCTCCCTTATCAACACAGTGAAGAGGAGGTGATCAGAACAAGGGAGCAACCTCGCAGCTATGTTTAGACTATCCCCCACTGTACTTGCTTTTCTTGTTCACCACGGACCAGTGAAATCAGTCTAGTAGAAGTCAGAAGGCCCACCCTGGGAGCAGTGGAGAGCATTACATGTGGAGTCAGGAGATCTAGGATATAGCCAGTCCTAGTAGTGCTCCAAAGTATTTGTTGGTCCTTTGACAAATCCTTCCCCTCTTGGACCTCAGTCCCCAGCTATAAAATGATGGGATGGCTTCTGTCACTCTGTGACAGACAACTGCCATACCTTCTAGAGTCCACACTCCCCTCCCCTTCCTGAACTAAAGTGCTTGGGGACCTAGAAAGTAGGCCAGGTCCTCATAACCTTATCAAAATAGCACAGCTAGGTCTTCCATCCAACAACACTCAGAGACTCCGCCCTAGAGTAGGAAATAGCAGCCAGGGTCGTGTCCAGCCAGAGCCCAGATATCGTCTGTAGTTAGGAGGCCTCTGGGTATCCACATGTTCTGCCAAAAAAAAAAAAAGGAACTGTCTCCAGTCCCATCCATATGTGTGCCTGTGCGTGCATGTGTGTGTGTGTGTGTGTGTGTGTGTGTGGGAGAGAGAGAGAGAGAGAGAGAGCGAGAGAGGAGGGTTAGGCCCCAGCCTAAAGCAACTGTGCTCTAATAGGAAAGACCCCCCTGGACTGAGAATCAGAAAGCTGTTAACCAGGAGAGACCACATATGTGCATTGACAGGGAGGAGGCCAGTGTTTCTGGAATGTAACCAGAAGATGAATGGGCAAGATGAGATAGTGGTGAAGGCTGACAGCCAGGAGCCAGGACATCCAGGGCCTTAAAAATCATTGTGCAGACAATGATAAGCCAGGTGACCTGATCTCTGAAGAGAGACGGTCTTACCAGACCAGCGTTCTGCACTCCCCAGACCCTGTGGAGCTTGTGAAAAGTACAAACACAGGCAGCGTACTGCTAGACGAGGGAGATCCCAGGCAGGCAGGGACAACTTCATTTTTCATAAACCTCCCCCATCCGCCGCCGGAGCTTCTTTTGTTTACCCCAGTGACTGGCCCCTAGATTGGACCATCCTCGAAGCTCGTTCCAGTTAGGAAGTCCCATCACTCTGAGTGCCGGGAGGCCACCTAACCTCCCAGGGAGGGAGAGGGAAGTGAATCTCCCACTTGCTAGCCCAGGGATGACTTCTAACAGTAGCACTGCAGTAATGGAAACTGCAGTTAAGGTGCCAGGCTGACTTCTGTGAAGAAATAGGAGAATGGGCAGGCAGATGGCAGGGAGGTAGGGCCAGCCCACAGGATGTCCCAGCCAGAATTCACAAAGAGGCCATGAGGATGCAAATCAAACAAATAAACCTTTGACTAAAAAAATTCACTTCACCTGTGGGTGGGAGAGACAAGTCATTGGCACTGGCCATGAGAAAAAAAAAAAGAAAGAAAGAAAGAAAAAAGATCCAAAGGCTTCTGGTGACTTGAAATTGAATTGATAGGGCTAGGGGCAGTGCCTCGCGGGATTCAGAGCCTGGTTTCCTCTATTCCTTTCTAGATGGTCCTGTCTCCTCCCCTTCCCCCGCAGTTCCACAGTGTCCCCTCCCACTGGGCTGGGATGCAAGGGTGGAGTGCCTCAGCACTGAGGACATGGGGTTCCACAGCCCAGGGTGACTGGCCAGTTCTCCCACTTACGAGCCATTGAAACAGGATGCGGAGTGGGATGGGATGAACCCAGCACATTGTCGTGGGGTCAACACAGCCATGGATGTAATGCGCCTGGCGCAGTGCTCGGTAGAAAACAGTACTCCTTCTCTTGTCTGAAGACCAGACAAACAGACACTCTCAGGGTCGAGGTGGGGCAGGAGGAGCGGGGGGAGGGTCAGGATGAGTATATGAAATCGAGAACATTCTAGCTTTCTGTTCTGGGAGGTGCCAGCCCAGGAACTGAGGGAGACTGAGTGCCCCAGAGCAGAAAGCCCCTGAAGGATCGGGTGTCCTAGTATGGATGAGGGAGTGGGGCAGGGCTCAGGACCAGGAAGGATGGGATGCAGCGCCTGCCTTGCCTCTGAAGGGCTGCTCCAATGTGGAAAAACACCCCACCATCTTCCCTTGGAGAGAGCCTGGAATATTCCAACTCCTAAACTTCTCACTGGAGGCTCCAAGGAGGTGGGCTCCAGCTGAAAAGGAAAGGAGGAGGCGGGAGGAGGCGGGGCACTGACCAAAGGGGAGGGTTGCTGGCCTGCATCCTCCACTCCCTTACCCCTTGGTTTTCCCACAGGCTTCTGAAGCCTAAGTCAGAAGAAAGGGTTAAGACCTAAAATGGGGAGCAATCATTTCGGGGTTCTGGAAGGCAACTAGCGTTCCCCGCATTGCCCCACCCTGATCCTCGGGGCCCTGAGCCCTCCTATCCCTGGCCTGGCCTGCCAGCCAGAGGGTGAGGTCCGCCTTCTGCGGCAGACGGCCACTCTCCCACGTCTATACCGGACCGCCTCCTCCTTCCTCCTCCCGCTGCCATCCTTCCTCGCTACCCACCCCCCCAGTCTCTGATTGGCCGCGTCCCCGGGCCCTCCCCGCTCCTCCACTCCCACCCCTGGTGAAAACTGCGGGGCGCGGGCAGGGTGCTGCCACTGGAGGCGGCGGCGCATCCGGGGGAGGCTGCAGCAGCGGAGGACAGGAGCCCAGGTGGGAGCCGGAGCCAGGGCGGGACCCGGGGCGCTGGGAGAGGCCCCAAGCGCCCAGGCAAGCCCTCCCAACCCGAGGCTTCGAGAAAAGGTTCGGGGGCGCCCTGGCAAGGAGCCTCGCGGTGCTTGGGTAGGGGGGTCTGCTTCCCAGGTAGGGGGGAGCGGGACGCAACTGCTGCAGGTCAGGGGCCGTGCCGCACCCTGCCTTTTAT
This sequence comes from Eumetopias jubatus, assembly GCF_037043125.1. NCBI lineage: Eukaryota > Metazoa > Chordata > Mammalia > Carnivora > Otariidae > Eumetopias > Eumetopias jubatus. Next base: position 98,274,440 of record NW_028274819.1, read on the forward strand.
GGAAGGCGCTCCCCGGTTTTCACCCCCTAAGGGGACGGTTGCCTGGGGCTGGGGCGCAGGAGGAGAACCGGGACGAAAAGCGCCAAGGACGGCCTTGGGTTCTGTTCTCCACGCAGACGTCCCCAAACCTAGCTCGCAAAGGCGTGGGGTGGGGGCCGTGACATTGCGGGAGAGAACGGATGACCGAGAGCTGGAGGGAATCTCTGCCCTGCGACCTCTCGCAGCGGGCTGGGTGCGGGGCGTCAAAGGACAGGGAAACCGCAGTGCCGCGGGGCGGGGACTGGAAGGCGGGCCGACGGGGGAGGGGAGAACTGGGAAAGGAGGAGAGGGGGAAGGGGAACCTCAATTGGGAGAGGAGACGGGTGGAATACGGAAACGGAATGAGGGTGGGGCTAGTCGCACGGGGGTGGGGGGTGCGGGGACTGGAGAGGGAGGGAGTGCAGAACTTGTCTGGGTTCTGGGCTGCGGGGACACCAGGCAGAGGAAACGAAAACATCTGTGCCTCCCCTGCCGCTCTCCACCTGTCCCTTTGGCTCTCCATCCCTCTCCAGCCCCAGCCCCATTTCATCCCCGTTCTAGCCCAGGCTTCCCCTTTTCCCTCCTAGATCTCGAGCTCGCACCTCCGTAACTCAGTGTGTGCGAATCAAAGCCAGATGCCGACCCCCTCTCTTCCCCAGCAGCACCCCGGGGACCCTCTCGGGTTTTATTTCCAAAGAGTGTACCGACTGCAGGGTGCTGCAGGACCCCAGCCTGGCCGGGCCGGCAGGACAGAGCGCCAAGGGGGCCTTGGATGCAGCCAGCGGTACATCCATCAGGGCCCCACGGGCCCTCCAAGGCGCAAGCCCCTCCTGTGTGGCCTCTCCCTGGCCAGCATCAGTGTGGACAGGCCAGGCTACCTGCTCTGTGACACCAGGGCGTTGATCCAGACTAGGCTTTGTAAAAAGGCAGGGCACAGAGCTTAGGCAAGGAGTCTACTGAAGCCAGACTGGAAAACAGCAGGCCCAGGAGGCCTGCCCAGAGAGCTGGACATTTGGAAACATCTTGGTTCCTATGCAATCAGAGAACATATGCAATCAGAGAGCACTGTATGCCTTAGCTGTGTGCCGACTACCGGGCCCATCTGGAAGCACCTTAGCCACACAGCCCTTTCTAGAGGAGGGGAATTAACATTTAGGGGTCACTCACTATGGAGCAGTCCTAGTGGCAGATGTTTGTCATTCTTCTTAATCCCCATCACAACCCTGTGGGTATCTAAAGTTCCTTCCTTCATTCATTCAGGATCTTTTGAGCATCTATTATATGCCAGGAATTGTCTGGGCATTAGGGATTTTCTTCTGAACAAGAAACAGAAAATTACCCGAATGGGGAGATCTGGGTAGAGTTTTAGTGTTGCCAGATAAAAAGAGTTCTGGGGATTGCCTGCACAACGATGTGAGTGAATACAACACCACCGAATCGTACACTTAAAAATGATTAAGACAGGGGCACCTGGGTGGAGCAGTCAGTTAAGGCACTGACTCCTAGTTTCAGCTCAGGTCGGGATCTCAGCGTCCTGAGATCAAGCCCTGGGTCACACTAGGCAGGGGGCACAGATCTGCTTGAGACTCATTCCCCCTCCCTCTCCCTCTGCTCCTCCCCCCTCCCTTGCACACGTGCTCTCTCTCTCTCTCTCTCTAAAATAGACAAAGCTTTTTAAAAAATGATTAAGGTAGTAAATTTCGCACTAGCTCTACTTTGCCACAATTAGGAAATAGGATGTCCCTGCCTTCCTGAAGGAAAAAGGAAATGGTCAAAATCACTTTATTCCAAGTTTTCCACACAGAGACATACCATCATACGGTGTGTTCTCCCTCCCCTTACTCTCCCCAAGGGGGGAAGCACCAAGTGGCAGTGTCATGTTCACTCACAAGTGGGAGGGGAGGACTGCAGAGAGAAGCTTTCATGCCTGCCATGGCCATGTGTCCCAGAGGCCTCCAGCCCTAGCAGTAAGTGTGGGTCCACCTGCCCCATCTCCTGGCTGATTCCTATACTGTCGCACCCCCAGATCAAGGACTGAGCTTCGGGCACCATGAACCCCACCATCGGCTTCGCTCTTTTGTTGACAGGTACTGGTCAAGGGGCAGGGCTGGGATTCCAAGCACCTTGGCTTTCTTCCCTTCAGAGAAGCTAGCTTCTTCCTCCCAACCTCAGAAGGGGGAGGTGGTTGAGGGAGAGAGGGCTCTTTTTCATCCCTAAATCTGCTGAGTAACCTAGTTCATCTTCCGGCTGCCTGAGGCGGTTTTTGGAAAAAACAGTCCACTGAGTCTGCCCCATACTGAGCTGGAATCTCCAAATGGGAACCAGGAGACTACATCAACTCCCCAAGATCTCCTGCCCCGCCCCCCACCCCAGGAATGCCCAAGAGTAAAGAAGATGAGGGAAGGAGGCTGGGTCTGCAGCACAAAAGTGGAAGTGGCCCACAGGGACCTCTGGGGTGGGGAGAGGGGCCCAAAGAGCAGACCCTTGTGCCCTCCCTGGCCAGGCCATCCTCTCCTATTCCTGTGGGTGGGAGGCCCCCTGCTCTGCAGGCTCCCCCCCCAACTCGGGAGTGGGCACCGCTGGTGCCAGTCTTGCAGGGAGCCCGTGGGCAGAAAGTGACCAGCCTGACAGCCTGCCTGGTGGACCAGAGCCTTCGTCTGGACTGCCGCCACGAGAATACTACTACCTCGCCCATCCAGTATGAGTTCAGCCTGACCCGAGAGAAAAAGAAGCACGTGCTCTATGGCACTATGGGGGTGCCTGAGCACTCATACCGCTCCCGAACCAACTTCACCAGCAAGTACAACATCAAGGTCCTCTACTTATCCAGCTTCACCACGAAGGACGAGGGGACGTACACATGTGAACTCCGGCTCTCTGGCCAGCCTCCCGTCACCTCCAGCGAGACTGTCTCTGTGCTCAGAGGTGAGGCAAGCTCCCAACAAGGCCAAGTGAGCTGGGAGAGGGAGGCTAGGGAGGAGAGGGCTAGCTAGGACAGCAAGCAGTCCTCTTGGCTGGGCCAGAGACAAGAGGAGCCCCAGAACCTCTCTCCTCCTCCCCCCGCCCAGCAGCTGCTGCCTGGCGCCCTGGGGAACCACTGCCTACTGTGTGCATGGGGGGAAAGGTTGGGGGCACAGTGAGACAGGCGGAACGGTGTCGCAGACACTCCTACCATGACTTGGCAGATCACCTGGCCTCCCCAATCCTCCTCCACCCCCCCCCCAGAAGACAGGGATGACACTAGCTACCTCACCCACAGTTTCCTTTTGAAGATGCTCGATAAAAGATTTAATATGATGTTTGTTCAAGAGCTCAGGAACCTGCAAATGGGAAAAATAGTTGGTTCTCCTAGAGCAGACTGGCCCTGGTTCCAGCTAAGACATCGTGACACCAGCCTGCCCAAGGGAATGGGCCCCAGCTCCGGGCCTGTGCCTGCCTGAATCACAGTCCCCCTTCATTCCTGCCCTGTCCCTCCCCCCCATTCTCTCTCCACAGACAAACTGGTCAAGTGTGAGGGCATAAGCCTGCTGGCCCAGAACACGTCGGGGCTGCTGATGCTCCTGCTCTCCCTGCCTCTCCTGCAGGCCATGGACTTCATCTCCCTGTGATCGCCCAGTCCAGAGACGAGTTGCTGAGCCCCTCCCCGCATCCCTCACCCATCTCAAGGAGCAACGGGGACCCCGCCCCTCATAAGGAATCCCACTGCCGCATGCATCACCTACCTGCCCCCCCGCCCCCCTGCCACCTCACACCCTCTCCGCACGCCACTGGCTGCCTTTTCTTTCTTTTATTTTTTTTTTTTTTTTGGTACTCTTGGTGCCAGAGTTGCTTCTGTCTGGCTTATCCTTCCTTTTCTTTGGGAATTTATGAAAAGGGAAGCCAGGGTTGGGGACGTGATGGGGAGTGAGGGCATGGGGGGGTAGAAGGATAGAGGGGTCCGAGTCCTAGGGGGGCAAGGGGCGGTCATCCTTGCCCACCAGGACCAGCAGCCTGGGAGAGACTTGGAGGAAGAGGAGGTGCATCTGGGCTGGGCACATCCCTCAGCAGGCGGGGATGGTGCCCGAAGACCCCGGATGTGAGGGCACTGCCAAGCATTTGTGGCCCATCACAAGAGGAAAGAACTGAACGTCTCCAGGAGCATCCTCTGCCACAGCAAGAAGCAGTCCTTTTACCACTGCAGAGGTTCCCTAGGGGCCTTGGGCCTGGCGTGGCCCAGTGAAAGAGCAGATTCTGCCTGGGAGCAGTGCTAATGGAGGGCTGGAGACGGGGTAGAAGAGAGGGCCCATCATCCCTCTCTACCTGATGAAAATAAAATTAAGAGCCTACTGTCCCTCACTGCCTCAGCCAGCAGTTGAGAGGGTGGCAGAGGACCAGCCTCCTCCCAGCCTGTCCCAAGGTCCTACGAGCTTCCAGATCTCTGACCTGGAGGCAGTAAGCCAGGCCAGGCGGAGTCCCAGAGCAGAGGAGAGTTTGGCCCAAGTGTTTGGGAGGCTCTTCTTTCCCTGCCGGCTGGCGGCTGAGCCTTCCAACAGCCCTCTGCCCCACACACAGGTCTGGCTTCTCGGGGACCTGGGGGATTGGAGGGGGTCTGAGGCAGCCCATGGAGTGAGACCTGTAGGCAGGACATGCCTTGACAGATGGCTTTTCCCAACACCCAGCTCCCCGCCCCCATCCCGGCAGCTGTACCCTGTCCTGTGACTGTATAGTGCACCACAGCTCATAGTGTCAGTGAGGACAAAGAGAACTGCACAATAAAACCAAGCCTCTGGAGAATGCCTCCCTGCCTTCCTCTGCTTTGCTCCTCCGTCTGTCCCCAGGCCCGCCTCCCTTCCCCTAGCAGCGCATCTAGGAGCTCCGAACTGCCACCTTGAACTCTCCCTCTTCCCTGCCTTCATCAGCCCTTCCCCTCCCCTGTTGCCCCCGGGTCTGGTTTCTCGGGGACCTGGAGGATTGGGGGGGGCAGGGAGCACTGCATGCTGGACTTTTCAGAACCATTCTAACATGGTACATTTGCCCCAATAAATGAATGTTCCATCTCCGCTGACTCACCTGGCAGGAACGACAGACAAACCTGCCCATATGTGGGCCAAGCCACATGGCCCAATAGGCTAACAAGTGCTACGGGGTAGAGTCTGCTTTTTTTTCTTGGATCTGGTTGTTCTCAGAAACGCCCCCTCAAGTGACATCTGCTAGAGAGAGGGGAGGTACTGGGGCACCGAGAGGAAGCATGGGAGGTGGCACAGTGGCAGCCCACATCATCAAGATGTTAGGACAAGCATCTCTTCTTAAATCCGACACACGCCTATATCCAGGACTGGGGGGGGGGAGTGGGGGAGGGGCAGTCTGGGCCTGGCTCCCTCCCCTAAAAGTCAATGAGTAGCATGTGAACATGCGGTCATCCTGGGGGTGCTGGGAGCTAGAATGGGACCACGGGGTGGTCCCAGGGCCCCCCAGAAAGCCTAACCAACCGGCTTTGCCAGGAAATGTGGGAGAAGGGGGTGGACACTATCCAGAGGCTTATTCATTTGGTATTCCTCACGATGTAGGCTGATTCTGAGCACTTACTTAAAGGCCCAGGGTCTAAATTCATGCCACTGGCCCCCACTTTCCCTGACACCTCCTATCGATGCCCATGCCCTGCCAGTGGCCGTGCAGTGACCACGCCCAGAGATGGCAAGAGAAGCCTGCAAGTTGGAGAGGGAGCTGCCTGGATCACCGACCATGAGGCCCACACCACTCAGCATGGCACAGCCAGCCTGGGGTCTCCAGAGAACACCAGGGGACACAGGCTCCTCTTGCTCTGCCCTGCTTGGAGCTTCACGTGCCATGCCAAGAAAATAAAAAGAGCCTTTGTGGGGGAAGGGAGTTTGAATGCCACCCTTGGGGTAGTAAGAGTTAAAGCTGGAAGGAGCTTCTGGAAGGAATTGGGAAGCCATGTGTGAAGCCTCAACTCTGAGAATACCACTGTGTAGAGCCTCCTATGGGGCCTTTGTCATACCCTGGGGTGTGGTTCCCCTGGAGTTTAGCAGCCACACTCTACGGAGGGAGGGTCCTGGGAGATGGTGCTGCAGCCACACCTGGGGGAGGAGAACCTGAGGCCGGCATCGGGTGGGGCTAGCTTGAGAAGCCACAGAGAGGCCATCAGAGAACCAGGGGCTCTAGGAAGGCAGGAAAAGAGAAGGGGAGAATGGGCGGGCGCAGGCACCCTACAGCTTAAAGTCTGGGCCATTAGGCCTCACCATGTAAGTCAAGAAAGAACATGCTGTGGGCTCTCAGAGGCAGGCCACAACAGCCATCTGGTCCTCTCTGAGCAAGTCAGGAGGTCTTATAGAGGCTGCAGGATGGCCACAGTGACATGGCTAATTCTGAAGAGGGCTGGGGCCTGTCCTGGTTCCTGCACACATGCCCCAGGCCCCAACCCATCAACCTATCCCCCACTCCTCCTCACCCCCCTCCTATGTCCCCTTCAGCCATCTCGGTCCCTACCTTGGGGCATGGAATTCTTCTTGGCCGATAGCAACAGAGCCCCTTTCTACACCCCCATTTCTGACTGGATCATCCATGCAGACAGAGGACTAGCTGCAAAGGACACAGTGCAAGGGTCTCTCCAACATCTAGGGACTTCCTCGGGAAGGGCAAGGAGGTCACCATGAGGAGAACGCAGGGACTCTTTCACTGGCCAACCAATAAATCTATATGGTGTCCAGGGGACCTGTGATCTGCATCTTCCAGCCTCCTCCCAGTGTTTGTAGTTTCCATGCTGTGAAGGGCATGTCTGTCTTTACAGGAGAAAGCAGCCACCTCAGGTGAAGAGGAAATGTTGGAGCTGGATCCCTTCGGAGTCCTGGCAAAGCACGGGTGGGGGTCATCAGCTCTCTCCCACGCAACCCAGGACAAAGATGGCATTGCCTTCCTGCCCAGGGCTCTCAGCTTCAGGAGACTCAGGCTCCAAATACTCCCCCCGACCCCTCAGAGAGGAGCATGTCCTATGAAGACTCCCAGGAGACATCATTGCCTGGAGGAAAGGTGTAGAAAGTGGACACACGGTGTAGGGGGGCAACATGGGACCAGTGGAAGAGTTCCATGGAGGCCGAGTGTGGCTCCACAGCCGGAAGGGGCCCTGGCTGGTGGGCAGCGCCCAGCAGTGGGCATGGTCAGTGGAGGCCACCTGCCCAGTCTGCAGGAAAGCAGTTTCCTGAATTCGGTGGGAGCCAGGACCAGATGACCCTGGTCACTTCACTCTTCAATGCCTCACTTCTCTACTGTTCCAAATCACATGGTTGGGCTGGACTCATTTATTTGTATAAAAACATTAAAGACCTGGCTCTGGGCCAAGAGGTAAGACACAGCCTCTGGCTGAGGAAATCTACAGTCCAGTAAGAAGCAAAGAACTAGGGGCGCCTGGGTGGCTCAGTTGTTAAGCGTCTGCCTTCGGCTCAGGTCATGATCCTGGGGTCCTGGGATCGAGCCCCGCATCAGGCTCCCTGCTCAGTGGGAAGCCTGCTTCTCCCTCTCCCACTGCCCCTGCTTGTGTTCCCTCTCTCACTGTGTCTCTCTCTGTCAAATAAGTAATAAAATCTTTTAAATAAATAAATAAATAAATAAAAAGCAGCAGCAGCAGCCTAGGCACAAGGGAACTTTCTGGAATGCTTACATGAATGCATGTTTGCTGGGTCAAAACTCATCAAACTACATATTGAAAATGGGTGAATTTCATTAAATGTCAATGAGACCTCTCGAAGGTACCATGGGAATACGTAAGTAGCCAGGCTAAAGGGCTTCCCAGAGGAGTCATGAGTAGGAGTTAGCACAAAAAGCAGGCTCTACGATTTTATAAGCTGATTACAAAGAAAGAAACGTTATTTTATTTCTTCTATATCCTGAAAAACATGGGAAGAGAGAGGGGAAGCTATTGTGGGTTCAGTCTGAGGACAGGCCTTTGCCTCTCTTCTAGGGCAACTCACCATGGCTGGTTGTTATAACAGCTCCCTGAGCACATGGGCTCATCATCAGGAGCCCCGACCCAATCAGTATTCATTCACACATTCACTAAGTGCACACTCCACGCCAGAAAGTATAATTCCCTGGGCGGGATGATGGGAACAGAACAGTGAACGAGACAGACAAGTTCCTTACCCACAAAACCAACACTGTCTACAGAGGATGGACATTAAGTAAACCAATGAGTAAGTCTGATGAGTATAGACTGAGATCATCTCCATGTAGGAGGTGATAAAGGGACACTTTAGTTAAGACAACCCGGGAGAACCTGAGGAGGGGGCTGTGGGGCAGAGACCTGGAAGAGAAGCCTGCCTTTCCAAGAACAGCAGGAAGTGCATGCAGGCTGAGAGGAACAGTAAGGGCGTGCTCAAGGTGTCCAGGCAAGAGATGGTACACCCCGATGTCCCTGAAGAGGCAGGCGTGAGCCAGGTCCCTTGGGGCACTGCAGGTCACAGTGAAAAGTCTGCATTTTATTCTAAGGGCGACAGGGAGGTGATAAAGGATTTGACCTACCTAATAATGTTTTTAGACGATCCCTCTTGCTGCTCAGTGGGAAATGGATTGGAGAAGGACAACAGTAGAAGGATTGTTATGGCAATCCTAGGAGACGCTACGGCAGCTTGGACAAGAATTGTAGCGGTCAAAGTGGAGGGAAGTGGTGACTTTCAGGTACACACAGTTAAAACTGAGAGGCCTGGTGAAATCTGCATAAGGTCTGTGGATTTTACAACATGTTTCCCCATTCTAACGTATGACAGCTATGTAAGATGTTACCATTGGGAAAACCGGGTGGAGGGTCCACAGGACCTCTTTATGCTATTTTTGCAACATCCCATAAATCTATAATTATTTGTAAATATTTTTTTTTAATTCTCAACAGCAAGCACACACCCAAAAAGAGATGGCAAGTACTAACTCCGGAGGGAGGAATAAAGGAATTCTTATCAGAGCACATTACTCAGCTTGGCTGTAAACAACACTCACGTAGTCATTCTCATGTATAAACACTGAACTGTCATGAGCACGAAACTTTAACCAAAAGTTGTGATAACACAGTCCTGGAGATGCAAGAAGGGTAAGTGTGTTTGGGGGGGCACAAAACAGGCATATAAGAAAGCTAAACCTCATTCCCACGGGTGAAAGTAAACAGATAATACTGAAAACTGAAAACGCAGGAAAGAGTTATCTATATGAGAAATTCTAAAGTACAGACGTAAATGGCAGAAAAACTAACCAAAATAGTTGAGAGTGGTTGCTTTGGGAAACGAGAATTCAGAATGGGGAAACAGACTGCTTTTATGTGATAAACCTAGTAATATAATACTCTTTTTTCTCTATAAATATATCAGTGCTAGGCAATAAAAAATATATTTAAAGAAATATGTTGAAGCCTGCCCCAAAGAACAGAGAGGACTTACTTACTAGTGGTTTGGATGGAAGTGTAAGTCTTGGAAGGAGGGGAGAAAGAATCCCAGATGACCCCTAGGTTTTTGCTTGGGCAGTGAATGGATAATGATGCCATCTGTTGAGATAGAAAAGGCTGGGGGAGTACGGGGGTGGAGAAATGGATGTATTAAATCAGCAATACCCATCAGACATCCAAAGAGAAGTAAAAAGAAGACAGCTGGATATCCCAGTTCTGAGCAGAGGAGAAAAGGTAGCGTTAGAGGTAAAACTTGGGAGACATCAGCATTTGGGTGGTAGGCACTGACCATGGGACAAGTAACATTATGCAGGGAGACATTATAGAGGAATAATCAAGCCTAGGCCTAGAATCTGAGGTGGTCCCATATTTCAAGTTCTGGGGGAAGCAAAGGAGATTAAAGAGGAGCCAGAGAGGGAAGAGGAAAGCCAGGGGTCTGTGGAGCCAGAGAAGGGAAAGTTTTGAAAAAGAGCAATCAACTAGGTCAACTGCTGTTAAGAAGTCAAGTAAGATGATTAAATAAAACTAAAACAAAAAAAGTCAAGAAGATGAAGAGGACCAAGCTGTTGGTGACCCTGGTAGCTAGTCTCCAAAGATGGCCCCCTCAATAAACCATGCCCCTGTTGTAAGCCCTTCCCCTTGAACCTGGCATGGCCCTGTGTTTTGCTTATGACCAACAGCATACGGGAGAAGTCATGCTGCATGACCTCCAAGGCTAGGCATAAGAAGCCTTGCAACTTCCACCTGGTTCTCCAGGAATGCTCACTCCTGGGACGCTCCCTCTTAGAACCCGGCTGCCATTCTGGGAGTTTAAGTCACATGGTGGCCATGCGTAGGCACTCCAGTCACCAGACCCAGCTAAGCTCCCAGCCAATAGCCACCATCAACTGCCAGTCATGTCAGTGCACTGTCTTGGGAAGTCCAGCTCAGCTGAGCCTTTGGATGACTCCAGGCCCAGCTCCTATGGACCGCAACCCGTGAGAAAGAAACCTCAAGTGAGAATTTCCATCAACCACAGCAGCATGACATACATTAATAAATTGTTGAAACCCACTAAATTTTGAAGTGGTTTGTGATATAGCAACAGATAACCAGACAGTAACTTTAACAAGAGCAGTTCAATGGGGTTCTGGTAACAGAAGCCAGACTGCAGTGATGAGTGAGGGTAAGTGGGAGAGTGTGGGCTGCTTTTCCAGGAAGTCTGACTGTGACTGGTGTTGCAGGTGGAGTCCAGGAGAGCTTGGTTTGTTTTTAAGATAGGAGATACTACAGCATGGCTGTATGTTGATGGTGATTATTCCTGGAGCAGAGAAAGATTGACAAAAGAGAAGAAGAAGAAAACAACAAAACTGGGTCCTTAGGAAGCCCAGAGGAAGGGATCTAGAAGGAGGAACCTAGGCAAAGAGGCACGTGGGGAGGTGGGGAGGTTTGTGAACCTGAAGGTGGGAAGGTCAGGGGTTTTCACACAAGCAGCAAGGTCATCGGCTGATTGAGAAGACGGAGGGAAGATGAGACAGGTTGGAGAAAGGTAGATAATATAAAAAAGTCCAGGGGCGCCTGGGTGGCTCAGTTGTTAAGCGTTTGCCTTCGGCTCAGGTCATGATCCCAGGTCCTGGGATCGAGCCCCGCATCGGGCTCCCTGCTCAGCAGGAAGCCTGCTTCTCCCTCTCCCACTCCCCCTGCTTGTGTTCCCTCTCTCGCTGTGTCTCTCTCTGTCGAATAAATAAATAAATAAATCTTTAAAAAATAAAAATAAAAAATAAAAAAGTCCTATCAAAAAGTGGGCGTGGTAGAATTCTAAAAATACCCTCCCAAGATTCCCTACCTCCTAATCCCTGGAGTCCATAAATGAGATGAGATGTCATCCCCATGATTGTGTTATGTTATATGGCACAGTTGATCTTAAAAGAGGGATATTATTGGGGCGCCTGGGTGGCTCAGTCCGTTAAGCATCCGACTCTTGATTTCGGCTCAGGGCACGATCTCAGAGTTGTGAGATCGAGCCCCACATCGATTAAGATTAAGCCCCCCACCCAGGGGCACCTGGGTGGCTCAGATGGTTAAGCCTCTGCCTTCAGCTCAGGTCAGGATCCCAGGGTCCTGGGATCGAGTCCCACATCGGGCTCCCGGCTCAACGGTGAGCCTGCTTCTCCCTTTCCTTCTGCCCCTCCCCCTGCTCATGCTCTCTATCTCTCTGTCTCAGATGAATAAATAAAAAAAAGAAAATCTTTAAAAACAATTTTTAAAAATGATTAACCCCTCCCTTAAGATTCTCTCTCTCCCTTTCCCTCTGCCCCCCACAAAAAGAGAGAGAGAGAGAGAAAGAGAGCGAGACTAACATAATCACACGATCCCTTCAAAAGCAGAGAATAGTCTCTGGCTAGTGGCAGAAGAGAAAGAGAAGCATCCAGAGAGATTTGAAGCACAAGAGAGATTCAACATTCCACTGGGGGCCACTTGAGAAGGAATGTGGGCAGCCTCTGGGAGCAGACAGGAGAGATCCCAACTAGCAGCCAGCAAGGAAACTGGGACCTCATACCTACAGCCATAAGGATTTGGATTCTGCCAACAGCCTAAATGAGTTTGGACGTGGATTTTTGCCCTGAGCCTCCAGATAAGAGCCAGCCCCAACACCACCTTAACTTTGGCCTCGTGAGACTCTGGCCAGAGAACCAGCTGATCCCACCAGGACTTCTGACCTATAGACTGTGTTGTTTTGAGCCACTAAATTTCTGGGCATGAGCCCTGACAGTCAGGACACTCCCCCTCTTGCTGTAGGGCCTTCTGGGGCAGCTCCACCCCTCATGTGGGGGTGACTCAGCCTCTCGGAACCTTCGTGTCCTGAGATGACAACAGCCGTCATCACAGCTCTGGGCTCAGGTTTTGGGGCTTAACGTCTTCATAGTTTCCCGTCATCTAGCCCTGAGCTGTCCAACACGGTAGCCACTAGCTTCAGGTGGCTACTTAGATGTAAACTTAAAGGAATTATATTTACGTAAATTAAATGTTCAGCTCTTCAGTCAGACCAGTCACATTTCAAGCGCCTGAAAGCATATGTGACTACTGGCTGACACACCGGGCAGAGCAGAAATCATCTCCATCCTCACAGAAAGTTCTGTTGGACAGAGCTGGGCTGGACAGTAGATGGGAACCACAGCTGCCTGAACCACTGCCCTTCAGCAGTGGGCTGAACTCATGAAAAGGAGGCAGAACTAAAGGGCCCTTAGGGGAAACCTCTCAGCCCCACTCACCTCCAGCCCCAGGAATGCTCCGAGTACACCAACACCTCTGAGCCCAGAACACAGGGTCGTGAGGCCCACGGAGGGGAAAGTTTCTTCTTACCGCTAGTCTAAGGCACCCCCGCACATATTCTTTTACCTCCTGCCACGGCACAACCGACCATGGAACTCCACGTCCCTCAGAGGAACACAAACACACCCTCACCCGCAAAGGCGTGGTACGCTTCTAACCCTAACCAGCTACTCATATAGTCGTAGCACATGCCAACTCAGTACATTCAGAAACGTCCATATTTGCCTGCTGTGTGGGACATCAATAGGTCTGTAGGATGCTCACAGTCCACCCGGTTCCTTCTCACGTCTATCACCTCCTGTCCTCCCCAGTGCCCTTTGTCTTGCTCCTTGGTTCCTGTAAACACCTGCTGGGCCACAACCCAGCCAACAGTGTTCTGCACAGAACACTCAAAACTCAGGGCAAAGAGGGGCGCCTGCGTGGCTCAGCCAGTTAAGGGTCCGACTCTTGGTTTCGGCTCAGGTCATGATCTCAGGGTCCTGGGATCAAGCCCCACATTGGTTGGGGAGGGGCCGCTCAGTGAGGAGTTTGCTTGTCTCCCTCTCCTCTGCCCCTACCCCTGCTCGTGTTTGCAATCTCTCTCTCTCAAATAAATAAATCTTTAAAAATAAAGAGATAAACTGAGGGCAAAGAAATGCCTCTCTCCCCACTGCCTTCTAAAAAGCAAAAGGTGAGAACACAATTCCCATTCCACCAGATTTAACATTCCTCTCAGCCCAGTGGTAGATACTTGCTTTACACTGAGAAAACTAAAAGCACTTTGTAGTGATTTTCCCAAAGCAAAGACTTGGTCAGCCCTAAGGTGAATTGAAGGCCCTCTCTCTCTAGAAATTGAAAACTGCTTACAACTTTTAAATGCTGGCTTTTCCTGTATCTCCTTACCAAGGTGCCAAAAATCATAGAGCCCAGTCTCGGGCAGGTTCCCCATGTAGAAGTCTCCCCAAAGCTGGCTTAAAGACATGAAGGGACCAGTTGGGACCAGTTGGTTGGGGCCATACCAGTTGGAAGCCAGGAAGGCACTGGATGTTTGGAGAAGAAACTTGGCATGAGGAGAACCCCAACTATATAGCACGTGCATCAAAACAAACTAGATTTACCACACTTGTTGAAACCGTGGGGGCAATCCTAAAAAGGTGCAATCACTCAGGGACGATCATATAGACATTACTGCTAATTTAAGATCTGTAAAATGTTACTGATACCGCCTTTATTTAGCGTGCTGCGTTTTTAGTGTTTGATGTTAGTGAACATAAAATATGTATAAGGCATTTCATAGGATCACTCAGTCCTTCTAATCTGAGTTTTCATCAAGGGTATTCAGATGCAAAACCTCCGACTGTTTCAGCACCTCGACTATCAGTGGTTGGGGGGGAGAAGAATATTGCCTGAGCCAGGAGAAATAGAATAAAAACTTGGAAAGAAGAGAAAAGCATTAGGGATGGAGAGGGGAACCTTAGGGGAACAAAAGAAACAGAATGAAGAAGATGTGGTCCCGGGCGCCTGGGTGGCTCAGATGGTTAAGCGTCTGCCTTCGGCTCAGGTCATGATCCCAGGGTCCTGGGATCGAGTCCCGCATCGGGCTCCCTGCTCCTTGGGAGCCTGCTTCTCCCTCTGCCTCTCTCTCTCTCTCTCTCTGTCTGTCTCTCATGAATAAATAAATAAAAAAAAATCTTTAAAAAAAAAAAAAGAAGATGTGGTCCCCAGCAGATGTAGGGAGTGTGGTGAGATAATATTTCTAAATAGGATGTGGGTTTTTTTCCACAAAGTCTCACTTTAAGCAGCCAAGCCTTTGTGCTTATGCCTCAGTAAAGGGATGAGACAGCAAAAACCAGGGGGAAAAAATGGGAAGCCCCTTCTGGCTTTTGGATTTTAATTGCCTAGGCCCTTAATAAAACAGAAAGGACTCGAAACCTATACAAGAGATGCAGGGACAACACCTTGGGTAAAGCCGGGCCTCCCACTGGCATTACCCCCAGCAGACTAGAGCCAGAGGGGAAGAAATAAGAGCACAGAAGTCGGTGGGTTCTGTCCTCAGGGACCTCAAGCGGTTTCTGAGATCTGATAGCAATAGGGCCCCACCCCAACATCCCGGGTAGAGCCTCAGAAAGGAGACCCGGGCCCAGAGAGAGGAAATGACTGCTGAGGGTAACCTCTTTTGGAGGCAGTTGGAACCCTGACAGCGTCACACGCTCTCTCGCTACCCCAGAATGATTCCTATGCGTGCAAGACTAACCTGGGAGTAGCAGAGACACCAGACCCAAAGAAGCCATGCAAGCAGGAACCAGGCAGTAGACATCTCAGTGGATACCTGGCTGTCCATTTAAGAACAAGGACCACTTCCTCTAGTGCTCTGGCAAATACATATAGGACACTCTCCCAAGATTCAGGCAATCCTTTGGAGAAAGGAGGGGCTACTCCTTCAACCGTCTGAAACTAAGTGTCCACCACTCCCAGTAGAAATGTAGGCATATTACAGAAAAACAACGTTATGTTTCCTGCATCTCTGAGCTGGTAGACTAAGATAATCCCTCTGTAAGAATTCTGGGGGGGAATAGTTGGAAACCAGCAAATGTCCGGCTAGGAAATTGGATAGAGGACACCCTCCACAGATGTAGGGAATGAAGGAATGGGAGCAAACTGAGTGGAGAATGATGAGTTGAAGGTTTGGATGTGTCGAGGGTGAGATGTTGATGGGGTATCCACAGGTATGTCGGGAGGCAGCCAGGTAATGAGGACTGGTGCTCAGGAATGAGGTCTACCTGAAACTATGGGTTGTGGCGTCATGGGGTCCACACATGCAGCAGCTGATGGGTGAGTAGCGGATCACAATGTTCTCATGTGCTCACTACTGCTGAGTTTTTTCACGCATATTAACTCATTTAATCCTCAAGGCAACCCCACGGGGCAGGTCTTCCTACCAACCTCATTTTTTGACATGTGACGAAACAGATAATCAATGTTTCAGGCCTCGGAGCGAGTAACCAGAGGAATCAGAGGTCACCCCAGGAAATCTACAATCTGCACATGGGACAACCACATGCTATAAGCTAGACTAGAAGCAAAGAGGAGAAAGGAGCTGTCAGGAGGAAAACCAGAAAAGCCTTATATCACAAAACCCAAACGAAGAGAGGACTTCAAGGAGCAAATGGTGGGAGGCACCAAATTTCCAAGAGATCCAGTAACTGATTATAATTAAACAGGCCCACTAGGATTGCACATGGGCGCTCGTGAGCTCGTAATGCCCGGGGGGAGGGAGGTGTCCTGACATCTGGGAGGGAGAAGACTCGTGGGCACTGCATGGGCCGGGAGGTGGGGAAATACGGGGAGCATGACTCTTCCAAGAGAGCTGTGAAGAGGAGAGGGCTAGAATCTGCGTCGAACACGGTCATTTCTAAAAGGAGAACAATTTAAGAGACTATTCCACGGCAAAGGGGAAGTCAGTAGAAGATGAAAGTTTTAAAGATACAGGCCTCGGAAGCTGTGACAGTGACTGTGAGCGTGAAGAGAAAGAACACTGGAGACACCTTCAATCCCTGACTTTAACCTCACACGGGCCCTGGATGCTGACAACCACACTGTACTTCCACAGTCGGGCCGTTGTCCCGCTCTCTGGCACCGTGGTTCTGAGGGCTGTCTGCCCGCAGCTTCTGCAGCACCCAGAAACTTGTCAGAGATGCAAGTTCTCCTGCCCACCCCAGACCTCCGGGATCAGAAAGTCTGGGCGGGGCTTTAACAGACTCTCTAGATGATTCTGTTACACACTCACGTGAGAACCAGTGCCCTCGACAACTCGTTTATAACTCCTCCTCTCTCTTTAAATGTCCACACCCTCCCGCTTCATCCTCACTCTCAGCTGACCTTGCCTCCTATTTCACTGAGAGAAAGAGACCATCAGGAAAGGTGCCCTCTCACTTCCACCACATCCATCGGCCCTGCATGGTGCCTTCTGTCTTTGACCTTTGGATGGAAGCTTTGTGCCCTGGCTTCTGTACTGGATTCTCTCCCCTCCCACCACCTCAAGGACGTTGCTCGGGCTCTTCTCTCTCCCCCACATCACCAGTGCTTGCTCTGCACTGGCTCTTCCTCATCAGCATACAAACATACGGTTATTTTTCCCATTTAAAAATGTCTCTTGGGGCGCCTGGGTGGCTCAGTCGTTAAGCGTCTGCCTTCAGCTCAGGTCGTGGTCCCAGGGTCCTGGGATCGAGCCCCACATCGGGCTCCCTGCTCCGCGGGAAGCCTGCTTCTCCCTCTCCCACTCCCCCTGCTTGTGTTCCCTCTTTCGCTGTGTCTCTGTCAAACAAATAACATCTTCAAAATAAATAAATAAATAAATAAAAATAATAAAAGTTTCTTGACCTCACTTCTCCTTTTACTTCCCACCCAACCTCTCTCCTTCCTTTACCACAAAACTCCTCCAAAGAGTTGCCCACACTGTACCCCATCCCTCTCCTCCCATTCTTCCTTGAGCCCATCCACAGACTTTCACCCCACCACTCCACCAAAACCTTTCTTGTCAAGGTCACCAACGCCCTTGGAAATCAATTCCCAGACTCGTGTTACTTAATCCATATACAGCATTTGACACAACAGATCTTTCTCTCCTCCACGGTAACTTTCCTTCTTTGGGCTTCCGGTGTAACACCATCCCTCAGATTTTTTTTTCTCTACCTCATAGCCATTTCTCAGTCTCTTGGATGGTTCCTACTCAATTCTAAAGCCATTTAATGTCAGAGAGCTTCAGGATTCAGTCCTGGCACCTCTCTATTTTTCCTCTCTTAGTGACTTTCGTGGCTATAAACAATACCCACGTGTCAATGACTCTCAATTCTTTATCTGCAACACAGACCCTGCAAAACTTGTACATCCAACCGCTTTCTTGACAACTTGACACGCCTAATAGATACCTCAAACTTAATATGTATTAAACCAAGCTCCTGCCCTCCCCCCACCCCACCTTCTCAGTTAATGTTCAAACCAAAAATTCCTCCCTTTCTCTCATGCCCGCCACCTCACCCATCAGAAAACATTGGCTCTACGTTCCAAATACATCCAGAACCCAAGCACTCCTCACCACCCTCCTGCTACCTACCACACTGACACCACCATCCCTCACCAGATCATTTTAGTGACATCCTAAATGGGCTCTTGCTTCTGCTCTGGCTCAGATGTGTTCTCATACATCAGCTGAAAGGAGTCCGTTAAAACAAAAGTCAGATCCATGTCCATCCTCTGCTCAAAATGTTCCAATGGCTCCCATCTCAGAGTAAAAGTGGAAGTCATCAAAATCGCCTTAGGGTCCTACGTGGTGCAATCCCTGCCTGCTCTCATCGACCTCATCTCTCACGCTCCCTCTCTTCACTCCAGCCACACCGACTCTTTTGCTCTTCCTCAAAAATGGCAAGTGTGACGGGGCACCTGGGTGGCTCAGTTGGTTAAGTGACTGCCTTCAGCTCAGGTCATGATCCTGGGGTCCTGGGATGGAGCCCCGCATCGGGCTCCCTGCTCCGCGGGAAGCCTGCTTCTCCCTCTCCCACTCCCCCTGCTTGTGTTCCCTCTCATGCTGTCTCTCTCTCTCTCTCTCTGTCTCTCAGTTAAATAAATAAAATGTTTAAAAAAAAATGGCAAGCGTGTTTCCACCTTACCACAACCTTTGCATTTACAGTCCCCTTCTGCCTAGAACATTCTTCCTAGCTAGATAGCCAGATGATTCACTCCTTCACCTCCTTCAGTTCACTCAAATGTCATCTCGTTGAGACCATCTCTGATGACACCTTATACACTCTGTATCCCCCCCGTTTTATCTGCTTCCATAGCTCCTACTGCCATCTAACATACTAGAGATTTCACTTATTTTGTTATTGTCCTCTGCTTCTCCTAGAATGCACACTCCTTGAAGGCAAAAGTTTTGCCTGTTTTGTTCACTGCTGTTTCCTCTGTGCCTAGAAGGGTACCAAGTACATGCAACAGCTATCCATAAAATGTGATGGAATGAGGGCCCCAAGGGAGTATGAAGAGTTGAGATCAGAAGGGATTCACTTTGGACAAGAAGAGGGAAGCCTCCTCTTTCACTGCCCCGGAGCGGAGGTAAGAACGGACTCAGATAGGTTCGAAGGCAGAACTTTAAGTATTTCCCTCCTGGTTGGCCACAGTTTCTCTGGGACATAGAAGACAAGGAAGGACTTGAGGAGAGTGGAGATGGACAGCTTTGGCAGCCATGGAGAACGGGAGAAGGAGCTGAGGACACTTCGAAGGACCGACAATCCAGGTGAAATTGAAAACCTGGGTTTGCCTTGGCACCAATCTACCAGGCTGTGCGATTTTCTTCAACACCATGGGATATACAACGAATGGGAGTGTCAAAGTTGTCTCTCGGCTTTTTCTTGAAAAAGTAAAAAGACTCCCCTCCACTACCTGAGTGCCTCTGTTCACCCACTCAGGGCGCCATCACCAATCATCACCACAACCACTGGTTTCGTGTTAGCAAAATGAGCAGAGGGTGTGTTTAAGAGCAGAGAAAAGGAGAGGCAGAAGAACAGGCCCCCTCCCAGACCCGTGGGAAGGAGCCGGACCATTTAGCCTTCCCTCAAACCTGGAAATTGATATATATACCCTAGGGCTCAAATTCTGAGGCTCCTCCCCAACCCCTCCTCGTCCCCAGTACCTTCCCCGCTGTCCCCGTCCTGCCACATACCGGTCCACTTCTTGTCGCGCTCCACCCCCTCTGAGCTCGCGCGCTTTTCCTCCACGTGCTTCTCTGTATATACCGGTCGCCTGGGAGACCCCGGCCGGGCGGGGCTCTCCTGACGCCACAATAGGAACAAGCCAATAGCCGTGACGCGTCTCAGTGACGCGAGACGCGCGGCGTGGCTTTGCCGGCCGGGGCGCAATGAGGCGGCTGCCCGCTGGGTGGCGCCGATTTCCCGGGGAGGTCCTTACCGGGCCCCCGGCGGAGGTGGGGGAGAGGCGGGCAGGAGCCGAGGCCAGGGAGCCCTCTGCGTCAGCTGCTGCTCACCGCGCCGCGCCAGTACCAGCCGGGACTCACCCGCAGCTCCATGCTTGTGCCCGGCTCCGCTCGTCCATCCTCGGAGAAGAGGCAGGTACGTGCCACCTGTCGGAGACTTAGGGAGGCGGGATGTGGAGGTCAGCGCCGTTGTTGGCTCAGAAAAGTGAGGTGTCAACGACAGCCTGGGTAGAATGGGCACCAGACATGTCCAGCGAGCGCCAACTGTGCGGAGGAGCTCCAGCTGTGGGTGCCAGTTGTGGGAGGGGGGCTGCCAGCTGACAGCCCAGGGTGCCAGGAAGAGCCATCTGTGTGCTGATCAGTGCGTTCTAAGGAAATGCTGCTTGGGCAGGTCCGCGTCTCTGTGCCCTGCGCGGTATATGGCCTAAGAGTGACGCCTGGACACTGACAACCCCTTCCCCACGTTTGCGTCTGGTTCACTTACTCCGCCCTGTTAAAGCTCCTGGGGGCTGTCCCTGGTCAGTTTGCCAAAGGGGTGAGGGTGGGGGTAGGGCAGCAGTTAAGTGGAAGGGGAGATTTTCCACCAATCCCAAACCAGAAGGAGGCATCTTTGAAATTCTCACCAATCCCAAACCAGAAGCAGGCACGCGGTGCTCCAAGGCGAGTAACTTCTACTTAACAGGCAGGGCAAGCCCTTGGCCAACCCATTCTAGCTGTCCTCTGGGGAGTGAATGTCTGCCTCCCAATCCGGCTGCTTTTAGAATGGGGCTGAGCTGGAGATCGTGGTGATGTTCACCTCCCCAGGCATGTTCATGAGAAGGTTCCCCCAAGTCCAACCCTGTAAAGTGGAGGAAAGGAGAGCTGGTTGGGCTGGGGTTGGGGCATTCCCCCACTCCTTTGACACTGTAGATGCACGCCAAACTGGAGTCGGAATGAGGACTGGAATGAGGGCCAGGGACGAGGGCGTCCTCTGAAGTGCATCACCGGGACCCAAGCTGAGTCAGTAGCTTCTGCTGAGACAGGGTGGAGGCACCATCCTGGGTACTCCCAGTCCTCAGGGAGAGCCATCGAGAAACAGGAGACACAGACTGGGAGCAGACAAGAGCACCAAGGCCCAAGAGGTTAAGAATCCTCCTCCGTCCTCCTGTGAGCCTGCCCAGCCCAGCTCTGTGGCCTTGGAATCCTGAGCACTCTGACAGGTAGAGTGGAACCACCCCAGAGCACCTTTCTCCTGGTAGCCTCGGGCAGCTGGGCTTGCTATATTTTGCTAGGCAAAGGGGGAAGGAGCCAAAATAGGCCTGGCCCTTCTCCACTGGATGGGCTGGACCTCTGGGAATATAGCAAGAGTCATTTGCCCTTGCCAGTTATGGGATAGAAAACCATGGGGCTGTTGTCTGGCATTAGAACAGAGCACTCCCAAGGGGTGGCCCAGAGGCCCTATTCTCCCTAGGAAGGTTTCCGTGGTAGGTGCTACTACAAAGACTGCCGCTAATTAGAATAATGAGTGGAAGTATTCAGTATAATCATTATTGTCACTTATTGAACTTTTACCGTGTGCTAGGAAATTTACAAATATTATGTTATTTAATCCTCACAACTGTGAGGTATAGCATTATTATACTTTTTACTCCTGTTTTACAGATTAAATCACTAAGGTTCAGACGGCTTACGTGACTTTCCCACTGTCTCAGAGCCAATAGAAGGGAAAGAACTGGACTACAAGCCCAGGCGTAGAGGTCCATTAGAAAAGAGTTTGGACTGAACACCTGAGGGCAGGTCCCACCTGCCTCTCACTACCTGTGCGCCCCCCGGATCTCTAGGTCTACTCCACCTCGAAAGGGAGGATTTGGACTAGCACCAAGGCTTCCTCCTCATCTCTCCATTGCACCCCCATCCCTCTATCCTCTTTCCACTTGTCTCGCCTTGGATCCCCCTTCTGTTCCACCTCAGAATGTCCCCCTTCAGAGAGCCCTCGCACCCTCTCCTCGCCTGGCACTGGCCCATCAGGGCAGCACCTCGAGGGAGGGCCTGCCACTGCCCCTTTAATTCTCCCCGGGCTTGGAATGCAAGTGAGTTGAGCTCGCCATCTCTGTGAGGTCAGATAAGATACTATATATATCGGAGTCGGTAACCTGAGCTCCGGATTACCCAGCCCCAGTCAGACTCCAGCCTCTGGGCTCTCCACCGCGCTCCCTGCCTCTCTGGGGAAGAAGAAGCCCCCAGATCCTGTCCAGGGCCCCCGGACACAGGTCAGTAGCTGCCCCTGTACTATGCGAGCTTCATGGGGCCACTGTCCAGACAGCCCAGTGTGTTTGGGGGAGCATGTGATAGGCTGCCCTAACTGGGCCTGGAGTGTGCTTGGGGCAAGACGGGCGGCGAAGGCTCAGAGGAGGCAGGCAGGGGCAGCAAGGACAGAGGAGAGACAAGGCCTGGAGGAAATGGAGGAAGACTGGGACTGTCCCCTGGGGTGGGGACACCAGGAGACCCCCCAACAGAGAGTGATTAGGAAAGAGAAGTTAAAGATACCAATACCGCCTGTAGGCCCATTCCTTCGCCTTTTCTTGGAAGTGCAGAGATGGCCACCCCCTTCAAATCCGAAATCAAGAAGCGTGCTATTGAGATACTACCCTGGGCCCACCCCCTCCTCCACCAGTCAGGATCTCACCCTCATCTCCAGTCTCCCTCATCCCTTCCTCCCTCTCCCAGCCCTTGGGCAACTACTGGGAGCAAGAGAGACAGAGCTGGACCCAAATTCTCTTGAATGGTCCCCTGCCAAGGCATGCAAGAGGATTAGGCACTAAACTGGTAGGCCGCTGGCTGCAAGCCCCTGAGAGACAGAGCTACTAATGATAGGCTGGCGGGGAGGGGGCAGACTGAGACTGCCGGGGACTGAGAGGTGTCCACAGAGCTCCTGGAACATGCAAGCGCAAACAGCCCCCACCTGGGTCCTCCACCCAACCTGCATCCACCACACCTGCCAGGACATCCCTCAACCTAGGAGTTGATGCTTGTGCCCAGACATTGCCCAAGCTGATAGGAGCGAGGGTCAGAGAGTGTCAATGAAGGGAGACAGGGCCCCTCTCTTAGCCCTCTTTATCTTTCAAGGTCAGCACATCAGCAGTAGCAAGTGGCTTTGGGAAGTTCTGAGGTCACCACTGTGGAGGTTCCCAAGCACCTGGCGGGACTGGCTGGGACTCCCCACTTACCTGGCCTGGACACCTGGGTAGGAGGGAAGGACTGATCTCTGTTGAGGTGCACCTCTGAAACCCAGCGAGGGGCTCTCTATCCAGCCACAGTAGTGAGACCACAGAAGCCGACACGCCTTCACCCCAGAAAGCAGAGTGGATCTGGGCAGAGAGGGGCCATGAAGGCTGCTGGGATGTGGGGCATTACCCATCCTCTACCCTGGGGGCCAGGAGTGCCTGAGATTCCTGGGGAGCCAGTCCCTCCCCT
The DNA here is from genome assembly GCF_037043125.1 of Eumetopias jubatus. NCBI lineage: Eukaryota > Metazoa > Chordata > Mammalia > Carnivora > Otariidae > Eumetopias > Eumetopias jubatus. The sequence goes on from NW_028274819.1 coordinate 98,297,611, forward strand.
GGCTGGGCAGGTTAGGGAGCCCTTCAGGTGAGCAACAGGAAATGACAGTTGCTGACGCATGGGGGGGGGGTTGGCTGCCCCAGGGAGACAGGGCTCATTTTAACCCGACTCATCTAGCCTGGGGACCTTGGGGAGTGGGCCAAGCTGCAGCAAGGGTAGGAGGCTGGGGGCCATGTCCATAACCAGGCCTCGGGCCAAGAGCCCTGGCTGGCGCTAAATGCCAGTGCCCGGGAAACACTCGGGAGCTCGGCGCTGTGGGTGAAACGGAGGCCTCCCGGACCATCTCTTGGCTGATCAGGATTGTACTGGCGCTCGGGTTGCACCTGGCTTGGCTTTCATTTGCCCGCAGTGGAAACTCGAAGGGCCGCCTCCTCCGGGAGCCTGTACCTGCCACACCGTGGCCTAGACAGTGGATGCCTGCGTCCTCCGGGCCCCGTGCCACAGGTCCTGCCCCGTGCCAGCTCAGGGAGAGGCCAGGGAAGTGTGAGGTGGGGGGCGCTGGCTTCAGGGTGGCTGCTAGGGAGGCAGAGCACAGGTGCCAGTCCCACGCTGCCACTGCTCGCGTGCATGACCTTGGGAAATCCACGTCACTTCCGCCAACGCTGGTGTCCTCATCCGCCAGTGGGCATAAGGATGGCACCCACTGCTGAGGGCGATCGTGAGGATTAGCACATTGGTACGTGGTGTCCCGAAAGTCTTTGTGCAGTTTCAAACTTCAGGAACTTCAGAAATAGGAAAGCTAAACGCTTCATTTAAAAGTTTCTTTACTTCATTCCCTATTTGTTGAATTTCGAATAAAAATACTAACTTCGATTTAATGTAAATCATTAAACCTTCACACGATGCTTCTAAGTTTAAATTCATTCTCCAAAAGAATGAAAACCTAAAACTGTGCGGAGGCTCTGGGGACGCCGGGCAGGAAGTGCTCTTAGAGGAGCACCGGGAGGGCAGGCAGTGCTCCAGGGAAGGCTGCATGACCCGCGAGGAGCTGTGGGTGACGCGCTCAGCACGGTGCCTGGTCCGGAGGTGTTCGGTGCTGCTGGCGGGTCACAGTCGCTGGGCTCACGTGTCCTTTCAGGAAGCTGAGCACTCTGTGCAGGGAATGCAGCTGCACCTCCCAAGAGGGGGAAACTGAGCAAAGTGAGGGGGAGCTCTGGCAGAGCAGGGAAGAGCGGAGGTGCCTGGTGCCTGGGGAAGAGATGACATGAAGGAGGAGCTTGGCAGGTGGAGTGCCCCTGCTGTCCGAGGTGGCGGGCACCTGGGGAGGAGTTGCCTAGAGCCACATGCCTATACTTGCCAACTCTGGGTAAACAGCAAAAGGAGACGGGCAGCAGAGGCCCCATGCCCGGCAGAGAGGGAGACGGGGGATCCCAGCCAATCGGCTTGCCTCCCACTGCCCTATGAAAGGGCCATTCAGTCCAGGCCGTTCCTGTGGCAACGAGGAGACTCAAAGCCATGTGAGTGCCCGTCCTGTCCCTATCTTGCGCAGCAAGGCTACAGCCTGGGCCCAGCCTGCTCTCCCACCCGTGGTGTGTTCTGCGGTCTCCAGGGACAGCCATGCCAGGTAATGCCAAGGGGCACCAACCCAAGCTGTCTCAGCTCACCTGGAAGGTGTTGACACTTTTCTCAAGAGTGAAACTAGGGGTTAGGGAGGGGAGAGGCATGCTAAAGGCCTCAGCCCCAGTAAGGACCCTCTGCCCAGACAGGGGAACTCTAAGCCCGGTGTCAGCACTGAAAGGCAGCTGCCAGGGAGCTCTTGGTGATGGCATGACCCCCCAGGGCTTCTGTGGCAAGGTGGGGAGGGGGGATGGTCTGCCACTTGCCTGCCAGATTGGAGCAGACAGGAGAGCGGGGATTTAGGAGGCCTCCTGGGAGTCAAGGTGTGACTCCACCTCTAGCCCCAACCCTTCCCAAGGAATACTTGCAGGCCTTCCCAGGGCTGTCTGTCCCTGTCCCTTGTACCTTGTTTGGCCCCAGCACTTCTGCGTCATTAGCGAGGCCAGGAGAGGTCACGAGTTTGGGGCACTGCCTGCAGAATACCAATTCCCTGGGAGCCTTAGTGTGGAGGAGGAGGAGTAAGAGCCATGGGGAGGAGGCATGAGCTCATGCCCCGGGCGGGGGGGGGGGGGGGGCAGGCCATATCTGATTGGCTGCCCCGTGTCCCAGAGCCCAGTTCCTGAGACCTGGAGTCTCTTTTACTTTGAATTATTGATGGAGTTTCTCCAAAGTGAAATAGAGCAGGAGTCGTCCCACACCCCCGTCCCGGTGCCTCTGTCTGTGTCTCCCCCGGCCTCCCTCAGCCTGCACGCTCTTTCTTCTCTGTACCCCAGAAAGCCAAGCAGATGGAAGGAGAGCTGTGGTTCCCCTCTTACCCTGCACAAGGTCCCCCTCCAATTACTTATTCCTAGAAAGTAGTGGGAGCTGTGCTGGAGGTGGAAGCGCAGTGGGCAAGGGCATGTATATGAAGATGGGGGTCCCCAGGCCAGATGGGAAAAGTGTAAATGTAGACCAGGCCTTTCTGAGCCAGCCCAGACTGAAAACTGCTGCTGGTCTCTGGCAGGGTCTAAAAGTTCTGTTCTGGGATCCATATGGAGGTTGCCACCTGCTGATCTCCCACCCCTGCACCTATCCCACGCCCTGCATGGACTGAGTTTCTGGGGCTCTCTGCCAAGCCATCAGCATTTGGGGCTTGGCACCAACTCCTCTCTGCCCAAATGGGCGGGGCTGCCAGACTGGGGCAGGCTGTGGGCTGCCCGAGCCAGTGTCTGCAGCATGGCTAGATTCTGCCCACCGCCTGCTCATCCACACATCTCACTGAGGGGTGCAAGGGAAGCCTGGCACCCTGGGCTGAGGTCAGAAGCAGGCCAGGCTGGGAGACAGCCAGCCCTGACATTATTATAGGCCTATGAAGGAGAGGCCCAGAGCCTGGCAGGGGTTGGGGGAAGAGATGATAATCACTGTCAGAGTTGAGGACTTCCACATGTTATTATCTCATTTATTCCTCGCAACAACCCTGTGAGGTAGGGACCATAATGATGATGATTATACTCATTGTACAGGTGAGGAGATTGGGGCTCGGAGGGGCTGAATGACTAGTGCAAAATCACCCAGCTAGCCAGTCATGGGGCAAGCCGAAACCAGCCCTGTACCACTACTCTGAGGTCCCTGGAGGTCCCTGCCCCCACCCCGCAGGAGCCCCGCCCCCCGCAGGAGCCCCGCCCCCGCCGCAGGAGCCCCCAAGAACCCCTGATGTCCAAGGGTCCTGATCCTACCTGTTCCTCCCTCCAAAGCACCCCTGCCTGCCCCCCAGCTCCATTTTAGATGAAGCCTCACACTTAGGGTGATGGGGAGGACTCTGGTGGTCCCCAGGTGAGCCTAAACGTGATGGGGAGGGGTGAATCAAGGTCCAGTAGGAAGAGCACTGGGCTAGAAACCTGAAAGACCTGAATGCCGATCTTGGCTCTGCTCGTTGTGACCTTGGGCAAGTCAGTGTCGCTGTTCCCATCTGTACAACGGAGACGTTAAAGCAGAGGACTCTTGGGTGCCTGGGTGGCTCAGTCGTCAGGTCACGATCCTCAGCAGGGAGTCTGATTCCGCCTCTCCCTCGGCCCCTCCCCCTCCACTCATACTCTCTCACTTTCTCTCTCTCTCTCACATAAATAAATGATCTTAAAACACACACACACACACACACACAGAGATGACTTTAGGACCCTTACAACTCCTCAGAGATTCCTGTGTGCCTTCACCAGACCCTCCCCAGCGCCAGCCGCGGGGTGAGGGGACAGGGGGTACTGCCTGTAGTGAAGGATTTTAGCCTCTAGGGGGCCCCCTTTGCGCAAGTGATCACCACGAGCCGGTTGACTTGGATGTTGGTAGAGGGACCCCTGGGAGGTCACAGGACCCCAACTCCACATAGAACACGTGAGTTAGATCCATAAAGAGGGTAGTTTCTGTCACACGAAGATTCCCCACCACAGCAGGTGACCCGTGTCCAGGGAAGAACTGTGGGATTAGATCTGGAGACTGAGGTCAAGTCCACTTTCTACCACATGCTCACTCACCACCACCTCTCCTAGCCCCCACTGCTTCCTCTCCTGAGCCTCCTTTTCCTCACCAGGGATCTGACCAAATGATCCTCGGGCCATTCCAGCTCAGACAACGTATGATTCCAAAAAGATTCCTGCCCCTCCTTTCAGCCGAAAGAATTAAGGCTTAATTCTTAAAATGTCCAGCATTTTCAATCCAGGGATTGAGGGCGGTAGCACCTCCCCCGAAAGCTGAAGAGAGGAAGCAGACGAGACCTGGGCTAGAATACTATGGGTCACCTGCAGGGCTGCTGAGGGAGGGCAGCCCCCACTCTCATGTCTGGGGCTTTGCAAGGGAGCACTCGGAGCAGCCTGATGACTGACGGTCCGGTGTGGTTTGTAAAAGCCGGCTCACGTCTTGTGCTCTCACTCAGGTGTGAATACACGGGTGCGTGTGTGTGTACCCACGTGCACAGGTGTGTTTCTCAGCGGTGGGCCAGCCCCTCGTGGAAATGGACCGTGTGGTCTCTGGGTGATGGTCCCGGCCAGCTGGGGATGAAGAGCACACATGAGGGCGCCTGAAAGTGGCAGGGCCCTCTGACAACTGCTTTCCTTGCCTTTCAGCCCATGAGGCTCCCAGTCCCCACTGAGTGCCGCCCTGAAGGATGTCCCAGCTCTCCTCCACCCTGAAGCGCTACACAGAATCGGCCCGCTATACAGAGGCCCCTTATGCCAAATCGGGCTATGGCACCTACACTCCCTCTTCCTATGGGGCCAACCTGGCTGCCTCCTTCCTGGAGAAGGAGAAGCTTGGTTTTAAGCCAGGCCCCCCAACCAGCTTCCTCACCCGTCCCCGTACCTATGGTCCCTCCTCCATCCTGGACTATGACAGGGGCCGCCCCCTGTTGAGAACTGACATCATCGGGGGCGGTAAGCGGGCCGAGAGTCAGACTCGGGGCACTGAGCGGCTTTCAGGGAGTGGACTCAGCGGGGGCAGCGGATTCCCTTATGGAGTGACCAACAACTCCCTCAGCTACCTGCCTGTGACTGCCCGCGAGCAGGGCGGAACCCTAACCCAAAAGAAGTCGAACAGTCAATCAGACCTGGCCCGGGATTTCTCCAGCCTCCGGACCTCAGATAGCTACCGGATCGACCCTGGGAACCTGGGCCGCAGCCCCCTGCTGGCCCGCACGCGCAAGGAGCTGTGTGCCCTGCAGGGGCTCTACCAGGCAGCCAGCCACTCGGAGTACCTGGCCGACTACCTGGAGAACTATGGCCGAAAGGGCAGTGCGCCTCAGGTGCCCATGCAGGCCCCTCCCTCACGAGTCCCCGAAGTCCTCAGCCCCACCTACCGACCCAGTGGCCGTTACAGTCTGTGGGAGAAGAGCAAGGGCCAGGCCCCTGGGTCCAGCCACTCCAGCTCCCCAGGGCGAGAGACCATGGTGAGTTTCCCCTTTGGGGACCCGGTGATGGGCTGGGGAGGCAGCAGATGATGTAGAAGACCCAGATTGAGGGAAGGACTCCCCATCTGACTGATGATCAAAGGCAAAGGTCTCCTTCCCAGAGACCTTCCCTCATGACAGCTGCTCCTGTAGCCCGAGCCGGAGAGGCCATCTCAGCATGTCTGGTACACTTGCGGCTCGGTGCCTTGCTCAGGGGCCTTCCCACTCTCCCTAGGAAACCCATTTCACGACCCATGCACTGGACACCGATCCAGCAGTGCTCCCGGAAATGCTCGGCTACCCCCGCATACACTGCAGTGCTCACCCTCCACTTTGCCACCCAGCATGCCAGGGTCCCCCGCAGGCCCTGCACCACCCTGGACTGAATGCTGAGGCCCCCAAACCACCAGTGCTCCCTGTGGTAAGAGAGGCCTCCCTGCTCTGGCTGCATCTCTCCTCCTGCTCGGGCTTTTACTTCCCAGCCTGGGGACCTGGCTTACCACTCGGGCATAAGACATCAGGGGGAGAGGGGCTCCCTTCTGATGGGCACCAGTCCCGGCTCAGGACCAGGATATCTGGACGGCAGTGCTTTTCATGTGTCTTTGGAGAAAATGCTGGAGACATTTTTGTCTAAGGCTTTAGACAATCCCATACCTCTGCATTCCAATCCTGCCTGGCCTAGAATGAGGGAAGAGGCTCTGCCAGGGACAGTAAGGGCTGACTTGCTTCTAATCCATGAACACACCTCTCTGGGGCACTGACTACATTCTGCCTTTTCTTTAGTTATTCGTGTACCCATCAGGTGGCAAAATCTCAGAGGATAAGAAAGAAATCACATCTCTAGATGCCTCCCATGTGCCTAGCACGGCGCAGAGTTCAGCTAACCTACTGATTGCACGGATGGGTGGGTGGATGGATGGATAGGTGGGTGGGTGGATGGATGGATGGATGGATGGGCGGGCAGATAAACAAGCCAATGGGCAGGACAGCTGGGTGTTGTGTTTCCTTCATTACCTTATGTACCAGTCCCCTACTTCTAGGACAGGTGCCTTTTGGAAATAATAGCTGTGCCACAGCAAGAAATAAATGCTGCTTAGTGGGCCTGTCCAGATAAATGGAGCAGGGGTGCAAGATAGGTGCAGGGCTTTGGGTCATAGACCTTAAGCTTGTCATAACTAAAGGGCTTGAGGGGACAGCTTTGATAACGTTACTTAGAGAGTCTTGGCCGTGCTGGGCTGTCTGTGTGAAGGGCCGTGGGTGACACAAAAGTTGGTATCTCCCAGAGCATTCAGAACCTGACAGGGCACGGCCGGCTACGTTGGAGGGCTGGTGTGGAAGACAAATGGGGGACAAGAGACCTGGCCTGGGAGAAGTACGTACTCTCAGAGGGACATGTGGTTGGACTGGAGCATGATTCACTTAGATGTGTCTGGTGTGGCTCATCTCGGCGGCAATCAGAAAGCAGCTCTTAGTGGATGGACCCTACAGGCCGCTGGGAGGCTCCCTCCCTTTGCTCAGAAGAGAAAGGTTCTTTACGGTACACAGTGTTCCTCAAAGTGAAGTCTGCAGGAATTACCTGCAGGGCTTTATCATTCAGGGGCCTGGGCCCCACCCAGATCCCCTGAATCAAACTCTCTAGGAATACGCCTGGGAATCTGTCCTTCTTATAAGCTCTTCAGGTAACCTTTAAGCATGCTGAGGTCTGAAGACCTGCTCTCCACAGACTAAATTGCAGACCCACGCTCAGCCCCAGTCATGAGAGCAGGGTCTTCTCCTTTATGGGGGGGTCAAACTCCATTGGCGCTCTGCCTCTTTCTCACACAGACGTATCTCAACCCTCCCCCCTGGAGTCTGCTGCCTTCCCCCCTCTCCCGCACAGGAGACACCTCAGCCCCTCCTCTACCTCCAGGGCCAGATGAGGAGAGTTTTGAGAGAGGACCTCAGAGGGGTGGCAGATTGCCCTGGGACAAACTCAGCCACCCTAACATCCCTCCTTCCCATCCAGAAATAGCTCACAGCACACTTAAGTAGCTAGGAACACCCTAGAGTGCAGCTAGTGTCTCACCCTAAGCTCACACTCAAGAAGACACTGCCAATGGGCAGGGCCCCTCATGGGGCCCCTGATACAGCCTCACCCCCCTCCTCGCTGTTCTCAGCCTTACTTCCTGCGGCCGGCTCCATCTCCTGAGGTGAGAACAATCCTGCCCGTGGGGCCTGCACTTCTTTCTAAAGTGGGTCCAGTGTCTTTTCAGATCTCCATTTGGGGTGCTAAACTTCACAGTCATTCATTTTGGGGCTCAGTTTACCAGCAGTGCCACCTCAGAGAAGTTGCTTAACTTCTGAACCGGTTTCCTCGATAAAATGAGAGTGTCCATAGTTCCCACTTCATAGATCATTGTGAGGAATCAAAGGTTGTACGGCACATAGTAGGTGCTCGATAAGTGTTAGTCCTCCTTGTACCCTTCTAGGTGCTTTTGGGGTGGCAAGAAAGATGCAAGCCATGGTCCCTGCCCTCGGTGCACTCACAATTTACTTGGGGAAATAGTTCTTATAATAGTTGCAATAGGAGGCAGCCCCAGGTGTCATTAAGTGTCGTAGGTGGTGGGAAAGGGAGGGGTCACCTGAGGCTGGAAGGAACAGTTTGCCTCTTTAACCTTAGGCACCTCTCATCTGAGCTCTGTTTCCTCATCCATAAAAGGGATGGGTTGTACCTGCCCTGCCTACCTCACAAGCTGTCATGAGGCTCAAAGCAAACAGTGGACGTGAAGGAATCTGAAACCTATAAAATGCTATGGAAGAGTTGGTAGAAAAGGAGAAGACAGAAAGGGGGCATTTGGCAGCTGAGTGGAGCGGGGAGGGGACCACCCTTGTATCATGTGGCAGGGTCCAGTGTGATCTGACTCCTCTGGGGTCCTCTGGGGTGGCCCTGGCCCCAGGGGCTCTCCGGGTAGCTGACTTGAACTACAGTTGACATTCACAAAGGAAAGTCCTTTGTGAGGCCCCAAACAGGGAGGAGAACAGTTCTAACCAGGCTCATTCCCCTCATTTATAGTTAACAGCCAACGTGAACTTAGAATATTACAGACTCAGCTGAGCGTAAGTAAAGGACTGTTACGGGGGGGGGATGTGAATCCTGAAAACCCCCCCATGCTTGCATAAGCCCCAACAAAACACCAGTCTATGGGGGGGTGCAGCTCAGCCTAGGATAATGAGAGCTGCCCCAGGCTCCACCTTCTGTTTAAAATGCAGACCGATTGAAGGGGAGGGACTGATAGTTCAAAAGTGGCAAAAAAAAAAAAAAAAAAAAATAGCTTTCACTACCCGCCCCTCCCCCCCATCCATCACCTGTGGGGACTCCAAGCCAGGCCAGGTGGGCTGGCCCCGCGGAAAGCCAGGAGCCCGAGCGCCCAGCACGGTTACGGCCCCCCTCCGCCCCACCTGTCCTGTCCCCTATGGAAGGACAAGCTGTTCCCACTGAGCCCTGCCAGGGCCGCGCTTTAAGCCCTGCAGCCCATCCTAATCCTCCTGCGCTCCTGCCCTCCAACTGCTCCCTCCCCAGCCCTGGCGTTCTGCCTGCAGCCTCAGCCCTGCCCTCACACTGCCCCTGCCCTGCCCTGCCCAGGCCACCCTCTGCTCTCCCCCCAAGAAACGCTGCGGTTGGCCCAAGGCCCTGCAGAGCACAGTCATCAGGCCGAGAACCTGCTGCTCAGACGCAGAACCAGGGAGCGAGGCTCAGAGCCTGCCCGCCTATTCTCCCCACGCAGCCTCTTCCAAACCCTTGCCCTCTGCTCTGAAACCTGTTGCTGGGAACCTAGAGTACCTGGGTCCTATTTGCCAAGGGGCTGCTGACTCATCTCCCGAAGCCTCGGGTTCCCAGCTGTTCAGTGACAGGGAGATTATATAAGCGGAGGTCATGTGATTTTACTCTCGGGTGGGACTTTGAACTTAACTGCTGCCTTGCAGTGAGCAGGGGTTCCTCCAAAGAGAACAAGTCGAAGGCGGCAGGAACTGTCCTCGAGGCCCCAGGGGAGAAGTGGAGAAGTGTGACCTTCCTCTGTCCTCCCCTGCCTCCTCAGTCTGTTTATTCAGCCACGCTGACGTGCCTCCCCGCTGTCTTGTTTGTCCGGCTTAGCAGCCTGAGACCCTGGGGATGCCCTCACCCACTCAGGGGCCCTGAGGAAGCTGAACTTCCTGAGGGCCTGAATCTCTGTTGACAGCATGGGAAGGTCGCTCAGAGGAGACCTTAAGCCAAAGCGTCCCTTGGCCGGGACCAGTACTAGCTGCTGAGAAAGGACAGGCGCTCTGGGCTTGTGTTTAGAGTCAGCAAGGCACCCATGGTCTCCATCCCTTGAGGACAAGGCTGTGTGCTGTGACCTGGTTGGGGGCCCCAGTGCTGCCTTACCCGGGTGCAGGTGCTCGGCCCACGCCCAGCATTGTCCTCCCTGCCTTCTCCTCCACCCCCGCTCCAGGATGTCTTCATGAGGTGACATGGTGCTGGGGTGGGGCTCAGCAATGGAGAAGTCAATCCAAGCCTGGCAAAACGTTCCCTGCCCATGGGGGAGCCGCTCCACTGACCAGCAGCTACAGAAATGAACATCATGTTCGGGGCCTGAGCTGCACACGTGGCCCCCTGCACCCTCTCGCCTCAATGGATAGGTAAAACTGGCACCCACACAGAAATAAAAGCAAGAGAGGGAAGTGGGTGGGCCTCTGGAATCCAGCCGGTTCAGGCCAGCCTGCCCTAGAGCTCAAAAGAATACAGAGATTTTGGCCTCCCGGGGTTGGAGTGATGCAGGGAAGCAGAGAGCCCTCTGTCCCCAGGGGCACTTGTGGCCTGAAAGCCCAGCCCCCAACAAGGACTCTGAGCCCCTCCCAGTTCAGTCAGTCAATCAAGCCACCAGTCTATCCATTTGTGAGGGTAATGACAGGTGCATGCTTTGCGGGGAAGCATTCGCCTGGGTCTGAGCAGTGTTTCCAAAACCCTTGAACCAAGCCACCACTGAGACCTGAGGAAGCCAGATACACTCTCGGTCCTGCCCTCACAGAGCTAACCCTGACTCTAATTTATTTATACTCCATCCATGCCAAAAAGGGTTTGAGGTGAAGAAGATTTCTTAACCACAGGGAAGACAGGCCAAGCACAGGTTCTGAGAAATGGCAGCCTCAGGCTGTAGGAATGAGTCCTGTTCAGATCAGCTCAGCATATTTGAGGCAGAGAGTCAGGGAGCCCGAGCCAGATTCAGATCCCAGAAGACTACATCCTTTCCCCATCCCACTTCAAGAAATGGCATTGAGGAGAAGGGGTGTCATGGGGGTTTGGCCAGTTGAGAAATGAGCCACAGTGCCTTGCTGGTTGTGTCCTACAGCAGTCAGACCTGCTCGACAAGACCGGACCCTAGATGAATTCTTTCCCCTCACCCCAGGCTTCTCAAAGAGCTCCCCTGCAGGTAGCTTTCCTCATGGGGCCTCCCTTCTCCCAGCGATGCCCCTAGCCTTCTACCTCCCAGGAAAGAGGGAGTGAGCGTGCTAGCAGAATGCCAGGATGTCCTCGGGTGGGAGTACTCACATTGCTGGCCTAAGTCATGGGGCGGGAGGCCAAACGCTCCAGTGGGCAAGCAGCTGTTAAGACAGTGCTTACCACAGCACGCTTATTCAAGGGGCAAATCGGGACGCACCCCACCCTGTGAGGCTCAGTGGCATTTCCAGGATACCCAACAGAGCCTGGTCTGGCCCCCACTTAGAGATGAGATCAACACCATTTTTTAAGCACCCACTAAGAGAACCCACAGCCCTGCCCCTGAGGAGATTTTTCAGTGTGATGGCACAAGCCACACCCGATCTAAAACCATTTACAGAAGCCTTAAAGACACTTATAAAACAAAAATAAACATATTAAGATAAATTAACACAGTGTAAGCAGAACGCCAGGAGACCGGGGGGGGGGTATGCAGTAATGGGGTGTTTCGAGCTGGATGGAGTTCTTTAGAGAGGGCTCGGTGGAAAACACAAGTTTTGAGCAGACTTTACAAGCAGGTAATTGGCTGGGAGCAGGAAGAGCATTCCAGAATCTCCTGGTAATTGTTAAGAGCACGGGTTTTGCCGTAAGACAGGTTGGGGTTCAAAGCCCCACACTGTCATTTATTAGCTTTGTGGTTCTGGCAAGTCATTTGGCCTCTCAGGACTTAAGGACCTTCATCTAGAAAATAGAGATAATAGTTCCTACATCACTGTGTTAATTATGCAAGTTAACTGGGATAATCTATATAAAGCACTTAGCCAGTGCCTAGCATTTAGTAAGTACTTAATCAGTGGCAGTTTTGTCTTTTAAGTGAGAGAAGGCAAGTGCTGAAGCAGAGAAACAAGAGCAGGTTGGTTAGCAGCAGGGATCAGAGCAGAGCGAGGGTGGTGACAATGAAAAGAGCCTGTGGACAGCCTCACAGACAGAGCTACCTCAGCTTCTGGACCGGACGCAAGAGTCAGGTGCTCTAGGTGCTCGGGGGCAGAAGTGTGGTGTAACCAAATGCAAGCGTTGCTGGACACTGTGGGACTCACTAGAAAGGGTGTGCCTAGAAAGAAGGAAGCAGGGAGGAAAGCCTGGCACAGTGCGTCCGGGATTTGGTCACAGAGTGAGGACAGGGACTGGGGAGCTCACCATCCTCACACCGGTGCCCTCACTGACCAGCAAGTAGAATGCCCTGCCGCTCCTGCCTCATGCCCACTCCATACATGTGTCCTGGACACATTCCCCATGTGGCTGCAGTCGGGTGTGCAGGGCGCGTGTACATGTGGCGATGAGCATGCCAAGAGGAACAGAAGGAGGCCACAGATGAGTAACAGCACACGCTGCTGCTTCTGAGTATTTTTAAATGCTAAAAATACTGGCTAAAAATAGCCAGCGGGCTCCAAACAAGATACTTTCTCTAGGCAGATTCTGTGTGGGTCCCTGATAGGTGAGGGGGGGTGGGGGTGGGGAGCATCCGAAATAAAACGCAAAGATCTCTGCTCTTCAAGCATCGAAGCCCTCAGGGTCAGAGCAGTACGCTCGCCCCCACCCCAGCTGAGCACCTGCTTCCCCACCACCGTGGTACTTTCTTCCCACCTCCCAAAACAAATCAAAATTTCAGATTCCGTGAGAGTTGGTGCTGGGTAACTGGATAGAAGAAGCCAGAAAATGTTCTTCCCTGGGGCCAAATGGGACAGTGACCTCTTGTACCTTATAAAATAGGGGCACTGCCTCTCTTGATAATGGGACCAACTGGGACTGGGGAGAGATGGGGGGGTGCTCAGTCCCGACGCCAGGGAAATCCATGCTCCTAACCCAGGGGCCCATCGACCCTCGCGAGCTCTGTAGGTGTCGGGCTCCAAGAGGGCCTGAGTCCCCCCTGAACGAAGTGCAAAAGTTTGTGCGCAAGTGCATTCCCCCCTCCCCGCCCCGAGGAGAGCACGGAACTTTCACCGGGTGAAGCCAAATGCCCGGCAGCCCCCAGAAGTCAGGAACTGTAAGCGGCCCGGGGGGGAAAGCTCACCCGGCTGACACGGTCCTGTGGGGGTCCTCCTGAGTCCCGACCCCGAGGCCGGCGCGGGGCTCGGCGCGCCCGTCCCGCCCTTCCTGGGGACGGCGGGTCTTGGCGGCGGTCGGGCCCGCGGGGTCAGCGGGCTGGGGGCGGCCCGGGCGGGGGACCGGACCGCGGGAGGCGCGGGGGCGGGCGGGGCCTCGGCCGCGCTCGGTGCCGCGTGCGGGCCCCGGGGCGGGGCCGCAGTGGTGGCCCCGCCCCCCGGCGCTGACGTCGTGGGGCCCGAGGCGCCGGCGGGGCAGCCAGTCCGCCGGAGCGCGAGAGCCGGGTGCCGGGGCGGTTGGCGGCGCGCGCCGGGGAGATTGAGGCGGAGGAGCGCGCGGTCGGACGGCCGGAGCGGTTACCGCCGGGCGTCGCGGACGGTGTCTTGTGGCGGCCTCGCCGGCCTCAGCGTCCGGGCCGTGGCACCGCGCGGTCCTCCCCCGCGCCCCCTTTGCCAACGTTAGGCGTGGGGCCGAGCCCGCCGCCCGCCCCCCAGCATGCGCACCTCGTACACCGTGACCCTGCCCGAGGAGCCCCCGGCCTCCCCCTTTCCCGCCCTCGCCAAGGAGCTGCGGCCGCGCTCCCCGCTCTCCCCTTCCCTGCTGCTCTCCACCTTCGTGGGGCTCCTGCTCAACAAAGCCAAGGTACGCGGGGCCCCTTTCTGGGACCCACACGCCGGGGGACTGGGCTTCCGCCTCCTCCCCCGGACGCCCCCCCACCCCCATCTGCCGCGCGCCGCCCCCCCGCGCCGGAGGGGGGGGGACCGATTCTTCCCAGCCCCACCCCTCCTTTCCCGGGGTCTCCCGGCAAGGAATGCCCCCTCCCCAGGTGATCTCAGGCTTACTCGCGGCCCCCTCCCCTGGTTGAGGTCCCCCCCTCCCCTCTTCCTCTCCCTCTTCGTGACCCGGGCACCAGGTGGCCCTCGGGCTCTTAATTCCTGGCACCTCTCAGGACAGGTGCAGGAAAGCGTAACCTTGACTAGTTCTCTCTGTGTGAGGGAGCCGGCAGCACGCTGGACTCTGCGGCCGTGACTCCTCCAAGGCTAAAACCCAGCAAGAAAGGCTGGTGGGAAAGAGCCGGCCCCTCCTCACTGGTCCCCAAGGGCGCTCTTCCGAAGGGTTGGTAACGGGGGTCCTTTGACCCTGTGAAGGGCAGAGGAGTCGCAGACAGGTGAAAGAAGGCAGCTTCTCTTTCCTTTTCGGCCCTCCCCCAGTTCTGCTAAGTGGGCGGTGGATCTCTCAAATGAAGTAGCCTCCCCAGGGTCATGCTGGGGCTGGAGGTTGGGCACTGCCCCCTTGGGGAAGGGAGAAGGGGCCAGAGCTTGACAGATCTTATGTAACAGGCACCGGCTCCTGAGTTGGCAGTGCGTGCACTGCCCCGTGCCAGGGCCACACCAGGCTCCTTGGCCGCAGCCACGACTCATGGCTGACCCTCATGGCACAGGTGAAGTAAGCAGGAAGGCCCTTTACTGGGGTCTTGAGTGTGAAGACACAAACCTCAATCAGCCTTGCTTATATGACCCCCCTCCTCAAACGTTTCCTCCCCATTAACCCAGAGCGGGCTCTCCCTGAGCCCCCTGCTCCTTCACGGAGGGTGAATGCTGCCTGTTTACTAACCGTGGAGGTGGCATCGACTTTTTAGAGCAGTGGTTGCCCCTAAGTCAAGGTTAGGTTTGCTGACGACTAATTTTAGGGAAGTTCTTGATCCAGACTCTTTCAAGCCTTTGCACATGCACTCCACATAGCCGCTGGAGTCATTTCCTTCTCTCCCTGTGAGAGGCTCACTGTGTGGGGTCTCTCCCGACCTCTCGAGTTCTAGCCTCTCCCTGTTGGCCCTGAGGTAGGATTGTTTTCCCCATAAGAAAGGTCACTCCTGGGACATTTTGTTCCTCTCTGGAATGGAAAGTGCTGACTTTCCCTGGAGCTCCTGATTTCCTATTCATGGCAGAAGAATATCTGGCTGGGCATAGAACAGCCCTGCTCTCCCCTCCACTCCCACCCTCCAACTCCTCTCATCCAGCCGCCTTCTACACAGAACGCTTAGAAATTGGCAAGTAGTTTTGAACTTAGGAAATTTTAGACAAAGGCACGAGCCACCCCTACCCCCTACAAAAAGAAAAACGAACAGAGGGTCCTGGCAAAGCCTTAAAGGAGCCTTCCCCATCTCTCCACCTGCCAGGCCAATAGTAGAGGTAGATCCTCAAGAACAGTAACCATAGGTGGGGATGTGTTGTTCTTGACCCTCACTGTGCTGGGTCAGAGTTAAAAGTGTCAACACCACAGAAGTGCCTCGGTACAAAGGCGCCTCTAATTTTCCATTGCCCTGCCCCCATTAGGGCTGAGGGACTGTCTCAGCTGGAGACGCACTTTGGTGCACATTGATATGATCACCAGGCTTTACTTCCACAGCCCTTTAGACAGATGTTGTCTGAGGCACAGGGGGTAAGAACTAACAAGCACCGCCAAAAATAGGAGTGAGGGTGGATCTTGGGGGAGGGGAGGACAGGTATCCTGTTGTGGACGGGCTTTAACGTTTAGTTCCGAATGGGCAACACCGAGACTTTAGTGTTTTTGTTGGGCCCCAGGGGAGTCCTTCTCCAGGTTTACCTGAAAATACTGATAAGGTCTTTGTCCAGGGAATTATCTCTGTTGTGGTCCTCTTACTGGAACATCAGGGTTTAGACTGTCAGAAAGGTAAGATTTAAATTTTGTGTTTGGGGCCATATACTGCTAGCACTGGCAGAGTTCAAGGATGCTTATGCCCACCTGCTGCCAGTAAGCTTTGCTCGCTAACTGCAGGTGGAAACCAGGTCTCTCTCCGGAGTATATTTCCTTTCCTACCTGTTAGTGTTAGACCTGATCACTGGCAAGAGGGGATCCTCTTACTTGTGGGATCAGCAGGGCAATTCCTGAGAAAAGCCCTCCTTCAGCCTGCCTCTCCCCTCCCCACCGCCTTGAGCTGACAACCTCATGGGCTTTGAGCTGCTGACAGCTTCAGAGGCTGTCGGCACACGGCATGAGTAATTTTAGCTGAGTTATTTCAGGCTCCTGTTCTGATCAGGGTTGAGCTGGCCCCACGCATGCCCCAGTCAGTGTTGCTCCAGAGTTGCCGGCTCCCGGGTCCCCTCCCTGAGAGAGGGGGTGGCAGGCTCATCTGCACACTGTTTCTTTAACCCTTTGAGCCCGAAGGTTTTCTGACTCCTTGGAGGTGGGGCCAGAATTAGCCAAGAGACCTGGACCTAGCAGCTGTCTCCCTCCAGACCCCCTCACCAGCCTCCACAATAGGGACAAGAACAGGAGTGGCACCTTCAGCCAGGCGCTTACCTCTGCGTGGCCACAGTCTGCCGTCAGAAGGGTTCTCAGCTAGGGACCTGTCAGGATGCTGAAACCTGAGCCAGGCAAGGAGGATTCTCCCAGGCTTTAATCAGCCTTTAGGAGATGAGCTCAGCTGAAAGGAATTCCACCTGTCTCCGACAATTCAGAATGGCGGGCCAACTTCAGTTTTCCCCAGCTGAAGATCTTAAACGCACTTCAGATGTTTTGTCATTGAACATTTCAAGCTCTCCTTGAAGTGCCCGTTACGACAGCTGCTTCATGTATTGGACATCTAGGGGTAGAAAAGTGGGTCATTTGAGATAGTGCCCGGATGTGGGACCCGGCGTTCCCTGTAGCTGGGAATCAAATACACAAATTCCTAGGCTCTGGTTCTAATCTCCAGCCTCCAGTATGGCAGAGAATGAAGAGGCATGTACAGATTGGGGGAAAACACATGTCAACAAAAGAAAGAAAAGCCCTGAAGAATATTTGTGTTGTGTGTTGAAGAGAGAATAATGTGTGTGCCTGGTGCTCCTGGCTCCAGCTAGCAGATAGTTGCATGAGCAAGCCTAGCACACAGGCCCAGCCTCTTCGCCTTCAGCCTCATATGCCCTGTGTTCTTTGCCTACAGAATTCTAAGAGCGCCCAGGGTCTGGCTGGTCTTCGAAACCTTGGGAACACGGTAAGCTCTTCCCAGCCCACTTCTTTCCTAAGGCCACCTCCTACTGTCCCAGTGGACATCTGACCAGAAGTTCCCTCCTGTCTCCTGCTGACTCCCTATCCTCTAGAGGCCAGTTGATACCTGCCCATCCTGGCTGGTGGGTTTTACAGAATGGCTGGCGCTCTGCCTCTCTCCCGGCCCCCGGCAGGAAGCACTGCTAAAGGGGAGTGGCCCTCTTCACTGTCGGCTACTTTCCTGGGTCCTTCTCCTGAAGGACATCCATCACTTCCCACCCACTTCTGTCCAGCTCACCCACACCCTTTTGTACACCTCTACAGTCAATAACCAGTTACGTCACCTGTGCGGGCAGCGGGAATTGGCCTCATGACTCCCTTTTCCCTTACAAGAAGAGGAACTTGAGGCTGTGGGAGCGTTCATTTCTGGGGTAGATGAACCAGAGGGCCTCTGGTACTGGGTAAGTGGACCTGCCAGACCGGGCTCTGTCTTACGGAGTGGGTGATCTCTTGCAGTGCTTCATGAACTCCATTCTGCAGTGCCTGAGCAACACCCGGGAGCTGAGGGATTATTGCCTCCAGAGGCTCTACATGCGGGATCTCGGCCACAGCAGCAATGCACACACAGCCCTCGTGGAAGGTGAGGGGTCCGGCCCCGGACACTTGCTCCACACCGCTCTTGCCATATTAGCAGTTGGATGTTACATGTATCCCTCGTACTTTTCTCTCTTTGCCTTCGTTTTGGTGGAATTCTAGTTTGAGTTTTTTACAGAAAATGTCTCACCTGTCCTCCCTGCCCCCTCTCTACCCTCTCCTTCCAATAGAGTTTGCAAAACTAATCCAGACCATATGGACTTCATCCCCCAATGATGTGGTGAGCCCATCTGAGTTCAAGACCCAGATCCAGAGATATGCGCCACGCTTCGTTGGCTATAAGTAAGAGCCTTGCAGACGTGTCCTCCCCGGGGTGGGTGCCAGGCACAGCAGGTTGGTTCTTGGAATGAGAGGTATTGCTCACTCTCTTTCCTTTGGACTCAGTCAGCAAGATGCTCAGGAGTTTCTTCGCTTTCTTCTGGATGGGCTCCACAACGAGGTGAACCGAGTGACAGTGAGGCCCAAGTCCAACCCTGAGAACCTCGATCATCTTCCGTAAGAGGAGAATGCTGTGGGTTTTTGGCGGGAGAATGAACTTGCATTTTGGGCTGACTTCTTTGGGGGTGATAATTTGGAGAGAATTTTAAATATTAAGGAGTTAGACTGATGGACCCGTAAACTTCTCATGGCATGAGCTCTGACCTGGTTGTCTCCCTCTCTCTGGTTCCTAGTGATGATGAGAAAGGACGACAGATGTGGAGGAAATATCTAGAACGGGAAGACAGTCGGATTGGGGGTAAGCGCATGAATGGGAGGAAGGCCTGCTTTCCCTGTTAACTGCTTTTGCCTGAGCAGAGCCTGAGCGTGAAAAGCCCTAAGAGTCCTCCTCTCAGGGGACCCTCCTCCTGCCCAGTGGCCCAGGGACAGAGGCAGGAGCGCTGAGCAGGCACGCGGCCCAGAGAAGACGTGTGCTCCTTCTCCAGGTTTAAGCTCCGCTGTCCCATCTCTCCTGCAGACCTCTTCGTTGGACAGCTAAAGAGCTCCCTGACGTGTACAGACTGTGGTTACTGCTCTACAGTCTTTGACCCCTTCTGGGACCTCTCACTGCCCATTGCTAAGGTGTGTGCCCCTGCTGCCCCACGTGGGAAGCGCCCACTCTTCCCTTCTCATGTCGTCCATCTCTGTGACTTCTACTCTTTGTCTCTCGCAGCGAGGTTACCCTGAGGTAACTTTAACGGACTGCATGAGGCTCTTCACCAAAGAGGATGTGCTTGACGGTGATGAAAAGCCAGTAAGTCCCCCTTCCGTAGGATCAGGAGCACACATCCAAGAGACCACTCGGGGAAGGCCCGTCCGCAGCAGATGCAGCCTGCGGGTTACTGGGCTTGGCCCCCGACCCCCCGAGTCCTCTGTTGCCCTGTTTGTCGTGTGTTGCAGACATGCTGCCGCTGCCGAGCCAGAAAACGGTGTATAAAGAAGTTCTCCATCCAGAGGTTCCCAAAGATCTTGGTGCTCCGTATCCTTACCACCCACCATGGCAAGGGCTTGCCTTTAGGGAGTGACTGAGGGCGAACAGAGTAGGAAAAAGGCAGCTTGGTAGACTTTCCTTTCCCTGTTTGCTCTTTTGCTTCTGAGAAGCACTTCACCCTCTCAGGACTCAGTCCCCTTTAACTCTGACTACCCTCGCCACCCTCTCTTGTCCTTGACTCACGTCAACCCCAGATCTGAAGCGGTTCTCAGAATCCAGGATACGAACCAGCAAGCTCACAACATTTGTGAATTTCCCACTAAGAGACCTGGACTTGAGAGAATTTGCCTCAGAAAACACCAGTGAGTATTTTTAGCTGGGAGGGCAGAAACAAAGCACAGGTGCCTAAAATCCAGATGAGAGGCCAAGAGGTAGAAGGAAGCTGCTGAAGAGCAAGTTATGAAAATCAGGAATAGAGGCAGGAAGGAGAGGGGAGGTGGGGCAAGGAATGCTTTGGGGGCCTGAAACCTTGTACTTCCCCCTCAGACCACGCTGTTTACAACCTGTACGCTGTGTCCAATCACTCTGGAACCACCATGGGCGGCCATTATACGGCCTACTGCCGGAGTCCAGTGACAGGCGAATGGCACACTTTCAATGACTCCAGGTGAGACAGAGCTCTCAGGCAGGGCTCCTGGCTGCCAGACACCTGTACCTCACCCACCTGTGTGGCTTCCACTTTGGATAGAAGTCGGAGCCAAAAGTCCATGTGATACGTCCGAGTCTACTGCCTCTTTGCAGAATTTCTTAGAACACCGCAGAAGAGGTTGGCTTCGGGGACACCTAGGGAGAGGAGCGATGGGCCCTCACGGTCCTTCAGCCACTCCGTGTGTGTCCCAGTGGCCCCCCCTCCAGGGCTCTGACTTCGCTCCACCCCTCTCTCCACAGCGTCACACCCATGTCCTCCAGCCAAGTGCGCACCAGCGACGCCTATCTGCTCTTCTACGAATTGGCCAGTCCACCTTCCCGCATGTAGCAGCGAGGAGCTACATCCCTTTCTCCCTTCCCTGTGGTGGCCCCACACCCTAAGTTTTTTTTTTTTTTAAGACAAAAAAAGAAAAAAAGAAAACCTGACAAATAAGAGAAAAATAAAGTAAACTAAAGCTGCCGAGCAGGAGTTGCTACAGCCTGGTCAGGGTCTGGAGCTGGGAGCCGGGAGCTCCTGAGCCACACCTGGCACGAAGATCGACAAGACACAGAGCTTGGAGCCAGCCCAGTGCGCCCTCGGCTTCTCTTGTTTGCATTTTTAAGCTTGTGGTTTTTTTCCTGTGTGTAATAAACAACGGCGGTCTGTGGGGAGAAGATCCTGGTCCACTTGCTGCCCTTCCAGCCCCCAGTTCCTCCCGAGAAGACAGCGCCCTCTGGAGCCTGCTGGGAGGATCGCCGCCTGGAAGCACTGGCGCCCGAACCTGGCACCTGTCTTCACCTGGACCCCGCTCACCGGTCCAGAAGCAAGAAAAACACCCATGAGCCAAGAGCCCTCTTAACGCTGCTAACTCCAGGGGGACAGACAAGAGGATGACTTTGAAAAAAGCTGATTTTGGTTTTTAGAAACCCAACTTTTTTTTTTTTAATTACCATAACTAAAGTTTTCAGACTGGAGATGCTCTCCTTCACACCTCTTCACAGCTGGGACGTTGTGCTGGTCGTTTTGTTTTGTTTGTTTTTTTTTTTTTCCTTCAAGTACAGCTTTTCTAATGCTAGCCCCCAGTGGTGCTAGGTGGGTGTTGGCCAGGCCCCAAGCACAGCCACAGTAGACCCGGGATCTAACAAGTTTTGGGGTTTTTTTGTTTTTTGTTTTTTAATGTTTTGGATGGAATCTAGTTGCCTCCAAGAATTGTGCCTTATAGCATTTGGGGACCAGGGGGTAACTGCCCCTCCCTGAAATATCCCTCAGCCTGTTCCCTTTTCCCCAGTGCCATGTTCAACCCCGCTGGGGGAGATGGGGGTCATGCCCTTAGCCCCTGGCTCGGTTTGCATTGCAGTGAGGTGGAGCGGAGAGTAGGTAGAAGGAGATTTCTTCTGGTAGTGTATCAAGTTTTTCCTGCCCACTCCCTCTAAGCCACCCCTGGTCTGCTCCCCCAGCTGTTTGAAGGATAGCACAAGCCCCTTATCCCTAGAGTTTCTCTCACCTTTAATTTATTCCCTTTTAACGTGCTTTTTCCTGACCTTCGTGCCCCCACCCCTTCTCAGAGCCTCCTAGACATAGGCCCTTTGGACCGAGTTTCTCAGGGATGCCCATGCCTCCCCTCAGCCCTTCTTGGCATCGGTCTTCAGTCCTACCCTGGGAGCGGGAGCCTGGGTGTATGGGGACATCTTGCCTCAGCTGTACCATTCTTTCCCACGGGCATGATTTTGCCCTGAGTAGTTGGACAAAACTCGGTGCTTCACAGAGAGTAAAGCTGTTCAGCACCAAGGCACAGAGCCCTGTGCATCCACACCGCTGGGCCCAGCTTGTGCCCCTTGGAGCCTGAAGCTTTCCAGTGCTCCCAGAAGGAGGCATCAGAGAAAGACGCCCCAAGTTTAACTGGCCTGACCCCCTTCCCCAGGGAAGCCCTGTGAACCTGAGCCAAAGGGCTGATGTGCACTTGTTTACTGTGTAAGCAAGAGTAGAAGAATGTCTGATGTCCAGTGGAAACTTGTATAGAATAAATAATAGCTTTGAGAAGTTGGTAAGTGACGGCATCTTGATTTGGGAAGGGTCTGCCCCCAGGAAGCACTCTGAGCAAATTAGTCACCACGTATTTTTACCGCTTCGACTAGACCATGAATTCCAAGCTCTAGAACACGTTGCCCACTGTTTAGTGTAAATTTTTCAACTCTACAAAACTGAACTAGCACACATTTTGAATGCTCGATTCATCTGGATTCACCAGTTAACCAGTTAAGGTTGCCACACTTGTCTCTAGATACTTGGGGGCAAAACGCGTAGGGGTGCGGGGTCACTACTACCTCTAACTACTTCAGCATGCGTCTCCCACATAAGCCCAACACCGCCTTCACCCGTAAGAAATGCGTAGCCAGCAGACGCTTCTTTATGTGGACTCGCGGTTCTCGTGACACTTGGGTGCCCGTACAGACCTAGGACAAGCTCCAGCAGAGGCTGGCTGTAACCAGGTTTGCTCTCGGAGCAGAGGGGCTGTACCAGGACGTGGAAGAATCAAGACTTGGCCCTTGTTAAACAGGAGACTTCAACTTGCCCTATTAATACCTAGAAAGAGCCGCTTCGACGTTAAAGGTCTTGTTCTCCAAAGTGCTTTTTTCAAGGTTTAAACAGACTTAACCCTTTAAAGAGATTGCCTCTTTGGGGCACTTGGGGACTCGTCTCCTTTGGTTTTATCTTTTAGCCCTTAGTACTTACTGTTCAGACTTTCCCTTTCTGCCACTGATTTTATTTTTTTTAATATTTAAATTTATTCATCTGAGACAGCGAGTGAGAGCATGAGCAGGGGGGAGCAGCAGAGGGAGAGGGAGAAGCAGGCTTCCCGCGGAGCAGGGAGCCCGATGCGGAATTCGATCCCAGGACCCTGGGATCATGACCTGAGCCGAAGGCAGACACTTAACCAGCTGAGCCACCCAGGCGCCCCTCTGCCACTGATTTTAGAACTCTGGAAGCTGAAGCCTCCTCCAGTTGATCTTAGAGTATTCTATCGGGACTTTTCCTAGCTGCCTCCCTGCTCCAGACACTGAAAAATCAAGGCCTGTCTATTCCATCCTTGCTGAGACAGCAGTGCCTGCTGTCAGACTCACATTATGGGATGAGACAGTGGTGGGAGCATTGCTTCTGGGCGTTTCCCAGAAGTGGGGAAAACAGTGACTCAAACCCTAGGATTTCTCCCTGGCCTGCCCTGGAAGCAGCCTGACCCAGGGCAAGATTTTAAATGCAAATGATTTCCCCCCCAAACCACAGGTCAACAGGATGGTCTTCAAAATGGAAACAGGCTTCTAGCAAAGTGGACGGGTGAGTCCCAAACCAGTGTAACTTGCCACGCTTCTCCCTTGACTAGTTTTTCACTGGATGTGGACAGCAGAGGTGGTTTCTGTTGTTTTCCACAGGCGAGCAGAGGACTACAGGTAATGCCCCAGGCAGGGTCTCAGCCCGCTGCTCCACCCTTGCTCCCAGCTCTCCCTTCTGCACTTAACCTGTGGCGCTTTCTCATTCCCATGGCAACACGTCCCAGCGCCACACAGATCCCAAACACAATCTGTCCCTGTGTTTCTTTATCCATCAGCTTTGCCTCCTAGCAACTGGGATTTCTGCCCCCATTCTTTGCTTGCATTCCAGCAGGCCTCCCCCTGGGGAGGAAGGGCGGCTCTCCCCATGCAACTTCTCTTGTGTGACCTTGAGCAAGAACGTCCCTCTTTCTGGGCCTTGTGCCTCATCTGCGTTAAGGAGATTGGACCTTGAAGTTCTCAGCTCAAGTGTCTTCCTCCTAAGTCACTTCTCTAAATACGTGCCTCAAAGTCCCAAGTCGGGGCCTTTCGTGCCTCTGGTCTCAGTTTTTGAGTTACTCTAAATTCTTTTTTAACGACCAGTCCTCAGAAAATACATTTTCCTTTCTGTAGAGCTTTAGAGTCAGGACCATAGAGGTCACCTTGTCCACATTCTCATTTGGCCAGTGAGGACACAAGCGCTAGAGAAGCCTGGCTCAAGTCCACTGGTTTGTCAATGGCAGAGGCAGGACAGTTCTCTTTCCATCTGAGTACTCTGAGTACTCCGCCTTTTGGGTGAATAATTGACAGCTTTTTGCAGGGTTTTCTGCAGCAAATTTTCCAACCTTGTGTCTGTTAGGAACTGAGCTGAACAGCAGGGTAGCAAGGAAACTCCCCAACTCCATCCACACACACCCAAGAGCAAAACCAGCATGATCTCTCACAGACCTGGGCCCGGCAGAGTCTGGGCCGAGCACCACTGAGGGCCCCTGTCCTTCCTTCATCGCTCTAGAGGCAGAAACGAGCACCTGAGCGGGAGGCAGCAGAAAGAGACCAGCCTTTACAGTCCAAGCCAATTACTTAGTCGCCTCGAGCTTCAGTTTCCCCCTCTGTAATCTGAGCATGACAATACCTACTCAGAGCTGTGTTGGGAGCACACTGGGTATTCAAATGTCCATGTCCCACAAACAGCCCCACGTTTGCAGGACTGCGCCATCAACATTCACAGTCTCTTGGTGATGCTCAGCCAACGTTGCTTCCCCTAGCCTCTCAGGATGCTTGTGCCTTCTTTTCTCCTCCGAACAACATATGATAAAGGCTCAGGAATGCAAAGTACAGTGCTGCCCAAACCAGAATTAGTGAAGTAGAGCCACAGAAGGGACAATCCAATCCAAGGGATGAGCATTTCTGATTGCCTGATATTTGGCTTGGCCTGCCTCTTGGAGATCACGGAAGGTGGTCTGGAAAGGAGCTGCAGACTTCCAGGCTCCTAGAGACTAGGGGAGATCCAGAAACCAGGGGATGAGGGTGAAGGCTAGGGGTGGCAGTGAACAAGGACCGGAGGAGGAGCATGACTGACAGATTTGGGTGGGGAAGAAGAGTCAGGCCCTAATGCACACCTCCTTCGCCGGCTCTGGGAACAAGAAAAAAGAAGGCATTCTCAATGAGAGGACAAGCCTGGGCAACTTGTCTTTAGCAGGAAAGACACAGCATGTTCCAGGGCCAGTGAAGAGGCTGGTCTGGCTGGAGTGGAAGTTTGAGCTAGAGAACTAGCAGGAGAGAAACCTAAGGAGCCGGGAGTCCCAGAATGTTCTAGCCAAGCTCAGGCTGGCCTCACCCTTCCTGGTGACAGAAGAGCCACAGAGAGTCAAGGAGAAGAGAAGGCTGTGTGGGGTCAGCATGGGGGAGTGACAGGGAGCCACGCCGAAGCCCAAGAGAGCTAGACACCGCTGGAGCAGCATCCTAATTGCCCTTGCCCAGAGGATGGCCACGGACAACAGCAAAGCCAGAGAGAAGCTTCCAGCACAGCCTCTGGAAAGCTGCTCTGTGCTCACAAATGAAAAGGCAAATAATGTTTTAGTGTCGTTATGGAAATACTTTTGACCTCTCAAACCCTCGAAAAGCAGTCCCCAACCAAGGGTCCGGGGAAAAAGTCTTGCCCCCCCCTTCCACAAGTAGCCCAGGGCTCCCCAGGGGGTGAATGGAGAAGAACCAGGGGGTGAAGGGTCTCCCCTGAGTATGAGGACAGCTGCGTGAGGACCACAGAGTCTGTCTCCTTTGTTTCTTCTCTCCCCTCTGGGTTCCTCACTTTGTCCCCCGCTGTTGCCAATAGGCCTCGGCCCCAGTGGAGGGTGAAAGAGGTGTGTCCTGCCAAGCACGCACTTTGGATTTCCCTAGCTGGAGATTCCACTCTTGGCTCTGTATCGCACCAGCTGTGTGACCCTGGGGAAGCCTCGGTGCTGTCATTTGTGAGGTGGCTATGTTCCCTCGTAGCGTGACCCAGGGAGGGAAACAACATGTAAGGCCTCTTGCCCAGGGCCTACTATGTAATGTTCTGCAAATGGTAGCCACGAAGATGATGCTGCCTCCCTCGTCCGACCCTGCCCAACGCGGCCCAAGCATGGCTAACACAAGAAAGGTTAACAAGCCCTTTGCTTTCTCCCTGAGGACAGCTGGGCCAGGCTGGGTTTTTCCAAGAGACTGTCGTCACGGAGGAAGAGGCATGAAGTGGTCTAATTTGCAGAGTGTGGGTTTTCTATCCTGCAGCAGATGGTACCAACTGCCAGGCTCCGCAGCCCAGTTGAGGGCCTGCCCCGGCCGACCCTGTCCAAGGACTCGGCCCCTCTTCCTCCTCCTGCTCTGCCTTTCCTCCACAGGCCGGCGGGCCCCGGGGAAGAGGCAGCCCACCCCTCCTGCTCGCCTAGTCACATTAGCGCAGACAGAAGCCGCGCGTACATACCATGTGCTTCCTGGACTGGCTTAGCTCCAGGTCCTGGCCACACAGGTGCTCTCACAGGGGCCTCCCAAAGACCCCAACTTGGCTAACGCCCCAGGCCCTGGATGGGAGAACAGCTGCTCTTGTCCAGATCCCTCAGGGCTCCTAGACCTAAAGCTGCCAAACCCTCACGCCCAGCTTCCAAGGCCTTGGACATGCCTGCCATGGTCCTCCTTCCCTCCCAGCCCCCCTCGGGGGCTCACTCAGTACTTGGGGTGAGGTGCGGAAGGGGGGTGTCCAGCTCCCCTGGTCACACACACACCCACCCCACGAGCGCCTAGTGTCCTCTGCGGGGTGTCCTCAACCGTGGTCTGTGCCTTTAAGGACTGCTGCCCTGAGCCAAGCGCTTGACCTTAGCATCCTCAGCTGAGTTGGATTAAGGGACCATTTCATGCCTTTGCGAATTCCTTCTGGCTGCCTCCTTCCACAGCACCGGGAGTAGCCAGTAGCCTGGACCCGTTGGCCAAGGGCAGTCTGAGAGTCAGTCTAGTCTGGCAGCCCCTTCCCGAAGGGGGCAGAGGCTACCCCTTTGATAGGCAGTTTGGGATCAGGGAGTGGGCCCTTGGCGGTCTTGGGTGACCACAAGGACTCCTAGAAAGCCATGCAGAGCCTCGAGCCATGAAGGAACGCTCAGATACCATCCTGTGCGTGGAGGCGACAGAACTGAGCAAGGTAAGGGTCACAGAGGACCACTCTCCCTGCTTAGAGCCGGCCGTGCCCAGGGCACATGCGAGCCAGGCAGCGCGGCCACTGGCCCTCAGACCCCCAGTCTTTCCCTTTCAGACTGAGTTCTGCAATCCTGCCTTTGAGCCTGAATCGGGGCCACCGTGGCCTCCAGCGGCCTCGCGGGAGGACGCTGGCCACAGCATCCCGGCTCCCTGGCACGGTAACCATCTCAGGGAGTGGCCCGCGGGGGGGGGGGGGGGGCAGAAAGGCCCCGGAGCGAGGACAGAGCTCTCACCAGCCCTCCCGCCCACCCACAGGTCGGCGGCCCCGAGGGCTGCAGCGCGACTGCCGCTTCTCCTGGCTGTGCGTCCTCCTGCTGGCCTGCGTGTTGGTCCTGCTGCTTGGGCTTCTGGCGGCCATCATTCTAGCCCGTGAGCACCGGCCCGCTTGGGAGAAGGGCTTCCGAATGACATTGCACGAGCCATTGTATCCATCACCTCTGGGGAACCGGCTCCTCTGAATCCCACTCCCCCACCTTCGCCCCTCCAGAGTTGTCGGCTACACCCCTGTCTGGGGCCTCCTATCAGCCACTGCCTGCCCAAGGCCTGACCCCCAGCGGGACCACCACCCCCACCACCCCCTCCACCACCACCACCTCTCCGGCATCTGGGAACCCAAAAGGACAGCTGGAGGAGATAGGCATGAGCCCCTCACCCCAGCCCAGTGAGTATCCAGGGCAGATCTTCCTGGAGAAGAGCCCAAGATGGCAGCGGGGGGGGGGGGGGGGGGGCGGTGGCCAGGAAGGGGAGCCTTGGAAATAAAAGGGTCTCTCTCCTTTTGACCTCGGAACTCTAACCTTCATCTCTGCAGCCTGTGGGGGCCTCCTTCCTGGCCCAAGGGGCTTCTTCAGCAGCCCCAACTACCCAGACCCTTACCCACCCAACGCCCACTGCGTGTGGCACATCCAGGTGGCCGCAGACCATGCAATACAGCTCAAGATCGAAGCGCTCAGCATGGAGAGCGTGGCCTCCTGTCTTTTCGATCGCTTGGAAATTTCCCCTGAGCCTGAAGGCCCCCTCCTCAGGTGGGTCCCCCTGCCCCCAGGAGATCTCACCCCTGCCCTGCACCACTGTCTAGAGGACAGAACCAGGGAGCAGCAGTGGGAAAGGCTGGACTGGGAAGAAACGGAGAAACCTGACCTCAGGGGCCCAGCTCTGCCATCAGCCTGCTGTGTGACCTTGGGAAGGTCACTGCCCCTCTCTGTCAGATGGAGCTCCCACCTCTGTTGCCCAGGAAGAAATGCCTGCAGGATGGACGGTCGGTCGGACGGACAGACGGACGGACGGACGTGCTGGTCAGGAAAGTCAGAGCTCCCTGGGAAATGAAAGGACCCTTTTTGACCCCATCCTCCCCAGGTCAGGGCTTGAGGCAAGAGGACCGCAGGGCCTGGGCAGCCTCCACTCCGGCTGGCCCTGAGCTCTGAGCCTCCATCACCCCCAACCTGGCCCCTTGCAGAGTGTGTGGGAGGGCGCCTCCCCCCACACTCAACACCAACGCCAGCCGCCTCCGGGTGGCATTCGTCTCTGACAGCAGCGTGCAAGGATTTGGTTTCCATGCCTGGTACCAGGCTGTGACCCCCGGTAACGGTGAGTGTCTTCCACCCCCGCCTCTGGCTGCCTCCCAAGCGCCCACTTCCCTCCCCTCCAGACATCCCCGCCCCGCCCCCAAGAAAGAGGTGGAGTCTCCGGGATGTTCTGAATCCAGTCGCCCCTCCCCAGGGAGCTGTGCTCACGCTGAGTTCCCCTGCGACCAGCTCGTCTGCCTGCTGCCTGACTCGGTGTGCGATGGCTTTGCCGACTGTGCTGATGGCAGCGACGAGACCAGCTGCAGTGCCAAGTTCCTGGGTGCGGGCCCCGCCGGGCACAGCGCGGGTACTGTCTTCGGGCATCCGACCCGGGTCCGGCCAGGGCTCCCCAGCTCTGGCCCAGCCCCAAACTTGCCCGGATATTCTCCTGGCCCAGAACTTGCTTCCTCATGGGCCTGGCAGGGGCGAAGGCACAGACCCTGGCAAACTCCTGGGCCCCTCCTCCTCTCTGCAGGGTGCGGGGGGAATCTGACTGGGCTCCAGGGCACTTTCTCTGCCCCCAGCGACCCGCAGAGGTACCCTCACCAGCAGGTAAGCCGGGGCGCCACGGGGAGGGCAGTGGGGCACATGCGGACACACACCTGCGCACCCGGGTTAGTGTGACCGGGAACAGCGTGGGAGACGCTGCCTGGTTCTTGGGAAGGTCAGAGCTCCAACAGGCAGTGAGGGAACAGCATTTAGTGCTTAACCGACGTTCCCGTGCTGGGTAAACTCTCTGAGAGCAGCCAAGTTCAAAGGCCCTTCCACCACCGATGCGGAACAGCTCGGTGGGCCGCCCCCACCCGCGCCCTGCCTGGCCTGCAGCAGGGAGAAAGCCCTTCTGGAGCCCTGCCTGGATGGCCAGAGCGGGACAGGAGAAGGAGCCCTGACCGACTCCATCCGTGCCCTCCCCCAGCTCTGCACCTGGCACATCTCGGTGCCTGCAGGACACGGCCTAGAACTGCGGTTCCACAACTTCAGCCTGGAAGCTCAGGACGAGTGCAGGCTGGACTATGTGGCGGTGTATGAGACCAGCGACGCAGGGGCCCTTGGCCTCCTGGGAAGGTAGCCGCCGAGCAGGAGCCCCGGAGAAACTCCATCCTCCGCAGTCTCACGGTCAAGACCTCCTGCAGATTCACACTGCCCTCTCCCTGGCTTCCAGTTCCTTCCGCTCTAAGCCAGGGGTCTCTTCACCGTCACCCTAGGAAGAGGCTTGTCCTTCCTCAGCCCAAAGCCTTTGTTTGGCATTGCCCCTGTGCAGAAGGCCATTTCCCTGTACCCTCCCTGCCTGGTTCTCCTGCCCCGTGGGGCCCACTCCCACTTCCCCTCAAACCCTCACTGGTGTTTCCCATCTCCGACTGGCTCAAGTTCAAGCAGTTTGCTTAATTCTTTGCCTACTGAATATGTGTGTCTTCCTCCCAGGTCCTAAGTGCCATGAGTCAGCTGCCATGTGTCCCACCCCCTCTGGCACGGCCCAGAGCACCAGCTCGGAGGGAGGCCTGCAGGAACACCCCGGGGCGGCGGTGGGGGAGGCCAAGGGCCCCCTGCCCAGGTCTGCTCTCTGCCTCTGGCAGGTTCTGTGGAGCAGAGCCACCACCTCGCCTCATCTCCTCGCACCAGCAGCTGGTGGTGCTCTTTAGGACAGACCGTGGCATCAGCACCGGGGGCTTCTCTGCCACCTACCGGGCCCTCAATGCCACAGAGAGTAGGTGGCCCTGGGTGAGCGGGTGTGGCTGTGGAGGCGCCTCCAGGAGGACGAGGAAGGGCTCTGGACCCCACTCAGGGCACCGCGAAGGCAGTGTGGGGGCACAGGCCTGTCCCAAGGCACCGCCATGCCCCCTATGCCTACAGATCCCTGTGGGCCCGGAGAGTTCTCCTGCCATGACGGAGGGTGTAAGAGTGTGCAGTGGACGTGTGACACGTGGAGTCGCTGCCTGGACAGCAGTGATGACAGCTGCAGCAGCCCCTTGCTCCCACCCCCAGGTGAGAGGCCCGCCCCACAGCTCTGGGGGGGCGGGGTGGGGAGGCTGGGGCAGGCTGGGGCCCATTCATAGAAACCCCACTGGCACACTTCATAACAGCTCACCCCTGTCCTCTCCGATGGGGGGACTCCACAGAGTCCGGGAGGGATTCTCACCCGGTGGTGGCAATGGTACTTAACGTCACCCCCAAGGCAAGTGGGAATCTGGGAGTTGATGGTTGGGGCTTCAAGAACCAGCCCAGCCTTGTCACACAGAGAGCCCCTCTATACAGCCCACCTCAGAGAGGAAGGTGAGGGGCGCCCGGCTGGCTCAGTCCATAGAGCATGCGACTCTTGATCTTGGGGTCGTGAGTTCAGGCCCCACGTTGGGTGTGGAGCCTACTTAAAAAAAAAGAAGATGACGATGAAAGTGAGAGCAGGGGAGTTCCTTCCAGATGCCCAGCAGGCCCTGCCAATGTCAGTGCCCCATGCTCCCGAGATCAGAGAGACACCTGCATCAGGCCCAGGGCTGGTGAAGGATGTTTGGGCAGACTCTTGTGGATAATGGGCACCTGTGATGTGTGCAAAGCATCTCCCCATGTTATCTCGTTTGACTCCCACAACAACCCCCAAATGACCCAGATAGAGCGGTTGGGTGACTTGCCCCAGGTCACCAGCCTGTGTACCCTCCCCCAGTAATTCTTCCCTTACAGAGCTGGCTTGCGAGCCCGTCCAGGTGGAGATGTGCATCGGTCTGAGCTACAACACCACGGCCTTCCCAAACGTCTGGGTGGGCATAGCCACCCAGGAGGAAGTGATGGAGATCCTCAGAGGTTACAAGGTGCTCTAGGCAGAGATTAGGAGGGACCCACAGGAAAGTGGAGGGAGCCTCGGGAATGGGGTGCCTGAGGGCTGATCTCCTCCTTCCACAGAGCCTGACAAGTCTGCCCTGCTACCAGAGTTTCCGGAGGCTCCTCTGCGGGCTGCTTGTGCCCCACTGCACCCCCATAGGCAGTGTCCTTCCCCCCTGCCGCTCTGTCTGCCAGGAGGCTGAGCGCCAGTGCCAGTCTGGCCTGGCTCTACTGGGTACCCCCTGGCCTTTCAACTGCAACAGGCTACCTGAGGCGGCTGGCCTGGAGGCTTGTGCCCAGCCCTGACCCTGAGGCAGGCCCCTGCCCCTCTGCCTGCCCATCCACCTTTGTCGATCAGGGCGGGCAGGCAGGGGACTCTGCCCATCCTGTCTGGAGCCTCCCAGGGAAGGAAAGAGAAGTCCTCCGCAGGGCTAATAGAAGCTTCCCTGTCCCTTTCCTTGCCCCAACGCCGCACAGTGCCATTGCCCGTGAGGACTGCTTCCCACCCAAGCCTCTGACTCCAATTTCCAATCTACTGCCTTCCCCTCTGGGGAGACCTACTTTTTCAGGTTCTCCACCACCTGCCTTCTTCTGACTCTCACTTATTCAACAAAAATGTATTGAGTGCCTAGTAATGTGGCAGGCACTGTTCTGAGTCCTGGGGATCCAGTTGTCCAACCGCCTCTAGAACTCTCCCCCTCCATTCTCAGCTTCTATTTCCCTTGGACTAGTCTTGTCCTTGGTCTGTGGCACTGCACCATCTCTCCTTCTGGGCTCCTTGGAGCAATGGGTGCCCCGAGTGTCTGTCTCGCACAGCTCTGCCTCCCTGTGCCCAGCTAAGACTCCCTCCCCCTCCTTTCTCCCCCAAACCTTGGCCGGCGGCCGGGCGACACCACGAGTTATTTCCCTGCTATTTCCCGGCCGGGAGCTCTTGGCCCCTGAACAACTGGTTTCCTCTTGGAGTCTGGGAGGAGCAGAGCGGAGCCGGCAGGGAGTGCACCCGGACCAGGGGAACGCCGAGGGCAGGGGACGCCTGGCAGGGGAGACGCGCCGAGGCGGGGCAGGGGTCAGCTGGAGGGTCCGGAGTAGCGAGCGCCCCACGGAGGCCCCGGGAGACGGGAGGGGGTGAGTGTGGCGGAGCGTGGGAGGGAGGTGGGGGCGGGAAGGGCTGGGGGAAAGTCGGCGCGGGCGGGGCACGGGGTGGGGTGGGGGGGAGCGGCCAGCCTCTCCTGTCCCCCTCCACCCGCCGGCGCCCGCCGGGTCCCTGGCTCTGGGGGCGCCCCCCCTTCATCCCCCCCGGCGGCCGCTCAGTCTCAGGCCCGTGGCAGTGGGGTGGGGACCCACCCGGCTGCGCCGGGGCGGGGAGCGAGACTGGTGCCGGGATTCTGGGTCCCGACTCCCGTCCCGCCTGGCCCGCAGACTGCGAGAGGACCCCGGCGGCCGGAGCCCCCGTGCCAGCGCCATGAGGCCGCTCGTCGCCCTGCTGCTCCTGGGCCTGGCGGCTGGCTCGCCCCCGCTGGACGACAACAAGATCCCCAGCCTGTGCCCGGGGCACCCCGGCCTTCCCGGCACGCCGGGCCACCACGGCAGCCAGGGCCTGCCCGGCCGCGACGGCCGCGACGGCCGCGACGGCGCGCCCGGGGCTCCGGGAGAGAAAGGCGAGGGCGGGAGTCCGGGTAAGAAGGCGGCGGGGTCGCCGTCCACGGGGCGGTCCGCGCTCGCCGGGCCGAGGGCTGGGGCTCGTGGTCCCGCCAGGGGGCGCCGCCGGGCTCGGGGAGCGGGTCGCTGGGAGGGTGACGCAGCGCGCGGCGGCCGCAGCTCCGGGGACCGTCTCCTGAGAGCGGCGGGGCCCGGGGTTGGGGAGGGGGGGAAGGGGCCGAGCGGCAGGGCGGCCCTCGCCCAGGAAGCGGCGGCCGGGAGCCTCAGACAGGGTGGGAAGGGTGCTGAGCGGCGCCCCCCGCGCCCCCAGCCGCCGCCGCCACTCTGGCCCTAACCGCGCCCCGCACCCCCACAGGGCTGCCGGGGCCCCGGGGGGAGCCCGGGCCGCGAGGAGAGGCGGGACCCGTGGGAGCCAGCGGGCCTGCGGGCGAGTGCTCGGTGCCTCCGCGCTCCGCCTTCAGCGCCAAGCGCTCCGAGAGCCGCGTGCCTCCGCCATCCGACGCGCCCCTACCCTTCGACCGCGTGCTGGTGAACGAGCAGGGACATTACGACGCCACCACCGGCAAGTTCACCTGCCAGGTGCCCGGGGTCTACTACTTCGCGGTCCACGCCACCGTCTACCGGGCTAGCCTGCAGTTCGATCTGGTGAAGAATGGCGAGTCCATCGCCTCTTTCTTCCAGTTTTTTGGGGGGTGGCCCAAACCAGCCTCGCTCTCTGGGGGCGCCATGGTGAGGCTGGAGCCAGAGGACCAGGTGTGGGTGCAGGTGGGCGTGGGCGATTACATTGGCATTTATGCCAGCATCAAGACAGACAGCACCTTCTCGGGATTTCTGGTGTATTCTGACTGGCACAACTCCCCTGTCTTTGCTTGATGCCCACTGGAAAGTGAGCGGTGTGACACTGACAGCCACATCATCCCCGGAGGGCTGGCCCCCCCCTTGGGATGTTGTGAACCACTCCAGTCCTGCTGCTGGCAGAGAATGGGGACAGAGGCTGTCTGAGATCAGGGCTGGCAGTGAGGGGCAGTGGCTGGATTTCTGCCCAAAACCAAAGGAGCGCTCTGTGCTGGCAGGTGTGGGTCCCCCAGTTGCTCTGGCCCAGGATCCCAGAGGTGGGGGTGCCCTCTTCCTGGTGTTCTGCTTCTCTGGGCCCTCCCTTGTCCCTCCTATTCCTGGGCCCTTTTCTCAGAGATTATTCAATAAAAAAAAAAAAAAGTCCTACTGGCTCAGCTCAGCCTTCTTTAGTGGTGGGGATGCCCTGATGGTGAGGATGGGGGAGGGGAGAGGGAACGATGGGGAAGATATGCAGGGTGGTGCTCAGGCAGAAGGAAGGGCTCTTGGGCTGGGTGAGCCCTGGGGCATGAGATCCAGGAAGCAGGCCCCGGGGAATGAGAAGCCGCTCCGTAGAGCTGTCCCCTGAGTTGTGCTGGATGTGGACAGGAGTGCTTGGCTGAGGAGGGTGCCCTTCTGGCATGGGGCTCTGGCCACCTTTTTCTGACTCAGAGATGTCATATGAACTGCGCGGGGGCTACCTTCACCACACACACCCCTACCCTGATCAACAGCCGGGGTCCCCGGGTTTGCAGCTGTGACTGCTCTGGCTGCTTGCCCGGTCTCTAGGTGACTGGAAAGCTATTTCTCTGTCCCCCACGCCAGGGAAGCGGTGTGTTCCGGGGTGGCTAGAGATAAGTCGTTTCTGAGCTGACCACAAGGGGGCGTCCCAACCCCAGAATGCAGCAAAGATCCTGGATAGCTTGAGCTCGCGACTGCTAGGGTAGTTAGGGGGAGGACGGGTACTGAGGTCGCTAATGAAATTCCAGATGGGGGTGCAGGAAAAGGGGGTCCTTTGCTCCCAGCTCAGGAAGTTTATCTTCTCTCATAAAATGTTTATCCTCACATTAAACAGAGACTGGAAGGAGCCAAGCCTCCCCTTGCTCAGCTCCCTCTCTAGGGTTGGGGGGAGGGGAGAAAAGCCCTCCTCGGGCTTCCCAACTCCCAAGATGGATGTGGTGAACTGCCCCCACCGTGCTGGGCATAGCCTGGGTGGGCCGCGCCACTAAGTCTGAGGCCAGCCACAAAGCCCCTTCAAGGTTCCCCTCCTCTGACCTTCAGAAGCCAGCCCCAGCCCCACCCCCACCCCAGTGACTAACAAACCAGGGCTTGCCAGACCCACAATCAGTTCAGCCTCTCAACCCCAGAGAATGTGAGGGGCCTCTTCTCAGTTTCTTTCTGACCTACCCTTCCTCCCCCTCCCCCCCAGAACCGCCCCACAGCTTCCAGAAGGCTGCCCCTGGCATTATGCTCCTAGATTTAACATACAATTATGTGGGAGTGTCCCCCCTCCCTCTTGCTGGGCCTGTGAGGGCAGATATGAGGGTGGGGACTGGGGTCGGGTCTTGGGCTTCAGCTCCCAGCTCTCCGCCAGGAGGCCTCATGGCCCCGCTCCAGCCCAAGCGAAACAAAGACAAGCACCAGGCTCCTCCAGGGATCAGACAGTAGATTGGACTCCGGGCAGCAAGAACCCCAAATTCCCTCCTGGGAAGTGCAGCACTGAGAAGCTGGGAAGCTGACTCAGGGGATGAGAACGTTCACACTCCTCTCTACTAGGGCTTCATTCTGGCAAAAGCAGGAAAGATAGGGAGGGCTTTCCAAAAGCCAGGTGTATGAGGGCCACAAACTGGAGGGGGCGAAAGCTAATCCAGCCACACCTGGCACGGGCTCTCCCCAAGGCATAGTCCTCACATCCTATCTTATCTCCTCCCCCACCAGATCCCCCACAGACCACAGTAACTCCAGCAGGACTGAAGGACCCTGCTGCAGCATCAGTTACTGTGACCAACTGCTCACCCCTGTAAGGATGCACACCGAGGCTGTCAAGAGCTGTCAACAGAAATGTATTCACCAGAAACTGGGCCGGCAGACCCATCTGGGCCAGACAGACCCATCAGGGAGCTGCATACTCCTAGGCTGGCCCCTTCCGTATTTGGACCCTAGTGAAATGTGCACAGTCTGCCCTCCCCAATGCCCGGGAGAGACAAACAGAAGGGAAATGCCACTGTTCTCTGTGATGTGGGGAGTGAAAGGGGTAGGAGTAGAAATCTGGTTATCCCTCCTGAGGCTCCCAGTGGAGCTGGGGTGCCAGAGGGTAATATGGTCCCAAAGCCAGGTGCAGACACCCACCCCCCCCGAGGGGTAAACTCTTGATCCTAGCTGTTGGATCGGGTTGGGAGGGAGCCTCATAAGATCAAGACAGGCAGAAGTGGTAACTCTAAGGGCACCTGAGAGATACTATCCCCGAGGCCTACCAGTGCACAGGTGCTCTGGCTGAAAGCAAAGGTTCAAGTTCGTTCCAAGGCCCTTGAGTTACCAAAACATCCAAACGACAGTGATGTGTTGTGGCTGCAGAAGCTGGGGAGGAAATGGGGAGGGGCCAGGGAGAGGACCTGCAAGTTCCCAAAAGAAAAACCAGAAGTAGAGGGGGAGCCCCAAAGGTTGGCATCTGGATGGGCCCTGGCAAGCTGGAGGGGAGTCCACAGCAGTCTCAGGGCCTTGCATAGTGACACACTCACCACCTCTGGCATCACACAGGGACGCACTGGGTAAGGAAGAGCTGTTACCCTGCCCCACCCAGCTCATAGTCTTCCAGAGTTAGCCTATCTCAGTGTCCTGGACGTACGGATTGGAGGCTCGGCGTGACGGCCATGGGGGCGGGAGGGGATTCAGGCCAGGAACCAAGAGGTCAGGTGTTAAAGCTGTCCTAGCGCAGGTGGCTTCGCGGAGCATGGAAGAGTGGGCAGGCAGGAAAGGCGTCTTCAGAGGTAGACGTTGAGGGTCTGCAGAATGCCCCGGCGGCAGAGCGGGCAGTTGCGGTGGTAGATGGGGTGGCGCATGAGGATTTCAGTGCAAGCCTGGCACAGGCACAGGTGCCGACAGGGCAGAAGCAGCACTGTCTTGCTCTGGTCCTGGCAGATGACACACTTCTTCCGCTCCTCTTGCTCCTTGAGCAACTTCCAGGGGTCTTGCCCAGCTACAGACTCCTCCTCATTGAGCCTCTCCCGGCCACGGGCAGGTGTTGCTCTGGCCATCCCGACCTCTTCCTCCTCTCCTGCCTCTGATCTGGGCCCTGCTTCGGGAAGAGTGTCCTGTCGCCAGGTCCTGGCTGAAGGCACCCTCCTCGGGCCGCCCTGAGGGGCCCCAGGAGCCCCTCCCCGGTTCGGCCACGTGGCCAGCTGCAGGCTGCGGCTCCAGACCCGGCGCCAGGCCTCCAAGTCCAGGGCTAGGCGAGACAGCCGCACGACATCCTCTCGGAGCCGGTGGTAGGATGGCCAGGCACAGAGCTGACTGAGCGCCCGGGTGGCCAGGCTCAGGGTGAGGTCCGGGTGCAGCACAGTCACCATCACTGCCAGCACGCAAGCCAGCAGCACCAGGCCGGTGACGTTGACAAGCACGAAGCTGGTCAGGAGGCGGGCAGCTGATGCTAGGAGCTCCAGTGCTAGCTGGCAGGGGGTCCAGAGGAGGATGGCCATGGCCACAGCGCTGCTGGAAATGTGGGCTAGGAAGGCAGCTACAATGTCCGTCAGCCTCCACAGTGGCCCCATCACTGCATCCCACAGCGCCAGGATCAGGGAGAAAAGGTTCTGAGTGCCAATGAGGCAGATGTTGACCAGGCTGTTGATCACGTAGGCCACCAGGCTCATGGCAATGGCACAGATGTCACAGGCCTGGCGCAGCAAAGCATGGCCACTGGAGACCACATTGAGAACACCCCGGTGCAGTATCTCCCGGCTCCTCAGTGCCCCGTGAGACGCCAGGTGCCCCAGGAGCTTTAAGCTCTCCAGGCCAGAGCAGCAGCTGTACAGCAAGGTACACAAGGCCTGCAGGCCCCCAAAGGTGAACCGGACCAAGGCTTCGATCAAGGCCAGCAATGAAAGCAGGACTCCGCGGCCCAAGTGCAAAAGACTAGTCAGTACCGTGTGTGGCAGGTTGTAGATGAAGGCCAGGAGCCAGGCCAGGGAAGCCAGAAGGGAGGACACCAGCAGGAAGTTGAGGTCCAACACCAAGGTCAGCAGGTCCAGCACAAGGCCCACCCCATTCACTATCATGTACACAGCCTCCATGATAGGGCTGTGGAGGTTAATCCAAAAGGAAGTCTGGCTCCAGGCTGAGGGGGGGGTGTCAAGGCTGATAATATTTGGGGACGTCAGGGATTAATCTGGAAGGGAAGTGAGCAGTCTCCAAGCCAGGGAGAACCAAGAATCTGAGGAAGAAGTGGGTTAGAGCGAGGTGGAGTCTCAGTGGAGGGAAAGGGGGCCAGGCGCCAGTCCAGGAGTCCCGGTTTTGAAGGCGGGCTGTCTGGGAGGGAAGAGGCCAAACATCTCTAAAGTGGAGGTGAGCCCAGGCTGGAGGAGAGAGCTCAGCTTTGGAGGCCTGGTGGTGGCGAACCACGGCCGGGCAGTGGGTCAGACCGAGAGGAGGCCGGGAACGGATGGTTTCGGGCCGGGGCCGGGTGGGGGCGGCGCAGGCTGGGCGCGGGCTCGCGGTCCAGCTACGCAGGTACCCCTGTCCCCGCCCGGCCCCCGTCCTCTGGGCTCGCGGCGCTTTGCGTCCAACGCGGTAGTGGGAAAGGGAGTCAGCCTCAGCAAACCCCAATCGCGGCCTCTACTCCGCTGGGCGCCGCCATCTTGTGTGCGAAGGGGTGGGGCAAAAAGCGTGACAAGGGGGGCGGAACGACGAACTCCGGCCAATCGTTGAGAAGCAACCCGCGGGAAACATCGAGCACTCATTGGTCCGTTTGAACAGCGCCCAAACGTATTTACTCTCCGAAGGGAAGGGCGGGGATAGATTGAAATCCCCGTCCCCTTGAGGCGGCGATTGGTCAATTGACGGGCAGAGGCGGATTAAGCCTTCCTCCTAGCCCCGCCCCCAAGCGGAGCAGGATTTTGGACGGGGCCAAATACCGGTGCTGTTCTTCGTCCTGGCCCCCGGTCGTGAACTTTTTAGGGAGAGTTGAAGGTTACTACCTCTGAGCTGGGCTCCGGGATTGCACCGCCACCACACCCTCCTCAGACTCGCTGCCTCGTCCTCCTCTATTCATTCATTCATTCATTCATTCATTTAGTCTATCATTTATTGAGCTCCTGCAAATACACTGGATACAAAAAATGTTTAAGAGGCTGTGCCTGCTCTCGAGCCGGTCACAAGGGGAAACGTATTGTTACAGGGGATTCCCAAACTGCTATTCCAAACTGTTTCCTCCAGCGTCATCAGCTTTTCTCCGCATCTTCAGGAGATTATCTCATTGTCTTTACGCCAAGGAGACCACAGACCAGAAATAGCTCACAGTCCTTCACTAGTCCCTGTTAAATTGTTTACTTAAACATTCTAGTTAGATATCTACCCCTGGGCGGCTCTAGGTTCCTCAATAAGTTATCCTTTCCTTTAATATTCAAAATATATTTGAGACCCCATCCCAAATCTGTTGGGAAACCTGGTATTCTCTACTAATGCCAAGATACTTACTTGAGGCTCTCATCCTTCCCCTGGTCACCATCGCTTTAATTTCCTGCTTGTTTGAGCGCTTCATCTCCATCCTGGCCTGAACTCCTAAAAGTGTTCGTCCCCCTTCACCCACCAAATCCCAAACGCTACCTGAATCCCTCACCCCCCAAAGCCCCACTGATAGGAAGCTGAGTTATGCAGCAAGCCTTAACTGAGATGTGTCAGTTGCACCAGGGGTGACAGCACAGTGCAGAGCAAGGACTGCAGTTTCTAAAATTCCACTGGTTTTGCGCCAGCCTCTCTCTCACACCTGTCAGGCCCTAACTTATTGTTTTCTCTGGGGAGACATGTTTTCCCTTCCTCTTGGGATTTCCTCTCCCTTTCTTTAGCCATCAGACTACAACTTCCTATTTTGTTATTTGACTTTACAGCACAGTCTGTCTCTACCCCCAACCCAAGCTAAACTCTAACCACAAAATGCTAATCTCTCTAAACAAGGGAGAATAATATAAGGATTTGTTTTAGCCTCCTGCTCAGAGCATGGTCTGTTGTGGTTATTGCTGCTGATGCTTTTATTGTCCCAACTGTGCCTTTTCCCCCAATTTCTAATCCTGGCAAATACACCCACCTCCCCTTCAAGATATTTGATCTCCCCACCCGTAACCTGTCCTCTTCAGAAGTGTTAGCTGTTCAATGAACACCTCCTGTGTTCCTAGTCTGTCTTCCTGCAG
Organism: Eumetopias jubatus; assembly: GCF_037043125.1. Taxonomy (NCBI): domain Eukaryota; kingdom Metazoa; phylum Chordata; class Mammalia; order Carnivora; family Otariidae; genus Eumetopias; species Eumetopias jubatus. Next base: position 98,337,665 of record NW_028274819.1, read on the forward strand.
CACTTGATACCATTGGCCACTTCCTCCACCCTGGGCCCCTGGACATTACCCTCTCCTGTATTCTTTCATGGCTCCCTCTCCTTCCTACCTGATGATTTCCAAATCTGTGCCTTCAGCCTGAATCTCTCTTGCAAAGTTTAGGTTGCAACATAGACAGCGCCTGGATATTGCACTGGTGCTTCAGACTCAACATGTCCAGGGGCACCTGGGTGGCTCAGTCGATTAAACATCTGCCTTTGGCTCGGATCGTGATCCCAGGGTTCTGGGATCGAGCCCCTCATCAGGCTCCTTGCTCAGCGGGGAGTCTGCTTCTCCTTCTCCCTCTGCCTGCCGCTCCCCCTACTTGTGTTCTCTCTCTGTCAAATAAACAAATAAAAATCTTTAAAAAAAAAACACACACACACTTAAAAAACAAACAAACTCAACATGTCCAAAACCAAACTCAGCAAACTTGCTGTACCTACACTGTGTGCAATTAACCAGCCAGCTTTCCACAGCAAGAAAGACCTTCTCGGCAAGATCCTCTAAAACAGTATTTCCATTAGTTGGGGACCAAAGCTTCCCCTCTGAGTGATTTGAGACTCACCAAAGCCACTTTGGTTTTGTTTTTTGTTTTTCTTAAGATTTTATTTATTTGACAGAGAGAGACACAGCGAAAGAAGGAACACAGCAGGGGGAGTGGGAGAGGGAGAAGCAGGCTTCCCATGGAGCAGGTAGCCCGATGCGGGGCTCGATCCCAGGACCCTGGGATCACGACCTGAGCCGAAGGCAGACGTTTAAGGACTGAGCCACCCAGGCCCCCCTCACCAAAGCCACTTTGAATGAGCTATATAACCTTTGACTCAGCTGGTGACACAGCTGTGGCAGACAGAGGTTATGTGCGGCCACAATTCTTGTGACAAATGAATTGCTGTACTACAAAATGCTCTCCCTTCTTAAGCTGAAAAGTACCATGTGAACACAATGCAAAAGAAGTGCTGGGATGACGCCCCCTTGAAAAAAGCCAATGTACTTCCCTGTGCTGAACGATTATAAACCATTCCCCTTGAGATGACCGCGGAAATGGTGGTTGGGTTTGGAGTCAAGTGGCATCTCTACTAACTTGATCATGTTTCTTTCTCCTCCAGGACTGCGTTTCAGGTAAGAGCCTCTTCAAACCCACAGTTGCCAAAACGGGAGTCACCATCTGTCCAGAGGCTGGAGAAAGAAGACGAGAATGTTGGTGGAAAGAGCCAACGCCAACTGACAGTAAGAAGTTCAAATTGCTTACTAGTGTGAGTTGCAGTGATGGAGAAGATCTGCAGCCAGATCTTAAGAAAACTGAATGCCCAGAGGTGCTCTCTATCCTTGCAGAATTTTATAATGGAAGTTGTATCGGGGAGTGGGGTCAACTAAAGCCCTCGGGCACCTTCCCCCAGGTTTCTGCTTTCTGCTGTAGGGCTAACTGTAGGGATTTTGTTTTGCTAGGTGGGAGATGCTCACAGGGACAATAAAAGGGGATTTTGGAGATGGGGTAAAACCATGAAAGAACGTCCAATTCAGAGGTCTTGTTTGCGGTATTATGTGTACTATCCCCCTCCCCATTGGCTCCCCATCAAGCATTCAGTATAATCTATACTACCTCCATGGTTTTTAGAGTTGGATTTTTTTTTCCTTTTTGATCTAATTTTGCTTTTGACTTATACAAATCATTCACAGCTTCCCAAAGTCAAAACTATATTAAAAGGTACATTCATAGGTTTGTTTTCATTCTGCCCCCACCACCCTGTTCCCTCCGAGCACCAGCTAAAGGCCCCGCAAATCACCAACATACCAAAAAATGTTTTCCTTTGTCATTCAGGATCCAGGGCTTGGCATTGGCCCAGCAGAACTCATAACCCTAAACATCAGCTCTGCTAATGACCCTGTTCAGGCCCAAAAAAGCCTTTTTCTGAATCTCATAATGTCCTGGAAACAGGAGGTGAGTGTGTCCAAATGCCACAAACAAAACTCCTGAATTTTTATGTGGGGGAGGATTTGAGTAGTTGAAGTGCTTAGGTAAGAAAAGAAATACATTAATTACCTAGTCAAATCCTCTTGCTTTTCTTCTTGTTCTAATTTATGGTTCCAGAAGTACTCAGAAAGTAATGCAATAGCTGAGGAACATTTGCAATATTAATTCAGATTTTTTAAATGTGTATATAAATCTAAATGAAACATGCATACGTATTTAATAGGTTTTAGCTCTGTTTTGACGTAAGGAAAGGACTGAAAAAAAGCACCCCATAATTTTAGGCATTGATTTAAGACATTGTTGGGGTGGGGTGCCTCGGTGACTCAGTCGGTTAAGCATCTGACTCTTGATCTCAGCTCGGGTCTTGATCTCAGGGTCATGAGTTCAAGCCCTGTGTTGGGCTCCATGCTGGGCGTGGAGCCTACTTAATTAAAAAAAAATTTTTTTTGAGGGCAAGTCAATGATGATAGGACTGACACGGTTAGCAAAGGTAAAGGGTGAACAAGGTCATTTTTTGAACCAAAAATCCAGAAGCATTTTTGTGCCACGTGCCGTGTATGGCACATGGTTGAACTTGTTACTAGAGCTCACATCAATTATGCTGACCATGATGGCATTCTCTGAACAATAGAAAGATTATATACAATGTTTTCTGGATCTGCCCAAAGATGAAACATCTTGGAAAGACATACATCACCTTTGGCCTTACTACCTCTCTGGGACACATGATGGGAATCCTGGCTAAGAGCTGTTGAAACAAGTAGATTTAATGTAGATGAGATATAAAAAGAACTTGAAGAGTGAAGCAAAACAACAGATTTTCAAAGAGCAAATTATGGTCTCGGGTGGAAAATGAAATTACTCTTTTTTTTCAAAGATTTATTTATTTATTTTGAGAGATTGAGAATGAGAGAGAGAGAGAGAGTACATGAGAGGGGGGAGGGTCAGAGGGAGAAGCAGACTCCCCGTTGAGCAGGGAGCCCGATGTGGGACTCGATCCCGGGACTCCAGGATCATGACCTGAGCCGAAGGCAGTCGCTTAACCAACTGAGCCACTCAGGCGCCCGAAATTACTTTTGAATATGCACTATTCGCAGATATTTGAGATGGACTGTTGTGTAATATTAAAAATATTGAGGGGCACTTGGGTGGCTCCATTGGTTAGGCATCCGACTCTTGATTTTGACTCAGATCTGATCTCAGGGTGGTGAGATCGAGCCCTGCTTCACGCTGGGTGTGGAGCCTGCTTAAGATTCTCTGTCTCCCTGGACTCTGAAAAACAAACTGAGGGTTCTAGAGGGGAGGGGGGGTGGGGGGTTGGGTTAGCCTGGTGATGGGTATTAAAGAGGGCACATTCTGCATGGAGCACTGGATGTTATGCACAAACAATGAATCATGGAACACTGCATCAAAAACTAATGCTGTAATGTATGGTGATTAACATAACATAACATAATAAAAAAAAAAGATTCTCTGTCTCCCATTCCCTCCACCCCTCCACCCCTCCCTCTCTTCTCTCCTTCTCTAAAATATGTATATACATATAAATAATATTGACAAAAGTTTAGCCAAAAAATCTAAATCGGTTTGGTTATTTTACTTTGTTTACAACTGATGAGGCAATAGTAATACATTATTTTTTTTTACGATTTTATTTATTTATTTGAGTCGAGAGAGAGAGAGCACGAGCAGCGGGAGGGGCAGAGGGAGAAGCAGACTCCCCGCTGAGCAGGGAGCCCGACGTGCGGCTCGATCCCAGGACCCCGGGATCATGATCTGAGCTGAAGGCAGACGCTTAACTGGCTGAGCCTCCCAGGCTCCCCTAACACATTATTATTATTATTAACTGAAGTCCATAGTTTCCATTAGTGTTGACTGTATGGGTTTTGACAAATGTATAATGCCATGTATCTACCATTCAGTGTCATATGGAATATTTTCACTGCCCTAAAAATCCCCCTTGTTCCACCTATTCATCTCTTCCCTCCCTCTCCCTACCCCAGCTCCTGGCCATCACTAATATTTGTACTGTTTCCATAGTTTTGCCTTTCCCAGAATGTCAAATCATTGGAATCTTACAGTACAGAGCCTTTTCAAATTAGCTTCTTTCACTTAACAATATGTATTCAGGGTTCTTCCATGTCTTTCTGTGACTTGATAGCCCATTTACTTTTATCTCTCAATAATATTCCGCTGTAGGGGTACCAGGGTGGCTCAGAAGGTTAAGCGTCTGCCTTCGGCTCAGGTCATGATCCTAGGATCCTGGGATCGAGCCCCACATTGGGTTCCCTGCTCTGCGGGGAGCCTGCTTCTCCCTCTCCCACTCCCCCTGCTTGTGCTGTCTCTCACTCTCTCTCTCAAATAAATAAATAAAATCTTTAAAAAAATAGTATTCCACTCTATGGATGTACCTACCCATTTGTTTATCCATTGTACTACTGAAGGACATTTTGTTTGCTTCAAGTTTTGGCAATGATGAATAAAGCTGCTGTAAACATCCACGTGCACGTTTTTGTGTGGACAGAAGTTTTCAGCTCATTTGGGTAAATACCAAGAAGAACAATTGCTTGATCATATGGTAAAAAAAAAAAAAGTTTAGTTTTGTAAGAAACCACCGAACTGTCTTCCAAAGCGGCTGCACCATTTTGCATTCCCACCAGCCATGAGTGAGAGTTCCTATTGCTCTACATCCTCACCAGTATTTGGTGTGGTTGGTGTTCTGAAATTTAGCCGTGAGAAATTGATGTGTAGGAGCATCTCATTGTTTTAATTTGCAATTCCCCAATGACAAATGACGTTGACATCTTTTCATATGGGTATTTGCTGTCTGTATATCTCCTTTTTTTAAAGATTTTATTTATTTATTTATTTATTTATTTATTTAGAGCGAGCGAGCGAGCAGTACAAGGGGCAAAAGGAGAGGAAGAGAGAGAATCTCAAGCAGACTCCGTGCTGAGCATGGAGCCCAGTGTGGGGCCCAATCCCATGACCCCAAGACCATGACCTAAGCTGAAACCAAGAGACAGATGCTTAACCGACTGAACTACCCAGGCACGCAGTATTTGTCTTTCTCCAACTGACTTATTTCACTTAACACAATACATTCTAGTTCCATCCATGTCATTGCAAATGGAAAGATTTCATAATTTTTGATGGACGAGTAATAGTCCATTATATGTATGTGTATATATAGGTATAGATATATGCCACATCTTCTGTATACATTTTTTTTTTATGAGGTGTCTGTTAAGGTCTTTGGCCCATTTTTTAATTGGGTTGTTTTCTTACTGTTGAGTTTTTAAAGTTCTTTGTATATTGTAGATACCAGTTCTTTTTTTTTTTAAGAAAGATTTTATTTATTTATTTATTTGGGGTGGGGGGAGAGCTCAGAGGGAGAGAGGGAGAAGCAGACTCCCTGCCGAGCAGAGAGCCTGATGCGGGACTCGATCCCAGGACCCTGAGATCATGATCTGAGCCGAAGGCAGATGCTTAACTGACTGAGCCCCCCAGGCGCCTCTAAATGACAGCTGTTTATTAGATATGTGTTTTGCAAATATTTTCTCCCTGTCTGTGGCTTTTTGTCTCTTCAGTCTCTCAACACTGTCTTCCACAAAACAGAAGTTTTTCATTTTAACAAAGTCCAACTTACCAATTTTTTCTTTCATAGATCATGCCAAAAAGTCATGCCAAACCCAAGAGCATTTTGATTTTCTCCTATGTTATCTAGAAGTTTTATAGTTCTGTCTACGACCATACCACCCTGAACGTGCCCGATCTTGTCTGATCTCGGAAGCTAAGCAGGGTCAGGCCTGGTTAGCACTTGGATGGAAGAGGTTTTATAGTTTTGCATTTTACATTTAGGTCTATGAGATTAATTTTTGTGAAACATGGAAGGTTTGTGTCTAGATTAATTCTTTTGCATATAACTATCTAGTAGTTGTTTTACTTCCCAAGGGATTAAATAACTTCTTTTAAATTCTAAAATACTTTCTAAATCTAAAGAAGCTACATTCTAATAAACTTAAAAGGACACAAACTTGACAGGACACTCTGTTAGCAAGGTTCTGCGGAAACAGGCACTCTGGTACATTGCTGGTAGGAAAGCAAAATGTTACCCACCAATGGGGAGGAGTTTGGCAATATCTACAATATCTACATGTGCATTGTTACAAAGCTGCAGTAATGAAGACAGTGTAGTAATGGCATAAGACAGACATTCATATAGACCAATAAATAGAGAGCCCAGAAATAAACTCTTGCATATGTGGTCATCTGATCTTCAACAGGAGTGTTAAGACCACTCAATGGGGAAAGGACAGTCTCTTCAACAAATGGTGTTGGGAAAACTGGACAACCACATGCAAAAGCATGAGTTTAGACCCTTATCTTATACCATCTTCAAAAATTAAATCAAAATGGAATACAAACCTAAACATAAGACCCAAACCTATGAAATTCCTAGGAGAAAACAGAGGCAAAGTTTCATGACATTGGGCTTGGCAGTGACTTCTTGGATCTGACACCAAAAACATAAGCGATAAAAGAAAAATTAGACAAATTGAACTACATTGAATGTGGAGGGTCTTGTGCCTCAAGCAACACAATCAACAGAGCAGCAAGGACAGTCTACAGAGTGGGGGAAAGTGCTTGCGGGTCATGTATCTAATGAGGGTTGATGTCCGGAGAACTCCTACCACTCAACGGCAGAAAGTCACATGGGGGTGGGGATTGTGTGCAAGACCTGAATGGACATTTCTCCAAAGATGATGTGTGTTTGGCCAGCTGACAAATGGGGGGAAGCTTGGCATCTCTGGTCATCAGAGTGGTACTAGTAGGGCTGAGGTGGGATGTCATCTTGTACCCAGTGGGATGGCTCCTATCAAGGAAACAGAAAATAGCAGGTGTTGGCAAGGATGTGGAGGGGTTGGAGCCTCCTTGTGCACTGTTGGTGAGATCGTGGAGTGGTGCAGCACTATAGAAAACAGTATGGAGTTTCCTCAACAGATTAAAAATAGAACCATCCCATGATTCAGCAACCCCACTTCTGGGCATATAAGCAAAAGAATTGAAAGCAGGGTCTCAAAGAGATATTTGCACACCCATGTTAATAGCAGCACTATTCACAATAGCCAAGAGGTAGAAGCAACCCATGAATCTGGTGACAGATAAATGTACAAATCAAATGTGGTCTACACATCCAGTGGAATACTATTCAACCATAGAAACAAATGAAATTCTGATACATGCTACAGCATGAATGAAATGTGAAGTCATTATGCTAAGTGAAAGAAGCCAGTCACAAAAAGATGAATACTGTCTGATCCCACTTATATAGCTATCTAAAGTAGTCAGATTTCTAGAAACAAAGTAGAATAGTGATTACTGGAGTCTAAAGGAAGAGGGAAAGGGGAGTTTTTGTTTAATGGATATAAAGCTTCAGTTTTCAAGATAAAAAAAGTTCTGGAGATCTATTTTACAACAGAATATACTTACCACTACTGAACTGTGCACTTACCAATGGTTAAGATGGTAGATTTTATGTCATGTGGGTTTTTGGTTTGTTTTTTTTTTTACCATAACTAACAAAACAAAACAAACAAACAAACAAAAAAACCTACATATGCCTTTACCCTTTGACCCAGCAATCCACTTCCAGGAATTTACTGTTAAGACACTTTCAACAAAATAAAAATTTATTGTAACATTATCTGTAACATTGCAAAATATTGGAAATCATCCAAAAGTCCAAAGAGGAGATTGTTTGACAAAACTATGGTAGGTAAATCCAGTGGAGTACAATGCAGCTGTTAGAGAAAAGAAAGCGGGGGGAGCACCTGTGTGACTCAGTTGGTTAAGCATCTGCCTTCGGCTCAGGTCATGATCCCAGGGTCCTGGGATCGAGCCCCTGCTGAGCAGGGAGCTTGCCTCTCCCTCTGCCTGCCGCTCCCCCTGCTTGTGCGCTCTCTCTCTGTGTGTGTCAAATAAATGAATTTTTTTAAAAAGATTTTATTTATTTATTTGACAGAGAGAGACACAGCGAGAGAGGGAACATAAGCAGGGGGAGTGGGAGAGGGAGAAGCAGGCTTCCCGCTGAGCAGGGAGCCCGATGCGGGGCTCAATCCCAGGATCCTAGGATCATGACCTGAGCTGAAGGCAGATACTTAACGACTGAGCCACCCAGGCGCCCCCAAATAAATAAATTTTTAAAATCTTTAAAAAATAACATAAAATAAAAAATTAAAATTAAATCAACAAACATGAGAAAAAATATCTAAAACTGAAAGCAAACAGAAACAAATGAACCCAACTATATTTCATATGAATACTATAATCATCCAGAAATGAGACAAGTAAGAACTAATTTTACACCCTCAGCCTGGGGGAAGAAAAGACCTCTTGAACTGTTTTTATTAGCTTTGCTTTTTGTAGTGGTGTGGGTGTAGCAAGTCTGAAATATTGCTGGGAGCCAGAGTTCTTTGGAAGAAGGGAGACATAAATATGGAATGCAGGAAGGCGAGGTAGAATCCCCTGGAGCTGGATCAGCATTGGAAGTTACCAGCATGGATCATGCTTTCTAACAATATATATATTATACACACACATATATATATACTATATAGATTAGGCTAGGTCTAGGGGAGCCTGGGTGGTTTAGTCGGTCAAGCGTCTGCCTTCTGCTCAGGTCATGATCTCAGGGTCCTGGGATCAAGCCCTGCATCGGGCTCCCTGCTCAGCGGGGAGTCTGCTTCTCCCTCTCCCTCTGCCCCTCCTGCTTGTGCTCTCTCTCTCAAATAAATAAATAAATAATCTTAAAAAAAGAATAATAGATTAGATATATATTACATATAATATGTATTAGTTTAGCTGTATTACATATGTATTATCTTATTTATAGATATTTTATATATATATAATCTATATTATATGTATATGATATGACATATTTTTCCCCAGCTCTGCCCACTGAAAGGGCTGAGAAACAGTAATACCCAGTAGCAAGGAGCATATCTGATGCCCAGATCTTGGTTTCTAACTACCATTCCCCACTAAAAAGAGTTGAGGTTCCTTGGGAAAATGGTTGATTACAGGGCGGGCAGAGAAGGTACAAGGTAAACTTGGTGTGCCAGAAAGAAAATAGTGCCAAAAATTATGGTGTATGGGGGAGGGAATGTCAAAGGATATAAGAGCCAGCTGGGAGATGGCCAAATCTGGGCTAATTTCAGCTTCAAAATAAATAAGGACAGTAGGAATAAAACCCATTGAATAAAATAGGAATCCATTAGTCTAAACTGGTAAGACAGATGAGTAAATGAGAAAGGAGGGCTTCTGTTTATGGTGCGGTGCTGACCCATACACAGGGAGGGAGGCTGGAGGTAGAAAATAACCACTGCAAAACTATCAGAGCGAAAACTGAACACTGTTCGGGCCAGAACCATTGAGGGATACTACCGTGTTCCCCATGTAGTATTCCAGCCTGGGTGCATCCCCATAATTGAAGCACAGGGATACATCAGACAAATCTAAATTGGCAAATAGGAAAGACAGAGTTTGGGGGATCATCGCAGATGAAAGGAGAACAGTGAGGCCTGAGGACTCAGTGTAATAGAGTTCTGGATGCATCCTGCACCGAAGCTGAGACACAGTCGCTGCAACGGACATTATTTTGAGACTTTTGTCAAACTGGAATATGGATCATAGAGTAGACATGTCTTTTTTTTTTTTTAAAGATTTTATTTATTTGTTTGACAGAGAGAGAGAGAGAGTGAGAGCAGGAACACAAGCAGAGGGAGTGGGCGAGGGAGAAGCAGGCTTCCCGCCGAGCAGGGAGCCCGATGTGGGGCTTGATCCCAGGACCTTGGGATCATGACCTGAGATGAAGGCAGACGCTTAACAACTGAGCCACCCAGGCGCCCCAGAGTAGACATGTCTTGTATCAACTTAAATCTTTTATTTTTTTTAAAGATTATTTATTTATTTATTTGACAGAGAGAGAGAGACAGCGAGAGAGGGAACACAAGCAAGGGTAGCGGGAGAGGGAGAAGCAGGCTTCCCACCGAGCAGGGAGCCCCACGCGGGGCTCAAACCCAGGACCCTGGGATCATGACCTGAGCCGAAGGCAGATGCTCAATGACTGAGCCACCCAGGTGCCCCTCAACTTAAATCTTTTAAGTTTGATAACTGTTCCATGGTTATATAAGAGAATAGCCTTCTTGGGGCGCCTGGCTGACTCAGTTGGAGGAGCGTGTGACTCTTAATCTCAGGGTATTGAGTTCGAGCCCCATGATGGGTGTAGAGATTTAAAAAAAATAAACTTTAAAAAAAAAAGTGAGAAAGAATAGCCTTGTTAGGAAATACTGAAGTATTAAGGGACCTAAGAGCATGATGTATGCAATCTACTCTCATGATTCATAAGAAAAGTAATTATACACATACACACACATATACCAAATACAATTTCTTTCTTTTTTTTTAAGATTTTATTTATTTGGGTGCCTGGGTGGCTCAGTTGGTTAAGCGACTGCCTTCGGCTCAGGTCATGATCCTGGAGTCCCGGGATCGAGTCCCACATTGGGCTCCCTGCTCGGCAGGGAGTCTGCTTCTCCCTCTGACCCTCTTCCCTCTCGTGCTCTCTCTCTATCTCATTCTATCTCTCAAATGAATAAAATCTTTAAAAAAAAAAGTAATAACACAGCACGGGGTATATAGTCAATTGTACTGTCGCACCATTGTACGGGACAGATGGAGCTATACTTAGGAACGCAGTGTAATGTATAGAGTTACCGGCCTGTGTCTCCGTGCTCCCTCCTGCAATGAGCTTCCCCAAAAGCTTCCCGCTGCCCGGCTGACTAAGATTCTCACTGGAATACCCCCACCATTAGCTTGCATGCAGTGGCCAGGGACCGAAATGCCTATCCACAAGAGCATTTGTATGTCATGGTGAATGCCCAATGTGGACAAGAATCAAAAGAATCTGTTGCTGAAGAAAACAGGGATGATGAGGTTGAACCTATTGCTGAATTTAGATTTGTGCCTAGTGATAAATCAGCCTGGGAGGCAATGTCCACTGCAGTGTGTGAATGCCAGGCTTTGCATCCTGACCCTGAGGATTGAGGTGGTTATGATGGAGAAGAATATATGAACAAGGGCGGGAGACATCCCTACATTTTATACCTATGAAGAAGGATTATCCCATTTAACAGCAGAAGGCCAAGCCACATTGGAGAGTTTAGAAGGAATGCTTTCTCAGTCTGCGAGTGGAGTCCGGACAGAAGATTCAGAAGAGATTATGAAGATGGGATGGAGGTAAACTACACCAATGGTTGCTGGACAGTTTGAGGATGCAGATGGTGATCACTGAGGATGATTTATGCGGCTGTGGGATTCTGCTCATAACTAGGGAAGAACGTGGTGCCTCTTCTCCTGTGGAGTGGGTGTTGATGAAAGTCCTTTTCCTTCTCCAAAATTTACCTGAACCAGTTCTTTTTTTTTTTTTTTTAATTTGAGAGAGAGAGAATGAGAGAGAGAGTGCGCACATGAGAGCGGGGGAGGGTCAGAGGGAGAAGTAGGCTCCCCGCCGAGCAGGGAGCCTGATGCGGGACTCGATTCCGGGACTCCAGGATCATGAACTGAGCTGAAGGCAGTTGCTTAACCAAATGAGCCACCCAGGTGCCCCTGAACCAGTTCTTTTTTGAGACAGACTATACTGAGACAAAAAGTTGTCAGCAACAAAAGAAACTATGACCTTTATTAACAAAGGTGAATTAACCTACAGGGTATTTGTAGTTTATCATCTACCCCAAAACTCTGTGTGTATAGGTGCCCTCTGAGTAGGCCCAGAGTTCCTGCCTTCACTATATGCATCTTCTGTAACCTGGCAGGCCTCCGTGGTGAGAATGCGCAGGCGCTTGAAGGTGTAGGTAGACTGGATGGGAAGGAAGGAGGCTGAATCTAAGATATACCATTTTAGAGCCTAAGGGTCCCCTTGCCCCTTAAAAAGAAAGACAAAGAGATCTCAGAGAAATCCTGGCCTCTGCTCATTTTTCACAGGGTTAAGGGTCTTTTTACTAATTTGGGACCCAGATTAATTCATTCAGGCATCTTTAGGGAGCCTCTTGGGAAACATCCTGGCCACATGGTATATCACTAACACAGATGCTTCTGACTAGCTTTTATTCCTTTCACCATGTTTCACCAGTCTGTTTTGTTAATACCTCTTAAGTTAGTTATATCCTTTAATTTCTAACCGCTTAGGGCTTAGGTTGGTTTCCATAACAATAAGTGAAATTAGAATCAAGTCCTCAGAGTACTTCAGTGATAATTGTTTTGTCTTTCTAATAGTTTAAGAAATCTAGGCCTTCGGGGCACCTGGGTGGCTCAGTCGTTAGGCGTCTGCCTTTGGCTCGGGTCATGATCCTAGGGTGCTGGGATCGAGCCCCCATTGGGCTCCCTGCTCCGCGGGAGGCCTGCTTCTCCCTCTCCCGCTCCCTCAGCTTGTGTTCCCTCTCTCGCTGTGTCTCTCTCTGTCAAATAAATAAATAAAATCTTAAAAAAAAAAGAAAAGAAATCTAGGTCTTCTATTAAAAAAATAACAATGTCGGGCTCTGTCAAATAAATAAAACTTTAAAAAATAACAATGTATAGAGATATCAAATCACTGTGTTGTACACAGGGTAACATTTTGGGTCAGCTAGGATCAAATAAAACGTTTTGGTCATGATCCTGGAGTCCCGGGATCGAGTCCCGCGTCGGGCTTCCTGCTCGGCGGGGAGTCTGCTTCTCCCTCTGACCCTCCCCCGCCCCATGTGCTTTCTCTCTCTCTCTCATTCTCTCTCTCGCAAATAAATAAAATCCTTAAAAAAAAGTTTTTAAATAAAATAAAATTCTGGGGCACCTGGGTGGCTCAGTCAGGTAAGCATCTGTCTTCAGCTCAGATCATGATCGCAGGGTCCTGGGAAGGAGGACCCACATCGGGCTCCCTGCTCAGCAAGGAGCCTGCTTCTCCCTCTCCTTCTGCCCCTCCCACTTCTTGTGCTCTCTCACTCTCGCTCTTTCTCAAATAAATAAATAAATAAAATCTTTTTAAAAATAAAATAAATAAAATTCTGAGGAAAAAATTTAAAAAAACATTAAAAGAGTAAAACAATAAACACCAAATGGATCTAGATATTGCTTTAAGAGACGATGAAAATTGCAATATAAATGACAAAGATTAATATGAAAAATATTTTAAATATTTTCTGGGACAAAATATTTATCATATATAATGCCTATATAATGTTTGAACATGACGTAAAGTTTATGATCCAATTCTGAATCAAAGCACTGATTTTTGGGCGCCTGGGTGGCTCAGATGGTTAAGCATCTGCCTTCGGCTCAGGTCATGATCCCAGGGTCCTGGGATCGAGTCCCGCATCGGGCTCCCTGCTCCTTGGGAGCCTGCTTCTCCCTCTGCCTCTCTCTCTCTCTCTCTCTCTCTCTCTGTGTCTCTCATGAATAAATAAATAAAATCTTTAAAAAAAAAAAGCACTGATTTTTTTTTTAAGATTTGAGAGAGAGAGTGTGCATGCACACACACAAGTGGGGAAACGGGGAGGGGGAGAGAGAGAGAGAGAGAAGCAGATTCCCTGATGAGCACTCAGCCCCATGCGGGGCTTGATCTAAGAACCAGGAGATCATGACCTGAGCCAAAACGTAGAGTTGGATGCTTAACCGACCGAGCCCCCCAGACACCCCTCAGAACACTGGTTTAAAAATATTAGGAATAATTTCAGTTTGGAGCAATGTTTCTCTAAATTAGAATTAATTTTTTTAAAGATTTTATTTATTTGACAAAGAGAGACACAGCAAGAGAGGGAACACAAGTAAGGGCAGTGGGAGAGGGAGAGGGAGAAGCAGGCTTCCCGCCGAGCAGGGAGCCCGATGCGGGGCTCGATTCCAGGACCCTGGGACCATGACCCGAGCTGAAGGCAGACGCTTAATGACTGAGCCACCCAGGCGCCCCGAATTAATTTTTTAAACAACTAAGAACAAGAATAATTCAAGAAAGATTGATTAATTTGGCATAACTGGGAACAGAATATGCATAATGATAAATTTTATTTATTTATTTTTAAGATTTTATTTATTTATTTGACAGAGAGAGACACAGCGAGAGAGGAAACACAAGCAGGGGGAGTGGGAGAGGGAGAAGCAGGCTTCCCGTCAAGTAGGGAGTCGGATGCGGGGCTCGATGCCAGGACCCTGGGACCATGGCCTGAGCCAAAGGCAGACGCTTAACGACTGAGCCACCCAGGTGCTAAGAGAAAATTTTTATTATAACAATACAATTAGAGATTTTGCCAAAATTAAGGCAAGAAAAATTAATTTAATGGAATAAATATATAATAATTTATGAGTTGTCGGGCGCCTGGGTGGCTCAGTCGGTTAAGCGGCTGCCTTCGGCTCAGGTCATGATCCTGGGGTCCTGGGATCGAGCCCCGCGTCGGGCTCCCTGCTCAGTGGAGAGCCTGCTTCTCCCTCTCTGCCTGCCTCTCTGCTTACTTGTGCTCTCTCTCTATCTCTCTGTCAAATAAATAAAATAAAATCTTTAAAAAACATAATTTATGAGTTGTATATGACTGTATTATTCCATCCAAACATTGCTGGCCCATCATGAGAATACCCAGGCATGTGCAATAACAATTAAGTTAATTTATGGGGCGCCTGGCTGGCTCAGTCGGTGGAGCATGTGACTCTTGATCTCGGGGTTGTGAGTTCAAGCTCCACGTTGGGTGTAGAGATTACTTAAACATAAAATCTTTAAAAAAATTAAGTTACTTTTCCCTGGATATTCTGTTGACTTTAAGTCATACAAAAGCCATCACTTTACATATTTTTTTCTTTTGTCAAGTGTATTTGTCAAGGTAAGGGGATAAAGCATATTTAACAGTTAGCTTTCAAATAACTCAAATATTTCAATATAGGGATATGTGAGCCCTCGCTTGTACTCCGACCTGGCCCCACAAATACGGGGAGTAGGCCTGTTCCTTCCACCTCTCTATATGGGTAACTATTTTTATCTGGTTTTGGTCCTTTTAATGTTTCTGTTTGAAAGTAATAAATATAGATGTGTAAGATATAAAATATTCATCCATTCTTACAGAAAAGGTAGCATTCTCTGTATAGTGTTCTCTAACTAGCTTTTTAATTTAAAATGATGTTCTGGCCATCACTCCATGGTCAGTATACAGCGATCACTATGCTTTTTTTTTTTAAGTACTTTTATTTATTTATTTATTTTAAAGATTTTTATTTATTTGTCAGAGAGAGAGAGAGCACAAGCAAGGTGAGCAACAGAGGAAGGGGGAGAAGCAGGCTCCTCACTGAGCAAGGAGCCCGATGTGGGACTCGATCCCAGGACCCTGGGATCACGACCTGAGCCAAAAGCAGACGCTTAACAACCGAGCCACCCAGGCATCCCTACAGCAATCACTATGCTTTTAACAGCTGCATAGTACTCCACTGTGTGGGCCCATTTAAGGATTGTGGATAGGGCGCTCAAAAAAGTGTTGTACCTCACTTCAAGTTAGATGTGGGGGGGGCAGAGGCTTCTAAGATGGTGTCAGTCACGTGTGGGTGACATAAAGGAAGGCATCCCCCAACACTCATCCTTCATTCTAGTGTGGAGCTCTTATGATCAGATAAATTGGCTGGTGGACGGTTAAAATAAGGCTGCACCCGTGTGTAGAGGCAGCCTCTCTGGAAGGGACTAGATGTTTCCAACCTCAGTCACAGGGGAGAGGATGGACCCGAGAAGGGAAACTTGACCTTAGAGAGTGGGGCCTTTCGTTCTGTCCCTCTAGGGCCTGAGCTCTGATGGGTCTAAACCAGTCAGCAGGTGCTTCCAAGCTTACACCATGCACAAGGCACCCTGTTGCTCCAGATAATTTACCATAGTTTACAAATCCTCTGTAATCTGGCCTCATCCCTCACTCAACTCATCCTTTCCTTGCAGGGTACTAACCAACTGCAGGTAGTCTCCTGCACACAGCATGCTGGGTTACACTTTTTAAAGATTTTATGTTTAAGTAATCTCTACCCCCAATGTGGGGCTTGAACTCACAACCCCACGATCAAGAGTCACATGCTCCACCGACTGAGCCAGGTGTCCCTAGGTCACACTTTATGTATCTTTATTTACTTATTTTTAAATTTATTTAATTATTTTGGGCACCTGGGTGGCTCAGTTGGTTAAGCGACTGCCTTCGGCTCAGGTCATGATCCTGGAGTCCCGGGATCGAGTCCCACATCAGGCTCCCTGCTCAGCAGGGAGTCTGCTTCTCCCTCTGACCCTCTTCCCTCTTGTGCTCTCTATCTCTCATTCTCTCTCTCTCAAATAAATAAATAAATAAAAGCTTTAATAAATAAATAAATTTATTTATTTATTTAATTATTTTAAGTAAGCTCCACACCCAGTGTGGGGCTTGAACTCACGACCCTGAGATCAAGAGTCAGGTATTCTAATGACTGAGCCAGCCAGGTGCCTCCCCTAGGTCACACTTTAAATAGCACATGCCACGGTTACCTACTATTTTTTTAAAGATTTTATTTATCTGAGAGAGAGAGGGAGAAATCACAAGTGGGGGGAGGAGCAGAGGCAGAAGAAGAAGCAGACTCCCCGCTGAGCAGGGAGCCCGACCTGGGGCTTGATCCCAGGACCCTGGGGTCATGACCTGAGCCAAAGGCAGACGCACTTAACCAACTGAGCCACCCCGGCACCCCCACGGTTACCTATTATTATGGTGAAAATGAAGCTAGATTATCAACTCCTCCAGGCAGCCTTCTCTGACCACCTCAGGCTGGGTTCAGTAACTGTTGTATGTGCATATTTGCACCCTAGTATTTGACACGTTGTATTCTATTTTTTTAAATATTTTATTTATTTATTTATTTGAGAGAGAGAATGAGCTAGAGAGAGCTTGAGAGCGGGGAGCGTCAGAGGGAGAAGCAGACTCCCCGCTGAGCAGGGAGCTCGATGCGGGACTCGATCCCGGGACTCCAGGATCATGACCTGAGCCGAAGGCAGGCGCTTAGCCAACTGAGCCACCCAGGCGCCCTGACACGTTGTATTCTAATTGCTTACTCACCAGAGTACAAGTTCCCCCAAGAACATGGACCCTGTCTTGGTAATCATCCTGCCTCCAACTCTGCCTTAGTGCCTGACACCCAGTATCCTAGCTCAGAATGAGGTGGGACAGAGGAGGGAACCACCACCATGCCCTTTTCCTTCACATCAAACCCTCGCTGTCCACATGTCGTCTCTATTTTTGACTCACTACTATTATCACTCAGGATGAATTGGAATGTGGCCCAAGAGTCTGGCTTCTCCAACTCATGGGTCCTGCTTTCTCAGCCCCCCATCCTCCCACCTACTCCGTAAGATGAGGGAACAATTCAAACTAGGGGCAGCAGGGGGCGCTCTCAGGCAAAGAAGAAATAGAGAAACCGTCTAATCCTGAGTTCCAGTTGCATCCCATCATCTGCCTTTGCTCAAGAGCCGGCAGTGGCTCCCGATTGCCTACTCTATCTTAAGATCCAGTTCCTCCCCTATGACCTCACTCCACCTCATCTGCCCCAGCTCTTACATGCATGCACCCTCGACCCTGTTGAATTTCTAGTTAGCCATGTAACACTCTTTATTGAGTACCAGCTGTTTGCATAAGGGTGGTGCCACAGGTGGAAGTAGTGGCTAAAGCTCTCCTCAAGGCACTCCAAACAAACATATAATGGAAACGAAAGCAGTGGGCTTGCTATGCAAATGTACTTGCAAGCCACGTCATCTAGCCTCCCCTCCAGCCAGATGGCTCCTCGGAAACTGTTTATGCAGAAATTCTGCAGTTGTCATTGTCAGTGCCTCTTTCTTCAGCCTCATCCCTCTCTCTTTGCTCCTGCCACTTGCCCTGCCTGGAATGCTCAAGCCTCACTGCTCCCTCTCGAAACCCGCCTTTTCATGAAAGCCTCCACAGTTGCAGAAAGACTTTCCTAGCTAGTGCAGGCAGAGGTCCACATGGATGCTCTCTTTGCTGAATCCCTGTTGCGCTTCCTGTTTATACGACAGAATTCAGTGCTCCTTCATCCGCTACTTTCATTTCCGTTATATGTTTACTTAATTCAGCTGTAAATTGTTACAGGTATAGTGCACTGGTTTTTGGAGTTAGAGCAATCTTGCTTCAAGATTTAGTTCCTTGAGGTGATCAGAAAGTTTTGGAACTGGACAGCGGTGATGGTTGCACATTGTGAATGTGCTAAGGCCACTGAATTGCACACTTAAAATGGTGAAGAGGGTGCATTTTATGGTATGTGTATTTTACCATATATGTATATATATGTATATATACATATACATATATATATATAGCAAACAAATATATATAGGGGGCACCTGGGTGGCTCAGTCTGTTGGGCGACCAACTTCTGATTTTGGCTCAGGTTATGATCTCAGGGTTGTGAGACTGAGCCCTGCTTTGGGCTCCACGCTCAGAGCAGAGTCTGCTTAAGATTCTCTCTCTCTCTCCCTCTGCTCCTCCCCCTTCTCCCCCCCACAATAAATAAATCAATAAGTAATTTTTTTTTTAAAAAGGGAAAAATATATAGTTCTATCTCTCACAGGCTGTGTGACTTTAGACCATGTCACTCTTTGTTCTTTAGTTTCCTCATTTTGGGGGGCAAAGATCAAGATAAATATTGGTGATGAAAATGATCCCGATGTAAAAAAAAAAAGAGAGAGATCCTGATGGGAAAGGTCTAAGTTGTAAAGCACTGTACAAACACCAGATCTGTCTCCTCTGAACAGTCACTGGTTCAGTCACTTGCCCAAGATGAGCTGACGAAGTGGCAGGGCTGTCTCGAGGCCACCAATCCTGTAATGGAGTTTACAGTCCGCTGTTTGAGACCAGAGTTGAACATGCGCTGTCCAGTGTGCCGGGGATGCCAAGGGAAGGTGCCAGGGGGGAGCACAGCCCCAGTCTTACCTAGTCTGGGGCTTTCCCCTGATTCCAGGTTCTGGATTCTCCCTCACCACTGGAAGCCCCAGCCACAGGGGTGTGGCGCAGGGAGGCGGGGAGCAGGCCCCAGGCTTGCCTCCCCTCTTTCTTTCCTCCTTTCTCCCTTGCCTCCAAGGTGAGCTGTGACAACTACAGTGGGGACCACAGGCTCCCTCGTCCAGGGCTCCACCTGGGCGGCGCAGAGCTCTGTGTGGAAGGGGAAACAAGGCAGAAGTGGCCTTCGGGGAGGAGAGGGCCAGGAGCCGCTGGGTGGTGAACCTGGATTCCCCTTAGGCTTCTCTGCGGGGGACTAGCTGGCCTTGCCTCAGGGACAACTCCAAGTCAGATTTAAGCAGCTCTCTGGGGACATTCTGGGTGGTGGTATTTTGGGGAGCGGATGTGAACTTCCCTGAGGGGGAGTGGTGTAGGATCCGGCATCCTGCTCCCGGGCCCTCTCCCGGACCCCACCAACATGCTCCCTTCTCCAAATTTAGGGTGGGGGAGGAAGTAGCAGGGCCCTCAGAAGCCAGAGAACTGAGATGGTGGGGGGGGGGGGCGGGAGGTGCAGGAGGCTCCATTCCAGCAGCTAACAGGAGCGGGTCCTGCAGAGCTAGAGGGAGACCCAGAAGCCCCCACTCCTGTCCCCAGGCTGAAATCCTGGCTGGAGGGTCCCACTCTTTCCTTGATCAGAGGTCACTGGGCGCCCAGGAGGCGGTCCCCAGGGACTCCCCGTGCAGCCGCGGCTCTCTCCCCAGCACCCCCACCCCCGCATTCTCCCTCCCTCTCCTGCTTTCCAGAAGAGGGACCAGTGGACTGAATCCCCGCTGCCGGCCGCGCTGGGAAAGGCCTGGAGACCGATTCCCGGCTTCCGGACAGCCCCAGGGCCCCCGCCCAGCCCCTCCCCGGCCCGCGGCGGCCGCCTGAGCATTTAAGGTAATGTTTGGGTTGGTGCGAGTGGCGCCGGATGCCCCGCCTCCCGCAGCCCCCGCTGGGCGAGACCCCGCGAGCTGGGCTCCCGGGACTGCGGGCGGGATCCCCGGGGGCTGAGGCCTGGGTGCTGGAGGGCTGCCAACGTGGAGAGGCCCCCTGGGGTCAGAGGGTTCAAGAAGGACAGTCCCCATTCGGAGGCCTTAGCACGGTTGGGAACCAGGATGGGAGCGCGGCCCCCCTCCCTCTGGCTTAAGGGTCCCTAGTCCCCAGGAACAGTCCCTGCGCATCCACATCCTTTCTCCTTCCTCTCCCCCCAACTCCCGGGCAGAGAAGGGGCTGAGAAGAGAGGCCACTGGCTCCCAGGGGAGTCGCTGGAATGCTGGGAGCCTGGGAACAGGCCCTGCAGTCCCTGGGAAAGCCAGGCTGTGGGAATCCCACCCGCAGCCCCCTCCCCAGGATGGACCACCGGATGCCAGAGACCCCAGCTCCCCCACAGGGGGCTTTGTGACAGTAGAACCCCCCCTGGCTGGACCCCAGAGTTCAGGAGGCCAGCTGTGACGGGGAGTCCCCTCCCCCGCCCTCGGCTGGCCGGCCTACTCCAACATAATTCTGGCTATTGTGCCACTCACCCCTTCCCCGCCCCCCTTCTCTGGACCCCTGTACAATGGGGCCTTTGCCGCCTCCAGCACTCAGGGTGGAGATGAACTCACTCAAGTTTTTTCCAAGTTTAAAAATAGCCCCGCCCATCCTCCACCCCCAAGTCACCCTCCTCCTCTTCCCGGGGGTTTCTGGGGCGCACCTCAGTCCAGGCTGCACCTCCTTCCTCCTGCCCTGGGTCAGGTGCAAAGGGCATGGGTGAGACAGCGTCCGGCCAGGATAGGGGCTGCTTCCCCCCATTCAATCTCTTCCCCCATATCTTCCAACCCAGCCCCCCAGTGTCCGGTTTCCTGGCCTGATGATGTCCTCAGCAACAATTGCCCCCCACCCACCTCCCACCCTGTTTTCCACTCCCTCAGCACAGCCTCCTCCCAAGTTAGACCCCCATTCTGGAAAACTTCTCTCCCCTCCCCTCCAAAGACCCAAACTGGTCTCTATTTTCTGGCCAGGCCAGGGGGTTCCCCAGCCTCCATAATTGCCGAGTTTGCTGGGCCACCCCCCTCCACCCCCTGTTCCTTCCTCCTTGCAGCTGCAATGTCTTTATGAGCTTCCTTCCTCCGCCCAGCCCGCCTTTCTCATATCTTCTTCCTGGTCAAGTCCCTGGGCCAGAGGGGTGGGTGGGAGGCCTCTGGGCCCCGCCAGGCGGGAGCTGAGAGAGGACTCGAGGGAGGACACCTAGGTTAGAAACCCCCCCCCCCCAGTGGCCCCTGGCGGCAGGTCCATCCTTGTGTTTTTACCTCCCACTCCGCTGTGGCTGGGGCCCTGCTCTTCGCACTTTTCCTGACACCCAGATGAAAGCCCCACCACCGGGAAGACCAGACCATGGCCACCACCCCACCCAGCCTCAGTTTCTCTGCCTGTGGTCAGACCTATGCCAGAGAGACTACACAGAGGACTTTCCACACAGCGGTCCCCTCCTCTCTGTGTACCCTGGGTCTAACCATGGGGGTGGAGGAAAGCAGCCTTCCTATACCTTCCTTCTGGAGAGAAACAGACAAAGAACTAGGACTCTGGTCCTGGGCCTCTTCTTGTTTTGGCCTACAACCGGGCAGCACTGCTTCCAACCCAGCCCAGGCGCCAGTCTCTGCTGGTGCAAGACCCATTGCTGCCCCCTTGATCCCCCCTTCAGCTGGGTGGCAGTCCTCTTGCTGAAAGTTCTTCCTCTGCTTCCTTTCTCTTCCCCGCTACTGCTGCAGCTCTACCTTCTAGCATCTTCGAGGAGCCAGAGGGCTGATACTCTCCACCACCTTGTGTTCCTGCCTTCACTGCCCTTTCTTTCTGTTTCCAGACCTCTCTGAATCCTCTCCAAAGTCCTGATCTCTCTTTGGTTTGGAGTCCCAAAGTTGCCTGACCCCTGACCTCTACCTGCCACTCCCTGGCAGCCCCGATCTTGCCCCAAGCTGCTGGTTTCCTTAAAGGACAGTCCTGGTGCTTGTTTGGTGGGGTCCGGCAGGGAAAGGATGTCACCCTGGGCTCCAGCTTCATTTCCCCTTCACCGCAGAGACAGTTCCTCCACCCCCACCTGGCTTCCCTTGGCAGAAGACAAATTCTGAACTGACTGTCCTTGGTGGTTAGCTGGCTTTGTTTTCAGGCGGAGAGGAGAATGATTAGTTAATGGTGTTAAGTGAAGGGAAGGGAGTGGGGGCAGGGAAGCCAAGCTCCATGCCCAGCTCTGGCTTGCCAGGGCAAACAGCATCCTTCAGCCATTCCCACTCCTGCCCCTGTAGACAAACTTATCCATTCCACTCTGGGCCCTGGGCCAGTCCAAATGTTCACTCTGGGGGATGCGGAGCCACGGTCCTCTCCCCCGCAACCCAGGCTCCGGGCTCCAGGCCCCTACCCTGGCCGGCTTGGCATTGCCTCTGGCTGAAGACTGATGGAGAGAGAGGAGGGGTCAGCAAGGTTCCAAAAAAACGAGGCTGATGTGGTTTGCCAGTCATCTCTGCGTCATCAAAATACCACCGGGAGCCTTCTCTCAAGTCACCTGCCCATCTGCAGCGTTTGCTGCCTCACGCGGCTCCTCCCCCACCCTGCAGAAAGGCTGCCCTGCCAGGGACAGGCCTCCACCCCCAACCCAGACCTCTATTTGACCCTCCCGCTGAAGGAGCCGCAGCAGATGTGATGCTGGGGTCTCTAAGAGGCAAGAGCCCTTCCCACTCCCCAGAGCCTTCCTTCAAGAGGCCAGAAGACCCAGGTTTGGGAAGAGGGGGAGCTTGCTGTGTGGAGGGCTGCCTGCAACCAGATCTGATGCCCCCTCCATGCTTCCCCTCCCCCCAGGTGCTGAGCCACAGTCAACGGGGGGTGGGGGGGGTGGGGGGGTGCGGGAGCCCTGCTTCAGGGGGTTCTTTTCAACCATCAGGACAGCAACAGGTTTTCAGGGGCCAACCTGGAGACCTCGCACCCTCGCACTTCCTTTCCCCTTTTCTTCATTCAGGTGAGGGGAAACTAAGTCCCAGCTAGGCTCATGGAATGAAGAGGGCACAAACAGAATTTTCAAGGTCTGGACATGGACAAGTGTGAAAACCTTGGGCCTGTGAATTCAGCCCCCTCCCTTTCCCGCTAGTCGGGCCTTGCGGGAGATTGGGTTTGAAGGGGCAGCCCATAAGGCGCCATCTCCACTCCCCAGGACCGGTACCTCTGGGTCTGTGGCACCGGGCCCAGGGTTCTTCCCTCAAAGCTGCCGGCTCTGCGAGGCGGGGGGTGTGCGAGGCTCGGGGGCAGTGCCGGGCCGGCCGCAGCCGCAGTGGTGCAATCGTTCTGGGAAGCTACCGTGGCCGGCCAGGGTCTCTGTGGCAGGGGTCGGGCGGGGCGGAGGAGGCGGAGGCGGGAAGAGGAGCCTGCACGGAAGGCCCCGGTCTGAGGCTCCTCCGCCCCGCGATCCGCCAGGGCCACACAGGCTGCTAGGGGCTGCGCGGGGGCGAGCGCGGCTGGTTCTGACCCGGCGTGACTCTGGGCATCCAGGCCGGCCTCTCTTTCTCTCCTCGCCGCCGCCTCGGCCAGCCAGCCCGGCCTCCAGACACCTGTCACTGCCCCCTCGGCCGACCCAAGCCGGGCCGGGGGCTGGGCAGCCGGCCCGGCCTCGCTGGGGCCGAGCGGCCAGGCGCGGCTCCGGGCCCGCCCCCACGGAGCGGCGCGGGGGCGGGGGGCTGCGCGGGGCGGGGCGGGCCGGGCCCCCTCCCCCGCCCCCCTGACGTCAGCCCCCGGCGGCCGGCGGCTCGCTCACTAGGCGCTCGCCCTCCGGCCGGGAAGCATGGGGCCGTCTGGGCTCATCTACGCCCTCCTGCTCGCCGCCTGCTGCTGCTGTCGCCGCGCCGCGGGTGAGTGGCTTCGCGGGGTGGGGGTGGGGGGGCCACGGCCCGGGCCGGGGGTGAGGGGGGGCTTCGGCGGAGCGTGCCGGGCAGCGGAGCGGGCAGCGCGGTGCGGGCCGGGGCTTTGCGCTCCGGCGTGCGCTCCTCCTCGCCGGCGCCCCGGCGTTTTGCGCGCGTGCAACTCTTCTGTGCAGCGAGTTTGCAGCCTGGATTCTGGGGTATCCCGGGAGGAGGACCGGGGAGGCGGGGAGGAGGCTGCTGCCCGGAGCGGGAAGGGGTGGAGCCGAGCCTCTCTGAGAGCTGGGGAGAGCTCTGCCTCAGGTGCCCACTCTGGGGGCCCGCGGTTGGAGCCGCGGTGGCAGGCGTAGCGAGAGCGCATCCCCAAATCCCGAATTCTGCGCCCGCCTGTTGCCGGAAAAAGGCAGCTTGCTTAGCGGGAGGGGGTGCGCGGACGCCTCCTCTCCCGCCTGGGCTTCCAGCCAGGCTGGAGGTGAGCGGGGGGAGGGGGGAGGGGGGGGTCGGACGGCGGCTCCCGCCGGAGCAGGGCGTTGGCAGGGGTTGGGGGGCGGCATGGGTCGCCTCGCGCCTGCCCGGGTGACGGGATCACAGGTGGCAGAAACGAGGGATTGAGAGTGTCCAGAGTGGAAGCGCCCCAGATCCGTTACGCCTCCCGGAATGGGACCACATTCAGGTGGGAAGAGCGCCCCTGCACCTCGGAGTTTTTCTCTGGAACTGCCCGGCAGCCCGCTGCTCCCGGGTGCACGCTGCCCTTGTATGGCCTGCAGCGGTGTCGCGTGTTTCTCTTGGCTCCTTTTCCCGGGTCCCAGCCGCTGTCCGGCTGGGGAAGGGGAGGGCCAGGCAGTACCCAGTTCACTGGCTTCATGCCCAGTGCCTGCAGTGTCCCTGGGGTACCCCCGGCTGCTGGCTCCCAAGCTGTGTTTCTGGGGAAAGGGCGAAATTGGGCTCCACAGCGGCAGCAGATCTAGCCCCACCCTGCCCTGCTCCTTTAGCTGTGGGGAAACGGAGTCAGGGATCCGAGGCCTCTGCTCTGGGTTGAAGACCACTCCATTGTCTGGGAGCCAGCCCAGGGCAACAGCCCAGGCGTCCCCGAGGCCTGCCAGATGGTATTGAGTGACATCACCTCCTTACAGGGTAGGGAGCACCCTGGCACCACTGACGTCACTCTTGCCCCCTGCCTGGCCCTTGCCCTGACCCCTGGGGGAGATTCTGACCCCTCCATGCTCACAACACTCCCAGGATGGGGGCCTCTGAGTTTGTGGGATGTTCAGAGGTACTGCTTAGGGAGCATGTGATGGGAGCTTCTGGCCATGGTTGGCCCACTAGGTCTTGCGGGAAATTTGGGGAGGGCTCTGGGGGCCAGAGTAGCGGTGTCTTCCCCTGGGCAGGCATGGGGACACAAAGGGGCCTGTGTGGCTCAGCCTGGCACGCGCCTCGCATTCCCATACTCTGAGCTCACTGGAAGGGGTGGGGGCCTGGAAGGAAAGGGGCCTTCCTCTTGGCCAAGAGCCTGGGTTGCCCCTCTGCCAGCCTCATCTGGAAGATGCTCGTGCTCAGGGTCTCTGCTGCAATGACCAGAGACAGTCACCCTCAGCTTCCCTGAACGGGGCAGGGGGGGGGGGACGGGAGGGCAGGGGAGAGCAGGCTGCCTGGGGGCAGCAGGTAGAGGGGGGTTGAGGGTTAGGAGGACCGAGTCTCCGCCGGACCCTGCAAGTGGCAGGGGGAACAGCTGCAGGGCAGGGGCGTGAGGGGAGGGCATGGAGAGCAGCTGGAGCCGACAGCTGCTGGGACGGGCGTCCTCCACCCCAGGTGTGCCCGGAGAGGCGGAGCCCCCTGAGCCGGAGCTGGTGGAGGCGGAAGTGGGCGGTACGGCGCTTCTCAAGTGCGGCCCCTCCCATTCCCCGGGCAACTTCAGCCAAGTGGACTGGTTTTCTGTGAGTGCGCGGGCCCTGGAGAGGGCGGCAGGGGGGCGGGCGGCTGTCCCCTTCCTGCGCCCCGGGACCCTCACGTCCTCTTCAACACGGGCCCTTAGGTGCACAAGGAGAAGCCGACGCTCATCTTTCGAGTGCGCAAGGGCCAGGGCCAGAGTGAACCCGGGGAGTACCAGCAGCGCCTCAGCCTCCAGGACAGAGGGACCACGCTGGTCCTGAGCCACATCACGCCCCACGACGAGCGCATCTTCCTGTGCCAGGCCAAGCGCCCTCAGTCCCACGAGCACCGCATCCAACTCCGTGTCTACAGTGAGTGCCCCACCTGAGGGTTGTGGGCCGTGCGGGTGGTCGTTGGTGCTGGAGGTCCCAGGCTCCTCATTTCCTTCCCTTGTAGAAGCTCCGGAGGAGCCGACCATCCAGGTCAATGCCTTGGGCATCTCGGTCAGCAGTAAGGAGCCTGAGGAGGTGAGGCTGGCCAGGTGGGAAGCAGGAGCCCGGGTGGGGCCAGGTGGGGCCTCCGTGGCAGGGAGACTCACACCCCGTCCTCCTCAGGTGGCCACCTGTGTGGGGAGAAATGGGTACCCCGTTCCTCAAGTCATCTGGTATAAGAATGGCCACTCCCTGAAGGAGGAGAAGAACCGTGAGTTGCCCTCTGAGCCCTAAGAAGCCAGGCTGATGGCACCACACAGGGAGCACCCTGCGTTTCCTTGTGCTTTCTTTGTTTCAAGTACACAAATGATGCGTGAAAAATCTCTTCCTGAGAATTTAAACTGTGCAGAAGGAAAGTTCCCTTTCCGCCCCGGATCCCCTCGGACAGAAGTAACCTCTGCTGTCAGTTAGTGTTCGTTCTTTCCAGGCAGTTTCTGGGCACTCACAGAAATACACCAAGGCACATGGAGGCTTTTATTTTTTTTTTATCATCTAAAGCGGTGGTTCTCAACCAGGGCTGATGCTGCTCCCCCTCGGGGACGTCCAGTCACGTCCGGGGAGCTGATGCTAAACACCCCATAGTGCACAGGACAGCCCCCCACCACCCCCCCCCCCAGCTAAGGTCACGCTGAGGTTGAGAAAGCCCAACCTCAGTGGCTCGGTGTGGCACCTGTCGTCACGCTGGTATTGGTTTTCTTCGGTCGGTGGGTCCTGGAAATCTTCCCAGCGCAGCCTGTGGAGCTGTACCTGATTGTTCTGCCCCCGGCCCCCCGGATTGCCTACGGTGGGGACGGTGGAGGGGGGCTGACCGTGCAGTCCCTGGTTGGTGGACATCTGGAGTGTTCCCTGACCGCCTTCCCCTGTCACTGCGGCATCCCGTCCGCGAGGGTCAAGCGGCACGGCTAGATGCTGAGACACAAAACCGCTGAGCTGAAGGGTCGCGGGGGCAGGGGTCCCTCTCCAGGTGCCCCCCAGGGACTCTGGGCTGGGGGTGGAGGCGGGGCTGGCGGCCAAGCCCTTCTCCCCTCCCCCCCCGACTTTTCCCCGGCCAGGGGTCCACATTCAGTCATCCCAGATCGTGGAGTCAAGTGGCCTGTACACCTTGGAGAGCGTTCTGAAGGCCCAGCTGGTGAAGGAAGACAAAGATGCCCGGTTTTACTGTGAGCTCAACTACCGGCTGCCCAGCGGCAACCACATGAAGGAGTCTCGGGAAGTCAACGTCCAGGTTTTCTGTGAGTCCCAGTGCGGCCCTGGGCTGAGGCTGGTGGCAACTCCGGCTAGCGCCGCTGCCCAGCGCGGGGACAGCTCTGGGGCTGAGGGCCGGGGCCTGTGCCTCCGCAGACCCGGCGGAGAAGGTGTGGCTGGAGGTGGAGCCCATGGGGGCGCTGAAGGAAGGCGACCGCGTGGAAATCAGGTGTTTGGCGGACGGCAACCCCCCGCCCCACTTCACCATCAGCAAGCAGGTGCGGAGGGCACCACGCTAGGGGCCCGTGGGCCGCGGGACTGGCTGGAGGCCCCTCCACTCACCCCTCCGCTCTCTCCCAGAACCTCGGCACCAAGGAGATGGAGGAGATGACACCCGAAGACAACGGGGCCCTGGTCTTGGAGTCTGCCCAGAAGGAGCATAGTGGGCTCTATCAGTGTCAGGGCCTGGACTTGGAAACCATGGCTTCGCTGCTGAGCGACCCACAGGAGCTGCTGGTGAACTGTGAGGGGCCAGGGGCCCAGGACAGGGGGGACCGGGGTGGGGGTGGGGGGCAAGAGGGAATTCGCCCCGCCCAGGCTGACACCACTGCTGTGTCCCCAGACGTGTCTGATGTGCGGGTGAGCCCTGCAGCTCCGGAGAGCCAGGAGGGCGGCAGCCTCACCCTCACTTGTGAGGCGGAGAGTAACCAAGCCGTGGAGTTCCAGTGGCTGAGAGAGAAGGTACCCAGGCAGGCCTGGGGTTGCGGGCTGCGTGGGGCTGGGAGTGAGCCCCTGACCCCGCCTCTCACCCCAGACAGGCCAGGTGCTGGAGAAGGGGTCTGTGCTCCAGTTCCACAACCTGAAGCGCGAGGCAGGGGGAGGCTACCGCTGCATGGCATCCGTGCCCAGCGTCCCGGGCCTGAACCGCACGCAGCTGGTCCACGTGGCCGTTCTTGGTGAGAGGCCCTCTGGGCAGAGATCAGGCGGCCCCTTGAAGCTCCCCTGGGCTGGGTGGTTTCGAGCCCTTGGAGGACAAAAAGCCCCCTGCTGCCTGGGATGCGCTCGTGGGGACGGGGAGGCAGGCTAGCAGAGTTTGCTGCCACACCTGTACCCCCTCCCTCCCTAAGGGTCCCCATGGATGACATCGAGGGAGAGGAAGATGTGGGTGCGAGAGAATGAGGTGCTGAATCTGTCTTGCGAAGCCTCGGGACATCCCCGGCCCAGCATCTCCTGGAGCGTCGCGGGCACGGTGAGCAGGCCCGTCGCCTCTGCCCCGCGCTCAGGAATCCCTGCCCGGGGCTCTGCTGCCAGCTCCGGGCAGCCCTCCCCGTGCCCCCCTCCCTGAGTGGCTCCTCCGCCCTTGTAGGCACAGGAACAAGACCAAGATCCGCAGGGCGTCCTGAGTGTCCTGAATGTCCTCGTGACTCCAGAGCTGTTGAGGACGGGTGCTGAGTGCGTGGCGTCCAACTCCCTGGGTAGAAACACCACCACCATTTTCCTGGAGCTGGGTAAGGGCCTCATCCTGCGGCGTGGCGGGCGTGGCGGGCATGGGCACCAGTGTGTGCTTTGCCTGACGCACGTGTCAACGCCCTGCACCACTCACCAGCCTCCAGCAGAAGCACTGGCCTGGGCACTTCCACTGCCAGCCCCGCCGTCCGAGCCAACGGCACCTCCACAGGTAGGCATGCGCTCTGGGCTCCAGAGCAGGGCGGGTGGCCTCCTGCCCTGACCCTTCCCCGGGGAGCCCTGTTGAGAAAGGTGAGCAGGGGCCCATCTTCCGTCCGCCCAGGGCTGTGGGGGGTGGGGTGGGGTGGGGGTGGGGCATGGTTGGAACAGGGCCGCCTGGGGCCGGGAGTGACCCGGAGTGTCTGTGGGACAGAGAAGAAGCTGCCGGAGCCTGAAAGCAAGGGCGTGGCCATCGTGGCCGTGACTGTGTGCGTCCTGGTCCTAGCCGTGCTGGGTGCCAGCCTCTATTTCTTCTACAAGAAGGGCAAGCTGCCGTGCGGGCGGTCGGGCAAGCAGGAGATGTAAGCACGGTACCCAGCGCCCTGCGCCCCCACCCGTCGCGCGCTCCCCAGCTTGTCGCCTGGGCAGGGCTATTCCCTGCCCACCGCCCCTGCCCCCCCGCCCACTCACCCCTTCAGAGCAGGAGGGGGCCGCTGGGGGTGAGTGCTCCCCACTTTCCTGCCCACTGGCTAGCTGCCATCACCCACACGTCTCCATTCATCGCCTGTCCCCCTTCCCTGAGCTGGCCCCGGAGCGCCTAAGAGCCCATCGTCGCCCAGTCCGACGTCTTTGCCAGTGAGCCTCCCCTTGCTCGCCCGAGATGCCAACTTCTTGCCTCCCTCCCTCCTCCCAGCACGCTGCCCCCGTCTCGTAAGAGCGAATTTGTAGTTGAAGTTAAGTCAGATAAGCTCCCAGAAGAGATGGGCCTCCTACAGGGCAGCAGCGGTGACCAGAGGGCGCCCGGAGACCAGGTAGGAGGCAGCTCCTGTGGCCAGCGCCTGACGCAGCTTCAGGGATCGCGAGCAGCAGGGGCTGATGGCTCTCGTGTCCCCGAACACTAACTCTGTCTCCCCACTTCCTCCTCCTCTGTTGGGAGACTGGGAGCAGGCCCGTCTTGGCTTCCTAACAAACACTAGTCCCAGATGGTAGGGTGAGGCGAGTGGCCGAGGGACCCTGGAGAAGGGGTAGCTCCCAGGACTGAGAGCAAACACTGCCCGTCACCACCACCTTTTCCCCAACAGGGCCGTGGCTCAGGTCACCAGGTGCGGTGTGGCCAGTCTGGTTTGGGGGCCTAGGCTCGCCCACCCTGCCCCACCACCCCCTCCCGCTGCTTCCCTCCACGCCTAGTCCATCAGCTTTGGCTTCAGTCCCTCGTCCCTTCGGCGCTCACACCCCCGACTCCCGTTCCTGTCCCCACCGCGCCCCCCCCTTACCTCTCCTGTCCACCCGTTTCTAGGGAGAGAAATACATCGATCTGAGGCACTAGCCCGCCCAGGACCCTGAGCGCCCTTCCCGCCCGGAGTGTTTTCTGCTCCCCGCTCACCCCCTCCCTCCCAACGCTCAGGACGATCGCCAAAGCCTCCGAAGCGGGCTGTGGAGAAGGCCCCTGCCCCAGTTGGCCTGCAGGCCCCATTTCAGAGGGCTGAGTCAGCCCGAGAGGGTCCTCTTCGGGGACCAGCCCGCCCGTCTCACTGTTGGGTGATGCTCACCGCAGGGAGGGGCCTCAGCATCCTGGGAGCGGGAAGGAGTTTCTCACAGACCACGTTGTGGGTGTACATACCTGTCTTCTGCCGGCAGCCGAAGGAGGCAGCCTATTTATCTTGCGCTGGTTTCGTGCCCCAAAGGCTGGCTTCGTCCTTCAGTTGTGTCGCTGAAGTGAAGGCTCACTGGGCCCAGGCCCCCCTCACACCGGTTCTGGAGAGTACCACAGCCTTCGTCACAAGCGGCTGCCCACCTGCTTCAGGAGCCCCTTTTGTGACGCACCTTTCTCTGGGCAGAAGCCAGGACTGGTGTCATTTCTTAAAAGAGGTGTTGGGTGTATCATTGTCCCTGCAGGGAGGAAGCTAGGCAGTTCTCCAGAGTTAGGCCATTGAGCCCAACACCCCCCCCCCCAATTTGGCTCCCACTGCCCAGTCAAGGGGTCATGTCAGACTAAAAGGTGGTAAGGTTAGGGGACAGAGATGAGGTCCAGACTGTCTTTTAGGAGGATTAAGACTATAATTATACGAGCACCAAACTTCGACGAACTGAGCTAATGGGATTAGACCCTGGCAGAAGGGCCCTCATGGGAGAATGGTACTTAGGGACGAGAAGCGGGCCTGGCTAGAGCTTTGGGGTGCGTATGTGTATCTGCGTGTGCGTGTGAGTGTATGTATATGTGGTTTTATTAGGCCGGGTGTAAATTTGCAAATTTCCTTTATATATATATATATATATATATATATATATATATACATACATATATATATATGAAAAATAAAGCTTAATTGTCCCAGGAATGTCACACTGCTTTTTATTCATCATGGTACCACAGCAGCCTGGGGCCTCCAAACCTGGCACTGCACCAAAAGGAATACGAAACCCTTTGCATTTGGGAGCGGGGACCAGGGTTACCTCTGCTTCTGAGCAAATGGCTCAAGTTCTACCACAGAGAATAATGACCCTTCTTAGCAGCAGCAAAGCCGCCTTGCCCGAGGCAGCCTGCAGGGCCTGGTGGGCTGTGGGCAGGGAGCTATGGGCCCTTCTCTCGGCTTTCCTGCTGCGCAGACCTGCCTTGGGGTAGCAGTAGACTCACAGTGATGACTGGGCGGGCCGAGTCTGTCTGTCGCTCTCCCACCCCAACGGAAGAGCAAGAACTCCAGTCTGCTACAACAAAAGAAACTTTATTTAAAAATATTTTTTTTTTTTTTTACAGACATGGGTGCTTGAAAAAGCTCTTTAGTTAACTGTATGGAAATGAAAAAAAATTAATAAATAACATTAGTATAACAGACCTCTAAACATTAATACACTGGCAAAACAAAAGGGACTTGAAAATGAATCTTAAAGCTCTGCTCTTCTCTGTAAGAATATTTACCTTCTGTTTTTCTTATTCTTTACAGGTGAGAATGATTAAATACTGCTAATATAAATTTTTTTTTATATTAATGACACATTTTTAAAATAGTCCACAAAAATCTCATCTAAGTTTTCGTTTTATTTTTAACACTGATATACAAATTGGGACTCTCTATTCTGGAGAAAGCATCAAGTTCTCCTCAGCCCCACCCAGGCCAAGAATGTCAAAATCCTAAAGAGGGGAAGACTTGAAAAAGAAGGGTTTCTCCCAATTCCTTATTAGTTAAAAGGCAGGGAAGAACTGAAAAGGTCGGAAAGGGAGAAGTAAAATATGGCGTAGAAAGCATTTTGTCTTTTTTCTTTGCCGAGACCTACAGCGGCCACAAGCCTGAGGCCGGGCTCGGGCGCGCAGGCCTTGCTGCCTGTCCCAGGGGAGAGCGACCCCGCCAAGGGCACTGGCTGCCTAATGCTCTAAGACTCAAGTCTTCAAGTAAGAGGAAAGCCGAGTCTGAAGGGAGAGGCAGGAGGTAGGCCAGTTCAGGATCCAGCACAAAGAAACAACCCCCCGTCGTCAGTAGAGCCCATCCTCCACTCCTGCATGCAGCTGGTGCCTTACCAGGCAGGACCAGGAGGCTGGCACATGCCAAGTGGTCCAGGGCACTCCTGGGAATCCTAGAACAGTCCCTCTCCTCTGGCTGGAGACAGATCATTCAACCTGTAACTACGACTCTGAATGGAATCAACCAGATGCTCCCAGGGTAACGTTGGCTTCTTCCGACACGGCACCACGGCAGGGGGAGGGGCTGCTGCCCCGCCGCACCTATGCGCCCTCTCCCCAGCCCCACACAGCGTCTCCTCCTCCCCCCTACACTGTAAGGGCTGACGCTCAAGGTAGAGGAGCTAAGACTCTGGTATTTCCATATTAAGTCCTAAAATGCAGCCTGGGATACAGTGCTGCCTTAGAAAGGCACAAAATGTTTGGCTTTTTTTTTTTTTTTTCGGTGTGCTAAAAATTGTTCTGTTTTGAATAAAGGAAAAAGATATATAAGGTTAAAAATTCCAAGTCACCACAGCCAGAAAGCAAATGTAGGAGGTACCTCCTAGCTGCCATGCCTCTACCACGTTTCAGCAGGAGGTCAAGGCCAAGACACTGAGACGGGTGGGTCAGGAGGCATCCAGTCTCACGGGCGCTGGGCCTACAGGCTTACCCAGACAGCAGGGGGAAGCCAAGGAAGAGAAAACACGTGGTCTCCAGACTCCTAAGCAGTTCTCTGCCTCCTCAGTTTCAAGACAGCCGTGAGCAGGGCCACCCTCACCCACAACAGGGTCAGAGGTAGGTAGGGAGGAGGGAGCAGACACACATGGACGTAAGGGCACAAAGCGTGGGCAAGCAGTCTGGCCTGCGACCCCCACCCCCCACCCCCGGAAGGAAAATTTGCGAGAGGCAATGCAGAGGTGCCTCCCACGTTCATTGTAGGAAGAAGTCAAGAACACGGAGCCAGGTGATCACAACTCTGCTGATCTGTTTGGCTCCTAATCAGTAGGAGCGCGGAGGTTGGCTTTCAGCCTTTGCTCTGTACAAAAAGAGGGAGTGGTCCACCACATTTTTCTCAAGCACCACCCCAGGGAAGGGAAGGGGCAGGGAGATGTCCAGACATCTGTTACTCTGGAGCAATCGGCAGGCGCTTCCGAAGGGCCCATGTTCCCATCTGAGTGTGAATGCGCCTCCACCCATCCCTATCTCCCCACCTCTTACTCTGCTGCTACTTTAGCAGAACCAAAACACACCGGTACTCCCCTCGGGGGAACCAACCCAGATTTCCTAGGACACAGAGGCGCGTGGCGTTGCTGTCTCTCTGTTCCTTGATTCTGGAGCGGAGTCCAGGACATACCAAATGCAAAGGCTAACGAGCCCCCTTCATCAGTGTGTATCTTTGGATTACTAGGTTACTTCTGTGTATTCCAAACGACTCCAATAGCTTAAAAAAGTTACAAGTAATTATGAAAAGCCTTACTAACACGGGACAGGCCCTAGGATGAGGTAAGTAAGATCAAAACACTTAGGCAAGCAGAAGCAGTTCTGTAAAAATCCGAAACACAAAGGCTTTGATATGGCACTACAAAGCAAGCAAGTGGGCGGGGAAGACGAGGGTTTCCGGTCTAAAGAGCTCTCAGTCAGAACTCCCCTCTAAACTGGAATCTACATCGAGTTTATATCCTGGCAACTGTCCCAACTATCAGATACTCTTGCTGGCTACAGGGAAGTAGTTCCTGAGGTACCTCAGAAGGCCTGCCTGAGAACACTGCCACAGAGCTCTCTGCACGCAGCAAAGACCAAGTGCAAGGGTGAAGGAGGAGGGCAGGGAGGGCCACAGGCCCACAGAATGAACATACGTTCAGCGCGAAAACCTGAAGAGAGCCCAGAAGTCCATGGGTGGCTACAGTGGGATCTGTGATCTGCTCTCCAAATAATACGAAAGAAGGCTAAAAACCTGAGATTAAATGAAGGCAAAGAAATGTCACCTAAGAACAGACTGGCTCCGGAACAGGAGAAACTGGTCCTGAAGAGGGAGGTAAGAAATCTTGGATGCCAAGACTGGTAAAGGGAATTAAAACAGGAAATAAAGCAACAAAGATGACAGAAACCCGAATTAAGCGAAACCTAAGAATCTCTTCAATGCCCCAGATATAGTCCCGCGCCCTGCCTTTCCACTCTCCGGGGGGGAAATAAAGGCAGCGCACAACAGCAGTTTTGCTACTAAAATACTTGCAGGGTATCTATCCCGTCTGAAGCCTCTTCTCTGAGAGCCCTCCCCCCACTCGCACCCGAGGGGGCCACTGCCATCCCCTGCGCCCAGGCTGACCCCTCAGGGGTAGAGGCCCGAGCAACGTGCTGGGCTGATCGTTTTCTTTCTCAAGGAGTAAGAGGCCCTGGGAATCTGTGCATGGTGATCCCGAGAGGCGGGAGGTCGTGTGGACCTGCGGACGGGGGTGTCTCATCGGGGGGGGGGGGGGGGACGTGCATGACAAGCAGGAGAAAGGACTAGGTGCAAATTCTGACAGCCCCAGCTCCATGTAAGAACCCACTGTACTTCCTATACTGGGGTCTATAAAACACCCTGCATCCTTAGGATTCCCTCCTTTCTTTAGCCTGGATACCTGTTTCTTGCATCTGAAGGATTCCTAAACAGGAGAGTCAACAATACAAAACCGTGACCTCCTTTCAGCATGCACCTTCCTCTGTGCACAAATGGCTTGATGTGTTTCTAAAGAAAGACTGTGACACAGGCTGAGGTCAAAGTGGTGCCAGGTCCACTTTACGCTGACGTAGATTACTTCAGCTTGAATTTCTAAAGCCTGCACGTGTAGCAGAACAGTGATGTGTGCATCCTGATGCTAAGTTCTAGGGTCCTGGGCTCCCTACCCTGGGACAGAAAGGCGGGCATTTCGGAGAAGTGACTGAGTTCCATCTACTTTACTGCCTGGCTCTTGGGAGAGCACATACATCTGTTCAAGACCAGGAACCAACATTAGGTATCCACCTGTCTCCCACACCTTCAGCCCTTCTAGGACACAGGATTAGCTGCAAAGGTCGTTGAAGGGCTGGGAAACAAGTCTCAAGGAGAATGGGAGATGGTGACAGGTCCCAGGAGGGTGACAAGGAAACTTCACAACAAGGGGGACTAGGGACTCAAAGCAGGTCAGTAAAAAGATCAAGGAAGGCACTAGACTGGAGAGGGGACTGTGGGCAGATGCTCTGCTTAAATATTTAACTGCCCTACTGTGTGACTCTGAGCCAATATGCGCCTCAACCCACCACACAGATTCCACTGCAAGGCATCCAAGACGGCGGGTCCCCATGAGGCCGACACTGCGCAATCTCCCAGACATTATCAAGGCTCTAGGAAGACAACTGGGGTTCATGAAGGGGAGCCTTGAATCGCTCCTACCCAGGACAGCTCTACAAGGAAATACATGTCTGCGTGAAAGAGCTGTAAATACACACTGCACAGTCTCCTTGGGAAGGGCTATTTCAGGGCCAAATACAAGGGCGAGAGGGCCCAAGTACAACCCGCTGGCTTCGGGAAATCTGCACGTGGTGGCAGTGAAGGGCACGGCACTGGCACTACCGGCACATGGGAATCACTCACAGACATTTGCCGAAACGAACAAGCTAACTGGAACGCAGCCAGGCCAATGGTCTGAACGCCATTCCTCCCTGGGCAGTGGCCACCAGAGTCAGAAAGGCCAATGGCAGGAAGGGGAAGGTGCAGTTTAGGAAGAAGGTCTATAACCCTGACTGTCATGACATGAGGTAGGAGAATATTCTGCATCAACACCTGTGCCAACCACCCAAAACAGGTGTCGATCTTATTAATGGTGCCTTAAAGGGAATATAGAGCTTGGTCCCTACTCTGCTAGCAAATGTACAAAAACTCATTTGTACGTTGGCTGTGTGGACCATGGGTTATATTTTACTTTTCTACAGAGGAAATAAAATACTTTAAGTATGAAGAATAGCGACTCCCCACCAAAAATGTTCATCCACAGAACAGCTAACTGATGCTGGGCCCTGGGGCGGTGTGGGTGAGAGAACAGAAGGGCAGAGTGTGTTGTACAGGGGGGCTGTGGGGGGACAGAGGGCCGGGGGAGGAGAATGGCCATCCACAGGTACAGATCACTATTTACAACATTAACAGGGAAACGCTGAGACGAGAAACTGCCCAATCTCTTCATTTCTTCAAGGGAGGTATATCATAGAGCCCACAGGTTTTTCCACTCAAGAACCCTGTACTTGAGCGGAAGGAGGCCGGCAGGGGCAGCAGACGACGAGGCAGGCTGTGCGGAACGAGCCGGAAAGACAGAGGGAAAGCAGGAGACCGCACTGAAGAGAAGAGCCTAATGCACCTGACAAAACCTCAAAGTGGCTTTTTTACCTTATCCACCTGGGAAGGGACCAGAGAAGGAACCACTTGTAATTCGAAGGGAGAAAGGAGAGGGATCTGGCCAAACTGACAAAACTCAGAGCCCACTTCTGAAAGGGAAATTTTACATTCCGAGCAGAGCCCAGGAATTAGAAACTGCCACACAACTGGAAGACGAAGAAGGGTTATTTGTTCCTCAGTCCAAGGAAAATCTAAGAAATTATAAAGTTCTGGAAGTCCCCTCAAGACAAATGCCCACGTGGAAACTGTCCTGAGGCAACGCTGGCGGCCTCAGGGATGGCCGAGGTTTGTCCTCAGAGCACCCAAGGGGAGCAAACCTCCCAGAATGGTCTAACGCCTGGGCAGCCCACAGACCCCACAGCAGACACGCCAACCAGCAAGCCGGTCACCAATGCATTATGTCCGACCCTGGGATCTGACACAGCCGGGTCTCAGGGCCGACCCCAGGAGCCACGGGGGCACTCAACTGGGGAAAAAAGGGATGAACCTGCCTTTGGCCTATATGAGTAAAGACAGAGTCTCCAAAGAAGATCTGGGATACACCAAACAGGCAAGAGATATGCAGAACCAGGGCTCTGTTCTCTTGACCCATCTCCAGACTATGGACCATGTTTGCAGACAAGGAAAACTTCCAGTGTGGACAGGCACGGAAAATGCTGCCATTTTTCCCAGTTCTTTGTCTGGCTCTTCAGCATCTAAACAAAATGTAAACTGCGTGTTAACCACAAATGAAACACTCTCCTTACTGGCTCGCAGAAGGAGATCCTAGGTCACTGCTTCCCAATCGCCACCACTAGCCCAGCTCCCAGCAGCGCCCGCACCTGACGGCGGGCCGTGCTGCTCTCCACCACGTTGAGCAGACACTGGGGAGCCATGGCCAATCAGCAAGAGGTCCAGTAGCATCTACCCTGGGAATGTAAATGGCTCTGAGGCAAGAGCTTAAAGCCAAAAGGTCTAGGAACAGCTGAAAGCCAAGAGTAAGAGTCAGAAAACGTTTTAGTTCCACAGACGAAAAGATGGGAAAGAAAACGGACCTCAAGAGATTCATTTCTGTCTGGATCTAAAGCCAAAAGCATGATTTGGATTTTGAGGAGGGTAGATGTATCAAAGAGTGGCTTGCTTCTGACACGCCGCGGGAGGGTACGGCCTGCCAGGGAGGTCGGCACAGACTGGCCAGAACACTGACTGACTGGGGCTCACTCCGCAGTACCTACGGGAACCGACTCACGGCTGCCCCACGCTGGACTCCGAATTTTCCACACAAACCTGCACCCATGCCAGCTGCTGGGCTTTTCACCTCCTGTCCCTGACCCCTGCGAAGTCGTGTATCACACTTCAGGGTGTGTGATTACCGTGGAGAACGCAGTCCGCGAAGAGCAGAGAGGACTGGCGTGAAGAGGGGAAGGGAGGAGACGCTCCATTCCCAGAGCCACGGGCACAAGAGAAAACCATGTCGGCAGCGGCACCCAGGGGAGGCCTGGTGCTCATTACCAGCACAATGCTGTGCTACCATGGGTGCTATTCCCCTCCCCTTCGAGGGCAAGGACTAAAGTGTCTTCTGAAAGTATAACCTGGCTCATGTTCCGAGGGAGACGCCCACACAAGCTGGAATTAATTCACTGGGAAGAAAAACCAAACAGATAAATCCTATTTTGTACATCTTCTGCCTAACAAGGTAAACAGCATACAAATGAAGCTTCCTCAAAGTTTTGTGGTATCTGGGCCAGAAAGCCAGGCTGGAAACAAGCGTTCTTCCCTTCCCAGTAAGTGGAAACACCCATGACCTACATGAGAATACACACCTGGCAGGAAGGCAACGGACTCCCGCAGACGGTCTTCTGGGGAGGGCATGGAATGTATCTGAAGGCCTCTAGCTCAAATCAGCCATTGTTTAATTAGGGTAGTTAATACATCTTACTGTAGCAGATTCAATGTTCCTAGAGAGACAGTGCTTCCGAGTGACCAGTGTTACACCTGCGAGGACCCCACATGACTGTAATGATACAGCAACAGTACTGTTTCTTGCCCCACCGACCTACCAACCAACACCATCACACGTAGTCAAGAACATCCTCTAAGCCACCTGGCTTCCGTGAGGCTGGTTAGAGCAAGCCCAGTGCCAATGACAGACACCGAGGAGGCGGCAAGGAGGCAGGAGGCAGGGGAAAGGACAGAGGGAGGGTGTTCTAAAAACACAAGACTCGAGCTATGTGATGGTAATCCAAGCCGCAGGGAGTGCTGGAGTTGCACTACACGCCGGGGTCGGGTCTCACAGCACAGCAGATGGAAGTCTTTAGACGATTCCTTCCTACACCTCTTGTGCTAATTCCCTGCCCAGGATTAACACACACAGCAGGTTCATCTTATAATCACAGGGCACACGCCACCACAGACAGACAGACAGACTCACAACCACATCCTTAACCCAGGGAATTCTGAAGTCCCCCAGGAGGATTTACAGCACAGTACTTCTCCCACCGCTTTCTGGACTGTTCCCCCGGTAGGCTAACCATTTAATAAAAATCCACACTCGCAGTGGGGACTGAAGGACACCTTCAAATCCACTCTCAAAACAGATAATAAAACACACTGCTGCTCCACGTTCATTCCACTGCCTTGAAATCTTGGAACCACAGACGTGGAATCCCACAGAAAGGGCAAGACTTCACTGTGAAGTCTCCAAAGGGGCCTCTGCCCTCCGAGGGGCCCCCCGGGGAGGAGCGCCGGCTCACTGGTCCTCTGACGCCGCAGTGGGGCGGGCTGTGCTAGGTGGCGAGGTGGGCGGGAGACGAGATAGAAACAAACTCCCGGAGGATGTTCTTGGCCATTTCGACGTTGTTGTGGGCAATGACCAGGGCTTTCTGGATGTCCTGGTAAGAGTACCCCTGGCTCAGGAGGCTCTCGATCTCACTGGAGAGCTGTGGCGAGGTGGCCGCGGCAGCGCCGCCCTGCTGACAGCCGCCTGCTTTCCGTTCTGAGTTGATTCGCCGAGGGAACGGTTTAGGAGGCCTTTCAGGAACTTGGGAACCCTCAGTGAAGTCTAGAAGAAATCAAACAGAAAAGAGCTGCAGATCTGGGGGCAACCCTCCTTCAACAGCAGCAAGAACAACAGTGTGCCAGGATCAGGCTGACCTACTGTAACGGGGCCCCTGGGCTCTCAAAGGGCCGGGGTCTACAGGTTCCAGGGTTTCAGCAGCTAGCTGCCGCCTCCTCCTGGCAGGAGCAGCCTTCTAAATAGACCACGCACCTGCCGCACAAACAGGAACACTGCTGTCCCCAGCACAGACACCTGCGTCCGTGTCCTGCTTTACACACGTGGCAACAAGGGTTCACGCACAGCAGTGCCTGGATGATTTTAAAACGTTTCAGACGGGGCCAGAGAAGACACTAAACTTCTCTTTTGACAGAGGAGGAAAACAGAAGTAAGCCTGAGTGGCCGTGGAGCCGCAGGAAGCGAAGCTGGGTGGGTGGGGCCACTGCCTGTTTGGGCAACTGGATGCCGTCCAGCTTTCACCAGCTGTCCTGCACGCCGGCCTCAGTTTCCAAAGGGAAGGCCACCCCGGCTGCTGCGCTCCTAGGCAGCCACAGGTGCAAGGGCAGCCCTGGATGGTCAAGGCCACTCGGTGTGCCTTCCAGAGCCAGCACGCCGTCCTGGCAATGCAACAGGGCCCCGAAGTCAGGAACGCGTGCTCTGAACCACCAGGCGTCGTTACCAGCGTCCTACCACACACTCAGAAGCACCGGAAGTCCCACCTACCACCAGCCAGGAGGAGCCAGGGTTTAAGCAACAACCTCTTTTCTAAGTCTGGCAGAACCCCAAAGAATGAGACTCCGGGTTAACTTCCTAACTGGGGCCTAGGGCCAGCTTTTCCTCCCATGTAGACCGAAAGAGACTACCGTCTGGTGACAAAGGCGCTGTCGCCAGGCCATCACCTCTGCTGCAGCGTCAACCAGGAGCCATCCAGCAACTCGGCACAAACCCAAGCCGGCCTGGAGACTCACGTGTGGTGGCATCGCCTTCCAGAGACAACCAGCCGAGCGAGGAGCTGGCGTTAGAGATGTCGGAGAGGGTCCGGCGGGCCAGCACGGCCGGCACCGGCGCCTTAGGGATGCCGTAGCCATCCTCCTCAGTCTCCGATCCCTCGGGGCCGGCGCCTGCCTGGCCCGTGGCCAGAGTCCCTTCACCTAGAGGGAAGTGCGTGCCGTTACCATCTTCTCGCACACCCCATCTGCTGACACCCATTCGTTCCCGCACGTATAGCACCGAAGTTACCGACCGTCCACCCCGGGCCAAGCACCACGCAAGGCCCTGTGGGTGGAGACAGAAGAACAGAGGAAAACGCAAGTCTGCACCAGTCCCGCAGCTCTGCTTTCCTGATCGGGGTGAAAGCTGCCCCCGCCAACGGTGACGGCTGCTGACGCCAAAGGCTCAGCACCATTTTACAGCATCCAGTCAACATCTCTATCGGCATTTCACCTTGGAGGATCAGCCAAAGGGCCTGTGTGTGCTGCCTTCTCGAACTTTCCACTTGGGAAGCTAGTTGATATGGGAATGGAGTATTCACCACCCACACACAAAAGAATTTCATCAATGCTAAAAAGCCAAGGAAATAAAAGGGAGCTGCGAGCACTGCGGGCCCAGGCCCTATAACCCAAGTGTCTCTAGGCCCTGGAAGGATGAAAAGGCACAAAGGGAACTTGCTGTGGGAACGGGAAATAAGAGAGAGGAGAGGGTTTTGCCGCCCATGGATCAAAGATATTTTGCAAAGGAAATTATTTAAAAGAAGTTTCTGCTAAGATCAAGCTGTGTCATTCCTATGACACAGCAACGGTTTTCCAAGTGGCAGCACGGCTACTCACCGAAGGGGATGCTCTCCGTGGCAGATGGTGTCGCCTGGGACTGAATATTGTACATCGCTTCGTATGTACAGCTATCGATCGGCTGGTCACAATCACACACTCTGAACCAGAAGAAAAGGAGTGTATGATCTTCAGAAACAGAACTCTGTTACCTGCAAACTGATTAAGACTCATCTATTCTTCACTATTCCAGACCCAGAGGCTATCAAGAGGACACAATGCTCCTTTGCCAGATCACTAACAAATGTCCAAAGGTTGACTCTTCTAATAAATGTGTGTTTTCAAAATGACTGTGACAATGAGGAAGCGTAACTGGAATTGCTTATAGCTGCAAGAGGCCAAACATCAGGGGCTCTATACATCTTTCTGCTTTAATTCTGGCTGGATGACACTGCACACGCAGCAGCCAGACAGGTACGTGGCGTCACCCCAATTCCCAGATGGGACTGTCCTGAACCTACCGTGAACTCTGGGTTGTCTCCAAAGGCCATTTCCCATCTGGCTTCGGCAGCCCTAGAGGTCTGGAGGAGGGGGTCATATACTCTGTGTCCTCCTCACTTTCACACTGCTCCCCAGGGGGCAGCTTTGGCACAGGAAGAGGCCTGGAAGAGGAAGAATAAAAGAGAAAGAAAATGAAAACAACTAAGCTGCAAAACGTGCAAGTATGAAATGAGTGCCTTCAACCCAGGCCACGACTCAAATCTGACAGAGCAGAACGGATGCCACCTAGGGAACTGTTACTTCTCCCGGCCACGAAAGGGCAACTGATAGGTTTCTGCTCTCAGGTGACCACAGATGCAGATACATTGTCTGAGATGGGTTACACAGGCGCAGTACTTGATACTCGTTAGTCTCAGTCCCCAAATAAGTCGGGAGTCCCCGTCCCAGGGCTGGAGCACCAGGTTCTCTCTTGCCAGCCTAAAGGAGCAACGGTGGCTCTCGGACAATATGCTGCCAAATCCCTGTTCTAGAATCTAC
This sequence comes from Eumetopias jubatus, assembly GCF_037043125.1. Classification (NCBI taxonomy): domain Eukaryota; kingdom Metazoa; phylum Chordata; class Mammalia; order Carnivora; family Otariidae; genus Eumetopias; species Eumetopias jubatus. Next base: position 98,380,484 of record NW_028274819.1, read on the forward strand.
CTACAGTTTCAAAGAGTAGACAGCTTGTCAAAAGCTTTCTCATATGTTATCTCATAGTATAAACACCTTTTCTCCTCGTTTGATATAAGAAACATCTGCAATAAAGAGATCAGGTCCTTGGTAGCTTAGCATCAAATCTGAGACCAGGCCTCCCATCTTGACTCCTGTCTCAGGGATCTTGCAGTTACTCCCAAAGCTCTCACCCAGAAACTCTGGAACCAAAACTTCTCCTGCTACCCACCCCCTGAAACCAAAGACAAAAATAACAACAAAACAAATGCACACACGTTCACCCAAGGCTCCTGGGAATGTGAGCTAAAGCCAGTATCTCTTCCCTCCCTGGTTATACTGTTTCTGTACGTCCTGAACACTGTAACTAGAAGGAACACCTACTGGATTTGCCTGTGTTTACTCAATGTTTATTTTTCCCAGTTACAAAAGCAACAGCTGAATGTAAGACCCTTAAATGCTACAGAAACCTAACACAGACAGTCCCTATAATCTAACTTGAAATTTTTTTTCATGTCTACATGTTACTTTATTTGTGCACTGCGAGCTGTAGTTTTGAAGTGGAAGTATATTAGTATCTACAATTTGCTCTGAAATGTGTCCAAAAAGATAGACCGATGGATGGAGAGAAGTACAGATAGAGGGGCGCTGGCTCAGTCATGGAGCATGCAACTCTTGATCTCAGGGTTGTAGGTTCAAGCCCCATATTGGGTGTAGAGATTTTTTTTTTTTTTTTTTAAGATTTTGTTTATTTATTTGACAGAGAGAGACACAGAGAGAGAGGGAACACAAGCAGGGGGAGTGGGAGAGGGAGAAGCAGGCTCCCCGCCGGGCAGGGAGCCCAATGTGGGGCTCGATCCCCAGACCCCGGGATCATGACCTGAGCCGAAGGCAGACGCTTAATGACGACTGACCACCCAGGTGCCCCCAGTGTAGAGATTATTAAAAAAAAAAAGAAAAAAAAAGTATAGCTAGAAATGTGTGATAAAACAAGGATAAGAAATGCTAATGGTAGAAGCCAGGTGGGGAGTATATGGATGTTCACTGTAAAAAAATCTGTCACCCTGACTCTATGCTTGAATCTTTTCATAATAAATTATTCGTGGGAAATACCTATAAAGATTAAGAAAAAATACCAAGTATTGGCGAAAACATAGGGAAATGGGTATTTTCTTAGTTTTAGAAATAAGAAATTAGTACAACTTTTCCAGAGTGTGATTCACCAAAAATATTTAACCAAACATGCATACCCTTGCACTCAGAAATTCCATTTCTAAGAATTTTCCCTAAGGAAATAATCAAGAAAATTCACTATATAGTATTATTTATGATACTGAAAAAATAGGTCACAACCTGTCAAGTAATAATGTTCTGAATAAAGGAATTTAAAAAAAAAATTTGAGAGAAGGGGAGAGGGAGAGGGAGAGAGAGAGAGAGAGAGAGAGAGAGAACACGTGCACATGGGGGCGGGGGGGCAGAATTAAGGGAAAGAGGGAGAAAGAGAAGAATCCTCAAGCAGACTCTGTGCTGAGCTTGGAGCCTGATGTGGGGTTGATCTCATGACCTGAGCCGAAACCAAGAGTCGGACACCTGACCAAGTGCACCACCCAGGCGCCCCAATAGTTGGAAATTTCAATATCTCACCCACAATAATGGACAGAACCAGACAGAAGTAAGGAAACAGTACTTAACATGATAAACCAATTAGACCTAATAAACATAAACAGAACACTCCACTCAACAGCATACATACACATTCTTCTCAAGTGCAGAGGGAGATAGACAGACAATATGGGAGGCCACAAATTAAGTCTTAATAGATTTTAAAAGATATACAAGGTATCTTCTCTGACCACAATGGCATGAAATTCGAAACCGATAACAAAAGTAAAACTGAAAATTCCACAAAATTGTGAAAATCAAACAATACACTTTTAAACAACCAATGGATCAAAGTAGAAACTACAAAGGAAATTAGAAAACACTTAGAGGTGAATGAAAGAAAAAACATGACGTACCAAAACTTAAAGCAGCGCTAAGAGCATTTAAAGCTTTGATGGTTACATTAAAAATCAAAAAAGATCTCCTAACTTTACAACTTAAGGAACTAGAAAAAGAACCAACTAAACCCAAGGCTAGTGGAAGGAAGGAAGCAATGAAGACTAGGGCAGAAGTAAATAAAATACAGAGAAAAAAACCCCACAACAGCAACAGAGAAAATCAATGAAACCAAAAGTTAGTTCTTCAGAAAGATCAACAAAACTGACAAACTTTATCTAGATGGATTAAGAAAAAAGAGAGAAGACTCCAACTACTAAAACTCAGAAATTAAAGAGGAGACATTACAACCAATTCTACGGAAATAAAAAGGCTTTTAAGAGAGTACTATGAACAGTTACATGTCAAAACACTGTATAATTTAGATGGACAAATTCCTAGAAACACAATACTTACCGAGACTAAATCACAAAAAATTGAATATCTGAAAAGACTTACAGGAGATGGATTCAGTAATCAAAAATCTGCCAACAATGAAAAGCCCTGTACCTGACAGCTTCACTGGTGAATGCTACCATTTAATAAAAAATGAATACCAGCTCTTTTTTGGGAAAGATTTTAATTATTTACTTGAGAAAGAGAGAGAAAGCGCGCACGCACGTGTGGAGGGAGGTGGGAGGAGGGAAAGGGAGAAGCAGGCTCCTCGCTGAACGGGGATCATGACCTGACCTGAAGGCAGATGCTTATCTCACTGAACCACCCAGGCGCCCCACGAATACCAATTCTTTTCAAACTGCTCCAAAAACCGGAAGAGGGAACACTTCCTAACTCATTCTTTGAGGATGGCACAATCATGACACAAAGCCAGACAAGGACACTGCAAGAAAACAACAGACCAATATCCCTTATGAATACTGATACAAAAGTCCACAACAAAATCCCAGCAAAAAGAATTCAGCAGCATAAAAGAAGGATTATACATCATTATTTATCAGTGGGATTTATACCTGGAATGCAAGGACGGCTCAACATATGACAACTGATTAATATAAATATAACCACATCAAAAGGGAAAAAACCCAATCATCTCAAGCATTTGACAAAATTTAACACCCTTTTATGACAAAAACACTCAACTAAAATAGGAATAAAAGTACCTAAACATAACAAAAGCCATATATGAAATGCCCACAACAAGCATCATATTCAACGGTGAAAGAACGAAAGCTTTTCCTGAAGGATCAGGAACAAGGCAAGGATGTCCACTTTTACCACTCCTACTCAAGACAGTACTGGAATTTTTCTAAGATTTTATTTATTTATTTGTCAGAGAGAGAGAGCACAAGCAAGGGGAGCGGCAGGCAGAGGGAGAAACAGGCTCCCCGCTGAGCAAGGAGCCTGACACAGGACTAGATCCCAGAACCCTAGGATCATGATCTGAGCTAAAGGCAGATGCTTAACCGACTGAGCCACCCAGGTGTCCCAGTACTGGAATTTCTAACCAGCTCAATTAGGCAAGAAAATGAAATAAAAGGCATCCATATCAGAAAAGAAGAAAAATTATCTCCCTGTTTGCAGATGGTATGATCTCAAATGTAAAAAAGCCTAAAGATGCCACAAAAAGGGCATGGGAAACAGTATGATGGTGTCTCAAAAAATTAAAAACAGAATTACCATATGATCCAGGAATACTACTTCTGTGTATACGTTCAAAAGAATTGCAAGTAGGGCCCCGAAGACGATCTGTTCAACCCTGTTCACAGCAGCATCACTGCAATCGCTAAAATGTGGAAGTAATCCAAGTGTCCGTCCACCGATGAGCAGATAAGCAAAACGTGGTACAGCAGTCACCCTTTATCTGTAATTTTATTTTCTGTGGTTTTACTTACCCATAGTCAATTGCGGTCTGGAAGCAAGATGGTTCTCCTTCTGATGTATTATCAGAAGGTCAACAGTAGCCTAACACTATGTCCCAACACCTACGTCACTCCGCTCACTCCACCTTATCACATAGGCTTATCTCACATGAGCACAAGAAGGGTGAGTACAGTGTAGTATTCTGAGAAAGACCACATTCATACAACTTTTATTACAGTAAATTGTTGTAACTGCTCTATTTTATTAGTTATTGCTGTTAATTTTTCTTTTCTTTTTTCTTAAAGATTTTATTTTTTTATTTGACACAGAGAGAGAGAGATCCCAAGTAGGCAGAGTGGCAGGCAGAAGGATAGGGAGAAGCAAGCAGGCTTCCCGCCGAACAGAGAGCCTGATGCGGGGCTCGATCCCAGGACCCGGGGATCATGACCTGAGCTGAAGGCAGCCGCCCAACCGACTGAGCCACCCAGGTGCCCCTATAAGAATGATTAAGATTTTTTTTTTTTTTTTTTTTTTTTTACAAAAGTCAACAAAACTAAAACTGCTTCTTTGGGAAGATTAATAAAATCATGAAGCCCAGCAAGGCTGATCTATGTACCTGCACACAGAGAAAATAAAAAGAATGAGACCAAAACAGAAACCCTAATTTTGAACTATACAAACACAGATCAGTTTTTACTTTCTTCTTCGTACTACTCTGGGTTTTCTACGTTCTGTGAGTAAGCTGCTAATGGGCAGGAGCACGTCCGCTCCACAAGACACAGCCTTAGCACTTACCTGGCAGCCAGAGAATAAATGGCATTGGCAGATGCAGAAGGTTTGATCTTGGGGTGCTCACACTCTGCACCTGCTAATGAGCTGTTATTCACATTCTGGAAAGAAAATTGGTGAGAAAGAACCTTCTTAACACAATTCAGTGACTCCTCTTACTTCTCCAACCTAGTCAAAATAACAAGAACAGTAACACAGACCCCGACCCCACTCTCAATGCCGCGCTTAGGGGTTATTATGTCTGACCAAAAGCGGAGCTGCTTTCAGGCTCCGAAGAAAGTTTAAATGTCAGGGTGAGGAGGACAGAGATCTAAAAAGAGCCAAGGAAATGGGGGTTTTTGTTCTGATTCTAGAAGATATAAGGAAATTGGCTGTCTCTGCAAATACCCTTTCTAGCTCTAAAAATCTATACCTCTTTCTACGGTGAGGTCACCAGAAAGCCTGACCTAATTCATTCTCACGAATTAGATGGCCTATCACTCGATGCCACTTGTAAGTGACCATCCCCCTTCTCTTGCCACCAAGAAGTACCCAGTTCACGTAAGGGCCCCACCACATTCCTCAACTTCATGGCTCACAAGTTATTCTCCCCTGCCTTTTTCTTAATTTGTCTGAAGGGGACTGGCAGCATTACTATGTAGTTACACTGCTAATTAACCTTCAACTATTTGTGTAGCACCTAAGAAATAACACTGCTCACATACACAAGAGAAAGCAGGTCAATGAAACGCGCACTAGAGCATTCTCCCTCTTGCTTACTTAGCGCTATGCTCTCCCCAACTCACCTGCCTTCCCTTCATCCTGGAAGGGTCTCCCTCAGAATCAGCACGGCTCGCTCTCACCAACGCTCCAGATCTTTGCTCAGAATTGTACCCCATCCCTCCATGTACCCCCCACCCCAACTTTCCCGATACCCCTTTTTTTTTCCGCTATTTTTCTCCATAGCTCTCATCAGCATCCAAAGCCCTTTGTTTTATTAACTTACCATGTTTGTCTTTACTCCACTAGAATGTAAACTTTGTGAAGGTAGGATTTTTTGTGGAGCACATACACAAATGAACCAACAAAAGAACAAATAACCCCCCCCACCCCCGGTCTGGACCCCTTCTCTCATGCTTATATACAATGAACCGCTAACCTTTTTTCAAGCTATTCTCTTAGCAATACATTTATTAGTAGATAATCTACTACTAGATTTATCTCTGTAAATCATTTTGCTCATGTCATTTTGCTCACGTCACTCCACTAATTTAATACCTTCAAACGCTCACTTCCTACCAAATAAATTCAAATTCCTTTGGCCTTGATGGGATTTTCAAAATCCTCTAATCTAGTATTAATGCCCCTTTCTAGACCTTTTCCCTCCTCTGACATACAGAACTTCTGCTCCACTCAAATTAAACTACTTCTAGTTCCACAATATATATGAATCCAGCCATATATACATATATACACAGGTGCACACACATACCTATTGTGGTATTTACAAACATGCTTTATCTGCTCTGGTAATATACTTCTTGAGGGTATATATACGTCTGAGGGTAGGGATGTTTCACCGTCTCCGAATCCTGCACAAAACCTATCACAAAACTCTGACCCATTAAATGTCATCCAAAAATATTTGTTAATAGGCTAAAAAATGTCAAAGACAGGACTCACCATGGAGGCATCCACACTGAATGTGCTTCCAAGCCTGGACACATCTGTTCTGGGTTCCATTTGTGAGGGCAATGAAAATGGAAGTGAGTGCCTATTGGTTAATTCTCTACCTGTCCAGGGGTCACTAGAGTTTGGGGCAACCACAGGTACTTTGGGGATTGGCCGAGGCAGCCATGATTCCCCAAGGCGGCTAGAGGGAACAGGGGGCAGTTTGTCCCTGGATGGACAGTCGCCCGGTGTACAAGGCAAGGGACGTCTCTGTGGCCGGGTTTCTGCTCCAACAGAATATGGCCGGTCTGGAGGGGGTGGTGGTGGAAGATCTCGAAGTGTGGGAGGTATTGGTAATGGTTTGTCCTTATGAAGGGAGCCAGAAGCTACCTGTGGAAGCACGAGGAAAGCAAATCAATCAAAACTCACTGATCTAAAACACCCCCACTATAAGCCACAACAAAGAATGAGAAAACTGTAGAAATGGATAACATCTTACCTTAGAAGCAGTTCCAAGACCAGAAGCACTTGAAGGAAGAGATACCCGCTGTTGCAGAAGGTCAAGTCGTGGCGGCACTGGGGGAAGGGAAGCTTGTGGGGCCATGGAAAACGGAGAAGGAGGCCGTTCCACCTGACACAAATAAAATTTCCTAACAGGTTATTCTTGTATGAGGGAGTGGCATCTTTCAACTCCTCCTAAAGCTGTAGACAGCAAGTACTATACGAACACTGACTGTAACTACCAATGGGTCAGGCTTCCTGAATTATTTCTGTGTCACCATAAGAGGGCACTCTCAATCACAGAAATACTACTACTAGCAGATGCAAGCTACAGGCAAGCATCTAGAAATGGCTGTGCTACAAAAAGCTTCCTAGCTTACAACTGAAAACAAATATTATAATTTTCCACCTCCTCATCTTCAGAGAAAGAAAAAAAATCTTTTCAAAATTAAAAATAGGAACCCATATAAAAAGGAAGGAGCAGACATTAACCTCTCAACAAATCACGTGGGAAAATGACATTTAAGGCACAGAACAACGAAAGAGATCAAAGATGAGAAATTCTCCACGGCTTATTATGATAGGAAAAAGAAAAAAATAAAGATGTTAAGAGGAAAAGAATCAACAGTATCACTAAAAAGCATCTCGAGTCCTTCTGAAGAAATGTTCTTTCAATTCAGTAATTTAAAGGGATTAAAATTTTCCATCAATTTGTGTTCTTAAAAAGAGGTGCCAAATTAGACAAAGCAATACATGTATAACCTCTCCCATTTCCAAGCCTGTAGCAGGGTGATGAATGCTGATAAGCTTGTCCAGGCAAGCGATCAAGAGATATGCATAATTCATATAAAATGCTACTTGGCATTTGCATTTTCTCCCAGGGAGCAATACAGATGGAATATAGGCAAATACGTATTATGAGCACTTATGTAAGACGACAGAAAGATAACCATTCACATACTCAGTCCGATCATTAATGCTGGGTGGTAAATGAAGGCAAAGAAAGCCCTCATCAAAGCTACCTGCTTTTACTCATGCTTAAGAAAAAGAGCTCCATGTCCCTGGTGCGTGAGTGATGCAGCATGAGCAGCTAGCACACCTCAAGGGTTAAGCGTGTGAGAAGCTATTGGGCTGTCACTTCATCAATTTCTAGCCAGTCACTATATCCCGCTGATTCTTTCATGAAAGGGTCTCGTATCTTTATCGGCCTTTCCATTCTGCTTACCATCTCAGATCTGATCTATTAAAACCACCTTCTTGCAATTCTCGGTTTCTTATCTCGCCAAATCCGTTTGCTCACCATTACCAGCGTAGCCATCCTTAGAATATGAAATAGCTCAAAAACCATCTACCAGTAACTCCCACTTTCCCACCAATCTCGACTCTAGAATTCCTACCTCCTTGCCTTTGTTCAGGTTGTTTCCCAATTGGAAAAGCCCTCTCTGCCTTTTTTTTCTTAAGATTTTTTTTTTTTTTTTAAGATTTTATTTATTTGTCAGAGACAGAACACAAGCAGGGGGAGCAGTAGGCAGAGCGAGAAGCAGGCTCCCCACCGAGCAGGGAGCCCGATGTGGGACTCAATCCCAGGACCCTGGGATCATGACCTGAGCTGAAGGCAGCTGCTTAACCGACTGAGCCACCCAGGTGTCCCTTAAGATTTTATTTTTTAAGTGATCTCTACACCCAACCCAACATGGGGCTCAAACTCACAACCCCGAGGTAAGAGTTGCACGTTCCACCAACTGAGCCAGCCAGGTGCCCCTCTTTGCCTATTTCAACCCCTCTCACCATCCATCGTTCATTCCCCTTCCTGAAGTGCAGAGGGTTGAGCTAATCACACTCTTCGGGGCTCAACATCATAACCGATCCTTGCACTGTTCTTTTACTACAACATATAATAAAGTTCCAGAAAAGGAGAAAAGACACAAGTGGACAGGAAATGATCAGAGAAATAACACAGGAATGGTTCTATGACCTAAGGGACATAAATACCCATATAGAAAGGGTTCACTGCATAGCCAGCCCCATGAAGGAAAAAAAATCCATGACAAACAAACAAACCAAAAAGCGCCGAAACAAGGATAAGGAGAATAACCTAAAAGCTTCTTGGGATAGAGGGAAAGGGGGCACCAAATAGCAAAAATACACTAGAACCTAGAAGCAAAGTGAAGCCATAACAATTTATAGAGTTTTTTTCAACCGAGCACTGTGTAACTAGTCAGTCTGAAGGCTGAACAAAAACATTTAAGATATCAAACATCTCAAAAATTTTACCTCTCACCTTTTTGAAGACACACTTCACCCAAACAAGGAAGTAAAGCAAGAAAGAGGAAAATGTGGGAGCCATGTTTCCCATGTCACCGTCATATGTTAGATAGTATCTACCGTATTTAGAGAATTTACTTCATAGAAAATTATACCGAGAGGATGTCAGACAGCTTGGTAAGACCTGATAGTGATAGGTACAAACGGAAAACTAAGGAAATAAAAATAAAGCAATTTGGGGTGCCTGGGAGGCTTAGTCGGTTAAGCATCCAATTTGTGATTTTGACTCAGGTCATGATCTCACAGGGTCGTGAGATCGAGCCCCGCGTCTGGCTCCCCTCTCAGTGGAGTCTGCTGGAGATTCTCTCCCTCTCCCTCTGCTCCTCCTCCTGCTCGTGTGCTCATGCGCTCTCTCTCTCAAATGTGTATGTGTACACACACACACACACACACACACACACACACAGCAGTTATCCCAGGAAAAGCAGAAGGTCGTATTAGAAAACAACAGCAATTACATCATAGTGTATTGCTTGGAACAGCAAGGAGCAAAATCATTTACACACCGAATAGTGATTTGGCCAAAAAACACTCAAATAACCGTAGTGGGGAGATATGGTGTGGGAAGGAGGGAGATAATCAATCCTTTTCTACAACACCTGAAGTGAACAGATGACTGATGCTGAAGAGGCAAGAGAGAGCAGTTTATGTATATGGTGTGAAAGGTGTTAAGAACCCACAAATGTGAGTGGGGCCCATGGAAGAGGTGAAGGTGGCAGAGGCAGGGAGCCAAGGTTTCTGCCAGCCTTCTAGCAAGTCTTTTAAACTTACTAAAAAATCCATATGCGTTTGTCATTTGGATTTTGTAGTAAGTAGATTGACTGCATTAAAAACAAATCGAAAGAAGACAGCAACCAAAAAAACCCCAATGACAGCCACCCAGGATGCGACAAATCAGGCACTCCCCTAGTCTCATATATCTTCAGGAGTGATTTTAGGACAAAAACTTGGGGATAAATTTTAGTTATCTACTCAAAAAAAGTTAAATATTTTATAAAATATTTTATTCACACAAAGAATAATAAACACCCACGTAGTACCTACCGTGCAGCTTCGCACAATTCCCATGTGCCCCTCCCCTAATTATATCCTTTCCTCCATCAAAGAGTTTAAATGTACATTCACTTTTATCCAGCAATTCCACTGCTAGGAATTTACCCTACAGACTTGAAAAGAATATCAGTCTGTATAAGTCTGGAAATAATATGAATGTCCATTAAGAAACTAAGTTACGGAATAGTCAAGTGACAGCACAATGCAAGAAGCTGTTTTTTCTCTATCTGAATTTTTACAGTGTACGTTTATTACTTTTATTTAAATGACTAAATTTAAAAATCATTCATACAGATGAGCTACAATTAAAAAGGGTTCATTTTCTTCTTTTCTTTAAAGTCCTACAGCACTTACAGCGTGTACCCAAATATCTAAAACAATGTATGCTGTCTGCCTATGTTAAATAGTTTCGCCTGCATGCATGTTCTCTTCTCAAATACAACTACTAGCTCCTTGCAGGCCTTCATCTCAGCTTTCTTATTTCATTCAATACTTACAGTACTCAATAGAGAGCCTCTTACCCAGCATAACAAACACCTTGCAAAAGCACTATGTTTATTGCAAAACATTCAAACATCCCATAAAGTTCAAGTCCTCTAAACTTACACCCTCAGAAATTATATCAATTTAGTGGGTAGTCAATTTTTCCCCCTATGCATGTTAAAATAATTTTTTTTAGAGAAATAAGGTGATACTATACATAGTATACAATTATATTTTTTAAACTTAGTATTCATTATACAGTTTTCCACTTAAGTATACGTAAACTGAACTCATTCTGCACAGCATTCCATTATGTGGACTACAGTAGGCAGAATGAAGATTCCCTATCCCCCAGCCCTAAGATGTTTACTCACACCCCAAAACCCAGAAACTGTGAATATGTTATTTTACTTGGTAAAAGGAACTTCGCAAATGTGACTGAGGGTATGGATCTTGAGATGGGGGAATTATCCTGGACTCTCTGGATAGGCCCAATCTAATGATAGGAGTCCTTAAAAGCGGAGCACCTCAGAGATAGAGGGCTGAAAGAGGAAAGGAATCCAGGAGCCAAAGAGTGTGGCTGACCCCGAGAAGCTGGGGGACCATGAGCTGACAGCCACCAAAGACATGCTGTCTGTTCATGAAAATTTCTAATCTTGAACTTGGATTCTAATCCTACAACTGGCAAGGAACTAAACTCTGCCAAATCCAAATGAAAAAGAAAATGGATCTTCCCCTAGAGCCTCTAAGAAGAACTACAGACCTGCTGACACCCTGATTTCGCTGGATGGCACATGTGTTGGACTTCTCACCTTCAAACCTGTAACAATAAATTTGTGTTGCTTTATGCTGCTAAATCTGTAGTAATCTGTTATGGCAGCAATAGAATACAAACACATAGACATATCATAAATTCTTACTGCTGGACATGTGAGTTGATTCTAATTTTTCATTATTGCAAATAATGCTATAAGAACTGCATCCACATCTTTGTGTGCTTATCTGAGTATTCCTTTAAGATAAATCCCTAGAACTGGAATTGCTAGTTCAAACTGTGACCATTATACATTTTGATAGGTGTTAAAGTGTCCTTCCAAAAGATGGGCTAATTTGTACCCACATCAACACTGAATGTGATGCCTATTTCTCCACAGTAAGTATTATTCTTCTGGGGCGCCTGGGTGGCTCAGTCGTTAAGCGCCTGTCTTCGGCTCAGGTCATGATCCCAGGGTCCTGGGATCGAGCCCCACATCGGGCTCCCTGCTCCGTGGGAAGCCTGCTTCTCCCTCTCCCACTCCCCCTGCCTGGGTTCCCTCTCTTGCTGTATCTCTGTCAAATAAGTAAAATCTTAAAAAAAAAAAAAAAAAAAAAAAAAAAGGTATTATTCACCTATAAAATTGCATGAAGAAAAAGGGTAATTTTAATTTCAAATAAACATATCCAGGAGGAGCCGCCTGGATGGCTCAGTCGGTTAAGCAGCTGCCTTCAGCTCAGGTCACCATCTCAGGCTCCTGGGATGGAGCCCCACGTCGGGCTCCCTGCTCAGCAGGGAGTCTGCTTCTCCCTCTCCCTCTGTACTCTCTCTCTCCCTCTCTCTTTCAAATAAATAAATAAAATCTTAAAAAAAAAAATCCAGCAAAAATCACTTTTTATTCGGCTTCCCTAATATTCCAGGAGTTACCAATAAATTTTCATGAACAGACAGAAATCTAAGAACATAAAACTGCTTTAGAGGTCAAATTAATCTCTTTTTAAAGATTTCATGTATTTATTTATTTGAGAGAGAGAGAACATGAGAGCAGAGGGGAAGCGTAGAGGGAGAGGGGAGGGAGAAGCAGGCTCCCCTCCCCACTGAGCAGGGAGCCGGACATGGGGCTTAATCTCAGGACCCTGGGGTCATGACCTGAGCCGAAGGCAGACGCTTAACCAACTGAGCCACCCAGGCAACTCTCAAATTAATCTCTTAAAATGGACCCAAGGAACCTGTTATAAGGGGTTCAAAAACTTCAAACTTGAAAAAACTTCAAAAAATCTGTCCACTTCAAAAAACCAAAAATGTACAATTCATTCCAGACTTCCTCAACTGCCTGTTATTGATAAAGCATAGATTTATTAATTCCTGCTTTGAAATCGTTTCAATTCCCAGTCACACATTCAAAGTAATTACTGTGTGCTCAATTTTATATAGCGGCTCTGGCCTTCTAGGAATTGACAACATACCAGGAAATACATGTAATAAAATATTCCAAGGTGGTTCATTCTATGGCAGACACATTCAGGGTCTCAGAGACACCCAGGCAGACCTAGAAATGATGTGTGTGTCAACACATGTGAACTCGGGGTGGGGGAAGCAGGAACAGTCTGGAAAGGTTTCGTAGGAAATGAAAACTCAACTAAATTACAAAGAAACTACCAAGACAGAGTGGCTCAGTCGGTTAAGCATCTGACTCTTAGTTTCGGCTCAGGTCATGATCTCAGGGTCCTGGGATTGAGCCCCGTGTTGGTGTGTGTGGGGGTCCCCACTCAGTAGGGAGTCTGCTTGTCCCTCCCCCCATGCTCCTCCCCCTGCTCACATGCTCCCTCTCTAAAAGAAATTTTTTAAAATCTTAAAAAAAAAAAGAAAAGAAACTACCAAGACAAAAGCATGGAGAGATATCTAGTGGTTTGGCCCTGCTGGACCACAAAACATAGAGCAAAAAGGATTTTGAGGGCAAAGTGCCTGGAAAGGAGAATGGCTTAACCCATTAAGTAATGAGAAGTCATCAGAGTACGAGGCAAAGGAACGGGATGGTCGGGTTTGCGCTGTAGATCACTGGTGCTGGTAGTAGGCAGAGAGATGGCGACGACAGCCTGAAATAAGGCAAGTGGCACCGAGCACACAGAGGAGGAGACACACTGGATACAATCATTTAAGAGATCAAATCAATTCCTTTTTTTTCTTTTATTTTGCGGGGGGGCGAGTGAGAGGGAAAGCAAGAATACCAAACAGATTCCCCACTGAGCATGGAGCCCAGGACCCCAAGATCATGACCTCAGCCAAAATCAACAGGACTCTCAACTGACTGAGCCACCCAGGCGCCCCCACCAAATCCATTCTTTTAATATCTACTATGTGCCAGGCAGTGAGGTGCTGCCCATGAATTTATATAACATTCTGAACTAGAGAATCTAAAGCACATTAGAACCTAGAACCTTTGTTTGCCCTGTATTGGCTAACATCTTCCAAGACTCCCTTACTTCTAATTAGTGAACAGATCCCTGTTTTACCCTACCCACTGATGTTACGGAATCTGATCCCATCCATTCTTAGTCTGTAGGTCTCCTCTCTTTACTGGGGCCTTTCCAGTTTAGCTTCTACCTGGTACCTGCTACCACCCTCCAGTCACTTCAGTCGCTATGTCTGGTTACTAATAGTGCCTCTCCCCTCTGCAATCCAACTTTCTAGCACCAGGACCCCTTAGGAAAGAAGACTGGAGCACCAGACTCTACTCACAGCAGCACGATAGGACCCCACTGTCTTATCGCCTCTCGTTCTCTCCAACAAGCTGGGGAGAGCGCAGTTCTAGGACACAGAGCATGGGCTCTGAAGCCGAATGTCTGGCTGCAGCTGTGTAATTTTCAGTTAATTCCTTAACCTTGCCGTGCCCTGATTTCTTCATCTGCTAAATGAGAATAAGAGTACCTATCTTGGGTTATTTGAGTATATACAAGGACAGGATTACAGGAGTCAAAGATTTTATTTATTTATTTGAGAGAGAGAGAGAGAAACAGCATGAGAGGGGAGAAGGTCAGGGGGAGAAGGTCAGAGGGAGAAGCAGGCCCCCCGCTGAGCCAGGAGCCCGATGTGGGACTCGATCCCAGGACTCCAGGATCATGACCTGAGCCGAAGGCAGTCGCTTAACCAACTGAGCCACCCCGGCGCCCAGGAGTTAAAATAAGGGAAGTGCTGGGATGCCTGGGTGGCTCGGTCAATTGGGCGTCTGCCTTCGGCTCAGGTCATGATTCCAGGGTCCTGGGATCGAGTCCCACATTGGGCTCCCTGCTCAGCGGGGAGTCTGCTTCTCCCTCTCCCTCTGCCCGCCGCTCCCCCCTGCTGGTGTTCTCTCTCTGTGTGTCAAATAAATAAATAAAATCTTAGGAAAAAAAAAAAGGAAGCGCTGAGCATGGCGTGTCCCATATTGTAAATGCTCAGTAAATGTCAGCCTGTGGTTTGGATCTCATCAAGTGTTCTATTCCTTTAGAACACAACTCACAGTGGAGTTTGCCAGTCTCTGAACCTGAAGTCTTACCTTGGCACCAGCCAGTTCTTTCATCATAAACAGAGAATCATCAGCTCGTTCATCGTCATCGTCCTCATAATTTGGGGAGGGAGCTCCCTCGGCCCCTTGCCTCAGGAGGCTGCCACTTCCTCGAGGGTCAAACGGATCTACCACAATGGGCTCAGTACCTTTAATTTCACATCGGCAGAAAGGACAGCCCTGGCCTTCTGATTCCTGCAGAGCAAACGGGAGACGGTCACAGGCGCATGTGAAAGTACTGACAATATGTGTCCACTAGGAAATACATTTCCTAAAGATGAAAAAAGAAACCAGAAGCTTAAAACCTCCCCCACAAACCAGGCCATCCTTTCTCTCCATACAGGATACAAAACCCCCAATTCTTCTAAGAATTACATAGTAGAGATGGTCTGGATCCATACCTGCCAGGATGTGAGACAGGACGTGCACATGAGGTGTCCACAGGGCTCAATTTTCACATCCTTGTCGTTTTCAGCGCATATTTTACACAGTTGGAAGGTGGAGCCCATCTCACAGTATAATTCATATTGTTCCTTTGATTAAAAAAAAATTGAATCGATTACTCAGCCAATTGCAGGTATTTGTTGAAAGAATGAATGATTTCAACCTTAAACACTAACACCAGGAAAACTACAGACCATTACTCTCTATACAAATTTTGCTTCTACGGAAGTGCCACACAGTGGTCACTATTCTCTGACACAGAAAACACACAGTCTTGGTCCTATGTTAAGTTCTTTAGAGACACCACACACACCTGAACTCCCTAAGCTAGTCGGTGGTTTAAAACGTTAAGTGTTCCAATCACTTCATACCACTGTCAGCTGTGTCAAGTACATACAAAAGCTTGCCTCTAGAGACACGGTGAGGACGTAAAACAAGATTCACCTGGGTCACTTTGATGTGGTCTTGGGGAGTTGGTTCACATAAGCCTGTCAGGTCGGGATTCTGATTCCGTCCATCTGGAAACAGATAGCTGTAAAAAGAGTAACCAGCCTTAGGGTTTTACTAAAGCCAATTTATAACTGCTTGCTAATACAGACAAATGATATCTAGGAATTCTCTCGTCTAAAAGAGCAACTTTGGGGGCGCCTAGGTGGCTCCATCCGTTAAATGTCCAACTCTTGATTTCATCTCACGTCATAATCTCAGGGTCGTGAGACTGAGCCCTGCTCTGTCAGCTTCGCACTCAGCTTAAGATTCTCTTTCTCCCTCTGCCCCTCCCACTGCTCGTGCATGCTCTCTCAAATAAATAGGCAACTCTGCGTAAGTACAAAGAGAAGTCTTTGTACTTATCAAAGATAAACACTCCAAAAAATAAATAACACAGAACAGTTCCAAGAAGATATTCTCCAAACACTGACACTCCTTCTCTAGACCACAATGCCACAGGCTTTATCTTTAAACTGAGTGGCTGACAAACTTTTTCTGTAAAGGGCCAAAGAGTAAATATTTTAGACTTTGCAAGCCATAGAAGTCTGTGTCATATATTCTTCTTTGGTTGTTATTTTTTAAATAACACTTTAAAAAGGAAAACCTATCTTAGTTCCAGGCCATACCACAACAGCTAGCTTGTGGGCCATTGTTTGCCAACCCCTATTTTAATCTATGGATGGCCACAAAATACAAATTATTAATTTTTTATTTTATTTTATTTTTTATTTTAAGTAGCCTCCACTCCCAGCATGGAGCCAGACACGGGGCTTGATCTCACGACCCTGAGATCAAGACCTGAGCTTAGATCAAGAGTTGGAAACTTAACCACTAAGCTACCCAGGTGCCTCCAAATTCTTAATTTAAGCACCATTTGTTTTTGACCAAAGGCCTAAAATACCCTTATTTACAGGGTATTTAACATTGAGAGACACCAATGTAAAAGAAATGTAACAGGAAGCAAAGTAAGCCCCTGAGATCAACTACCAGGAAGCCTGGCGTGTTGGCCTGCTCTGATATTTGGAGACGCACCCCCTTCAGCTCCAAGGCTGCTGCCCAACATGATGCACGATGGAAAATGGACTTTCCTCGTTGCTTCAAACGCAAGCAGCTTTCTGACAGCTGGTCAACTGCTAGTATTTTTAGTGCCTACCAAGTGATAATCAATCTGAGTTCCCAAAGGAATAGCATTCTGGAATAAATAGGAACTTAAGTCATAAATATTAGCATAGATTACAAAAGCCCAAACCCTGAAGAAATACTGCCAAACCAAAATGCTTCGGGCAGATGAAGGCCACTGAGCCTGCTGTTATTAAAAATATCTAACCACGCTAATGTGAGCTAGTTAAATAACTGGTAACACTGTGCTAATTGGCATCTTTTCGAATAAAGTCTTGAAGATAAGTTAACATCTGGAAGAGGAGATACAGTTTGCTCATGGTAATAACTAAAGCGCTAGAGAAAAATCATTTCACTCAAAGAATCGTTTTTTAAATAACAAAAGTCCTATGGAAGCTGAAGGTCAAAATAATACAACTTGTTAATATGTTTCTTGAATCTTCAGCCATGAAGACACCTGGAATCAAGTCATTGATGATCAAATTTTACACCCCTAAGTTCCTAGACTCCAGCAAGTGGCAAACAGCAGATACTCACAAGCCTTCCCTGAAGCCGTCAATCAGGGCTTGGAAGAGAGGTTTATTGTGAGGGATCGTCTGGAGAATGTTCCCATCAGCAGTGACATACCCAATAGCCCACTGACCCAGACGAGTGCAGCTCAGCCGGAAAATGTAACTGGGAACAGAGATGAATAGAACCTTTTACATGTTTATATTAGGGTGGAAGGCAAGACAGAGACAAAAATCAAACAGACGATCAATAATAAATTCTACAGTGACTCCAGACCAAAAGCAAAAAATACGTTAAGCTCAATTCTTAAGCGGCTTGAAAGCATTTATCAGATTATAAGATCTGAATAAGTCAATTCCTCTGGTAAACAGACATCAATCCTAGTACAGCAACTGGGGAACTAATCCACGATCACGTTTCCTCCATCCTGGCAGAGGTCACAAGAGAATCAAATTTAGGAGAATAAACCTCTTTGCTTCACGGCACTGACCTGCCTGGTTTGTGAATGAACTTCTGGAGCCGAGCTTTCACTTCGTCATAGGTCAGGAAAGCCATGTAACCAGGATGAGTTACGGCAAGACTGTTCCAGTTCCTGAGCAAAGAGGACCAGGGCTAAGGGAACAAGAGCTCAATCAGACCACTTGGCTCAAGACAGCTGACCATCCTTCAGAGCAATGAAGAACAGAAGGAAAACAACCTCAATTCTCCATTCACTGTCACAAATTTTCAATTATACTGTTACTTCAAGGAAAATATGTTTGAGAGGTAAGAACTCAGAAAAGCTAAGAAGAAATAAATATATGGTTATACAAAGAAATTTCATCACAGAAGGAAATTCAAGACATTTTACAGCAGTTCTAACCAACAGCAGGGGCCTACATGTACAACTAAGAAGTTGCAAATAAAGGCTTATGCAAGTTGGCATACACACATTATCTTTACGTAAAGAAATAAATGAGTTCTTTCTGAAGCATCAATGCAAGTCAATGTAAGTCAAAAATTTCAATACAATAGGAGAAAAAGTTGGAAACATACATATAAATGTCCAGCAAAAGGAAACTGATTAAATAGATCACATTATACCCATTTTCTGGATGTTCTACAATCATTAAAATGATGCAAAAGAATATTTACTAACAAAGAGAGATTATAAATGTGAGGGGAAGAAAGCAGATTATATAGTTATTATTTTTAACAATAAATAGATAAAAATAGTGAGGGTTTTTTTGCTTATAATTTCTACACTAAAAATACTTTTAAATAATATATAAACCCCCAGATGTTCTTTTTTTTAAAGAGCTCTCTCTTCAGAAAAGTAGCAACTAGTTTAGCCAACATTTTAGTATCCTACCTGAAAGAGTCGTGTGAAAATGTCAAATTCAAAAACTGAAATATAATCATTGCAGGTCAGATCAATAGTGGATTTCAGAGCCATGGCCTCGAGCCCAGAACTGATGGGATGCACTTCATGAAGGGCCTGTCGGAAACTCTTCCAAGGGACTATTGTCCTAGATGGGGGAGCAGGGGTGGAAGGGAAGGCACAGACTGAGATAACAAAAGACAATTCTGGCCATTGCTATAATAAACCAAGAAAAAAAGCCATATTAAGGTTTCAATATCAATTTCAACTCTCTTAGAGAAGCGAAGTTCTATTTTGGATTGAGAACAGAAAGGGAAGAAATGATGTATTTCTTAATTTTCTAACACGGAAATTAGTAACAGAGAAATCTTTCCCCAGTCTTCTTTGGCAATATGTCACAAACTAATCCCCTTTCTCATCTTTCTTCACACATTTGTTCTCTTTAGAGAAACATGGAAAGAGAGAGGAGATTACTCTTTATACAAATGTCATCTGTAGCCAGGCCTTCACTAACTGAAAAGTTTACATTTAAACCAACTTTTTAAAAGCACATAAAACATTATGAGTTCTTTGAGGAACTCACAATCTCAAGGCCTAGATACGAGGAAACAGGCTTAAGGCTAGGCTTAAGGCACAGGAAGAATATGGTTCTGAAAGGGATGAGGAATAAATTATTAACGTAAGAGTGATTAAACCCCAGATAAGGCTAGCACAAGATACTACGGGATTTGTATTTCTCAAGATCTTTACGTAAACACAAGCTCATTGACTTTGAAAAGTTTCTGTACTCACTGCCTAAAAATTAAGAGATAAAGTGGCATTTTGAACTCTTTTCTAATGGAGTTAAGTTAAAAGGATCACTAATTATTCTATATTTTACATTTAAACATATTTTTATAAAAAGGCATTTAAAGGGAAATTTGCATTAGGATCTGTATATTCAACTAAAAAGTCATATTGCTACTTTTTTCAGTTCCTTGATCCGAAATTTCAGAAGATAAAGAACATTTATATTAATACTTAAAAGCGTAAGTTTAATTCATAAATCTGTCTATATAATTTAAAACTTCTATACATCAAAAGACAATATAATAAAGTGGAAAAACTAGCCATAGACTAGGAGAAGATATTTGTAATGTAAGTAACTAATAATCTGTACCTTTCAACAGGAAAAAGACAAGTTACTCAGTAGGAAAATGGACAAGTTAGGAACAGGAACGGCAAGTCAGAATAAGAATCCTAACGGGTCGTAATTGTGAAAAGATGCCCAATCTCCTTTGTTATCAGGAATATAAAGCAAAATATGATACCCAATTCATACTACCAGTGTTAGCCAGATTGTGGAGCTACTGGAATTTGTGTATACTACTTATAGGGACAGAAACTGGTATAACCACTTTGGAAAGCAATTAGGCAATATTTGGCAAAGCAGAGGACATGAAACCCCGATTCAGCTATTTCACTCCCAGGCATGTAACCGTGAAGAAGCTCTTGCACATGAAGACAAATATAATTTTGTTCACTGCAGCACAGTTTCGTGAGAGCAAATCATGTGAAACATAAACGTCTCTTAACAGCAGAATGGATGGGGAGAGAAACAAATATTCAATTAAAGAGCACAGGTTTCAACTGAATCTGCAAAGCTTTCTTTAAAAAAACAAACAAAAAACCCCCAAAATATGGGGAGGTAGGTACAATAGTGCCCCCTTATCTGCAAGGGATACTTTGCAAAATCCTCAGTGGATGGCTGAAAAGGCAGATAGTACCAAACCCTAAATACACTGTAGATTTTCCTATACACACACACCTACGATAAAGTTTAATTTATAAATTAGGCCCAGTAAGAGATTAACAACAATAATAAAATAGAACAATTATAACCAATACACTGTAATGAAAGCTACGTGAATGTGGGCTCTCTCTCTCTCTCTCTCTCTCTCTCACAGTATCTCACGGTGCTGTACACACCCTTCTTGTGATGATGAGATAAGACGCCTTTGTGACGAGATGAAGTGAGGGGAAAGACGCAGGCATTGCAACATAGTGTGAGGCTACTATTGACCTTCGGATAATACATCAGGAAGACCAACTGCTTCTGGACCACAGCTGACCTCAGGTAACTGAAACCATGGAAAGTAAAACTGCAGATAAGGGGGGCCTACTGTACACACATATTAATTCTTTTTCTCTATGCTTTCCCATGATATAATGATTTCATTAATTAAAAAAATAAACAGGGGCACCCGGCAGGTTCATTTGGTAGACCATGCGACTCTGAATCTTGGGGTTGTGATTTCGAGCCTCAAAATGGCGTTAGCGTTTACTTAAAAAAAAAAAAAAAGTTAAAAATTAGATAAAAGATTAAAAAGAATTAAGCAAAACGCCACAACATAAGCTTTAGTTCTTTACAGTTCAAATTCACTATTTTGAGGGGCACCTGGGTAGCTCAGTGGGTTAAGCGTCTGAATCTTGGTCTCAGCTCAGGTCCCGATCTCAGGGTTGTGAGTTCGAGACCCGCAATGGGATCCATGCTGGGAGCCTACTTAAAACACACACTCTCTCTCTCTCTCTCTCTCTCTCTCTCATTATTTTGAGACTTACTTTTCCCCAAAAGCTTTCCTCCAAAATTCTGCGGCATCTGCTTTAGTAATCCGAAATGTGTCTCCTTGAAAGAGTCCACTTGGAAAGATTCCTTTTAGTTCTGCCAGCATGTGGCTGAAGATCAGGGACAGTTTGGTTAGGTTGCGCCTACAAATGATCAGAAGTGCAATAATTAAACACATAAACTTAACTTTTATTTTAAATGCACTGAATCCACCATATCAGGTGTGTAATTAATATAAACATGAACATATATTTACAAAGAACCTCTTCATATATACTTTCTGGCAATTATTATTCAGATATATATAAAACTAGGAAAGGAGAGAGGAAGGACTGTGCTGTTGACACTATTAAATATTCTGATATTATCTTTGTTCAAAGAAGGGCTTCAGAAACTGTTTTTGTTCCAACATCGTATGAAAGATGCAGATATATAACACAGGAAAGACTGTTGCACTCAGTAGGCCCACCCCTATTTCCCCCATTCAAAAAGATGTTGGATGGTAAATAGAAAATTTTAACAGTAATATATTTTAAGGCTTTTAATACCTCTGAGTATTAACATGAACAAATCTACTTTTTGAGGATTAACAGATAAGACAACTCAACAAATAAAGGTACAAACTTGTACGCTGATAGAATCATTCACTCACAAAAGAAAGGAAATACTAAAAAAGCAAAATATATTATTTCTGCTTTGCATAAGCTATTCTGGATTTTTTAAAAAGATTTATTTATTTGAGAGAAAAATCACAAGTTGGGGGAGGGGCAGAAGGGGAGGGAGAAGGAGACTCCTTGCTGAGCAGGGAGCCCAATGCAGGGCTCAGTCCCAGTACCCTGGGATCATGACCTGAGCCGAAGGCAGACACTTAACTGGCTGAGCCACCAGGCGCCCCACTATTCTGGATTTTAAAGCTAATCGTATCACTCATCCAAATTAAAAAATAAATTAACAAATTAATAAGTTACAATTCTCAATTTGAATATCCAGACCTAACAAGTATTTTCACTTAAATCAGACCTTAAAGAAGTTAAGTTTTACCAAAACAACTCCTCTTCCTATACCAAAACGGAAATGCTAGTATCCAAGCCATGTGACAATTCCTACCTAACTGTATATGCTATTGCTGTGCTTAACCAATCAGTGAGCTTTATTCTCATAACCTCATAAATGTGCCACAGAGAATGTAGAGTTATCGAATCACTGTCGTACACTTGAAATTAATGTAACATTGTGTGTCCACTCTAATTCAATTAAAAAAAAGATGCCACATAGTACCAATTTAACACACCAGATGATGTCTCCACTTTTAGGTATGTCCTTTAACCAGATTATCTTTCTTATTTTTAATGTGCTGCCACACAGAGCAAAATACAGACAGATGCTTTACCTACTGTTATACACCAGACCAGGTACCGACTGTACTTATTTTCCCCTTGTCTCAATCATTAGTGTTTATATATTCAAAAGTCTATTCTTCTCTTAAGTGGATTATAAAATTTCAAGTCAATTCATGATCAAATATGAGTACCTAAACATTCCCTTTCATAGAGAGATTTTTCTCTTTTATTCCTACACAAAATGCTGCACCAAAGACTCCAAGGCTTTCCAGCCCTGACTCTTGGACAAAATGCTACTGAAATCTTTCCACTCAGCTTTCAACAGATCAGCTTCAGTTCTTTGAGATCTGTCTTCTTGCACTTTAGCAAGTTACTCTTTCTAGTTTTTGATTTGTTTTCTGAAAGCACTTACAAAAGTGATAATATATTCTTTGAAGACAGTCTAAAATAATTCATATGCTAAGTTGATCAAGTGTGAGATAGGAAGACAAGCATTTATTCAATCCCTAACCTCCCTTAACCCTTAACCGTTGTCCTCCTTGCACTCTGAGATCCTTCAGTTATTGCTTGTTAGTACTTTTACTATTTTATCAAAAAGGAAACAAGATCAAGAATATATCACACAATGGGGCACCTGGCTGGCTCAGTAGGTAGACCGCACGACTCGATCTCAGGGTCATGGTTTCGAGCCCCACAATGGGGGTAGAGATTACTTAAATATTTAAAAAAAAAGGTAAGAACAGGGGCGCCTGGGTGCCTCAGTTGGTTAAGCGGCTGCCTTCGGCTCAGGTCATGATCCTGCAGTCCCAGGATCGAGTCCCGCATCGGGCTCCCTGCTCAGCAGGGAGTCTGCTTCTCCCTCTGACCCTCCCCCCTCTCATGTGCTCTCTCTCTCTTCATTCTCTCTCTCAAATAAATAAAATCTTTAAAAAAAAAAAAAAAAGGAAAGAACAGTACAGAACAACGTATGATATGACCAAAAAGATAGATCACACTCAAGGTTACCACAGAGCTCTTTCTGGACTCTTAGATCATCCTGAAAATATCTTTCTTTGGTTTCTGTAATGTCCTCTCTCAGTTCTCTTACTGGCTTGTCTTTCTCTGGCTTTTCCTCTTATTCTTTATTTCCCAAGAATATACTCTCTGCTACTTTCCTTTTTCCATGTACTCTCTTGACTCTTCCTTCACATTCTCAAGCTTCCTTCACATTCTCAGAAACTACTCCGCAAGTGATTCCCAAATCTTAAGCCTTGGTGGCTCTCCAACTGCCAAGCACATTCCTCCACTCAAATGCCAGCACCTCAGAGCAACATGTTCAAAACTAAATTAATCTTCCTTCTCAAATCTGTTCTTACTTCATGTTCTCTTTAATGACAACACCGTTTTACTTCCCACAAATTCAAAACCTTAGAGTCCTCTTGGTTTCTTTCATTTCCCTTATTCTCCATATCAGATTTACTTGTCCATTTGCTGACCACTGTTGTCTTCCTATCTTTAAATTATATTATTATTCTAATATAAGTTCCTTGCTACCTTCCCCCACCTACTCTACAATTCAAACTTCAGTCTTCCATACAGATGGCCAACACACACACAAAAAGATGCTCAACATCACACTCATCATGAGATATCACCTGTCAAAATGGTTAAAATCAACAACACAAGAAACAACAGGTGTTGGTGAGGATGTTGACTGGAATTGAACTGGAGCAGTCACTGTGGAAAACTGTGGAGGTTCCTCACAAAGTTAAAAATAGAACTGACCTACAATCCAGTAATCGCACTATTGGTTATTAACCCCCAAAATATAAAAACACTAATTCAAAGGAATACATGCACCCCTATGTTTACAGCAGCATTATTTATACTAGCCAAACTATGGAAGCAGCCCAACTGTCCAGATGAATGGATAAAGAAGATGTGGTATATACATGCACAGTGGAATATTGTCATAAAGAGTGAAATTTTGCCATTTGCAACAACATGGATGGAACTAGAGAGGATAACGCTAAGTGAAATATGTCAGAGAAAGACAAATACCATATGATTTCAATCACATGTGGAATTTAAGAAACAAAACAAATGAGCAAAGGAAAAAAAAAGAGACACACAAAACAAGAAACAGGCTTTAACTCCAGAGAACAAACTGATGGCTCCAGAGGGGCGGTGGCTGGGGGAGGGGCAGACTAGGTGAAGGGGATAGAGAGTCCCCTCATCAGGATGAGCACAGAGTCATGTAGAGAACTGCTGAGTCACTACACTGTACACCTGGAACCAACAGAACACTTTGCTAACATACTGCAATGAAAATAAAACATTTAATAATAATAAAAACAAACCTGAGTCTTCAGTCTCCTCTTATGCAGGTCCAAACATGTCACATAACTACCCCCTTTTTAAAATTACTTACTTATTTATTTTAGAGCGAGCACAAGACAGAGAAAGCGAGAGAGAGCGAGCACATGAGTGGGGTGAGGAGTAGGGGGAGAAGCAGACTCCTGGATGAGCAGGGAGCCCAATGCGGGGCTCGATCCTGGGACTCCAGGATCATGACCTGAGCCGAAGGCAGATGCTTAACCGACTGAGCCACCCAGGCGCCCCTAAGTGCCCTTTAAGGAGGGAAAAAAACAATTTCCACAGTGCCAGCAGGACAAAACCCAAACTCAGCTTTGATCTGAAGACTTTCCACTGCCCTGTAACCTACCTTTCTAACTAACTTCTTACTTCGTCAGGAGTATATTCTAACCAAACTGAATACGTCATCTTTCCTTATACATACCACCCTCACTAGCTGTCCAACCTCTGAGCCTCTGCTTATCTGACGCAGCTTAAATGTCATTTCCTAAGAAGCCAGCTGGAAGTAATAAGCCAATAAAATACCCACAGCATATCTGCTGAAGTTCTCAGGCCACCTGGACCCATCTTGTACTTTAGCTATCTGCGTACACGAGGGCTAAATCCATTTCTAATGTGTATTTATATCCTAGAGGGAATCTGGCACAATTTCCAACCTTCGTGGCACCTTCCGAAAACACTGAGTGCCTACTATGCGCTTGCTAGGCGCTAGGGATGGATACAACAGTGAACAAAACCAAATTCCCAGTAGACGTATGGCATTTACATTCCCACGGGAGAGCAGCAGGCGGTGGGAGAAAAGTGCTCTGAAGCAAAGCAAAGCAGCGTATGAGAAAAGAGTTGCATAGGGTTGCTGTTTTAAAGAGGGTGGTCTTAGGAACCTCTCTCTGAGAGATTTTTTTTTTTAATTAAAGATTTTATTTATTTGATAGAGACAGAGCGAGAGAGGGAACACAAGCAGGGGGAGTGGGAGAGGGAGAAGCAGGCTGCCCGCCGAGCAGGGAGCCCGATGCGGGGCTCGATCCCAGGACCCCGGGACCATGACCTGAGCCGAAGGCAGACGCTTAATGACTGAGCCACCCAGGCGCACCCCCCCGCCCCGAGAGTAAATTCTTAAACCAAGTCTGAAGTGGGGACAAGAAGTGAGTCTGGGATGATCAAGCCATGCTGGCATCTTTTCAAATAATTTTCCAGTCAGACCTACCAAGTGTCCAGTATTATGCTGGATCAGAGATAAAATATACACACCAAAATAATAATGGACAGAAAGCTATTTTAATATGCGAAGTAAGCCACTAGAAAAGGGAAAGTTATTGACCTCAAGGATGTAATGGTACCAGGTACGAAAGAGCAGTTCAAAGTGCTGACTGAAATAGATACTGAAAATCAATTTGAGATACTTTCCTACTTAAGGATGCATCCCTCCAAAAAGGCAGCTTACATTTCTTAAAACCACCAGAGATGTGCACCATAAGCATCACACTTCTTAAAAGGAAATTAAGTATCTATAAAAGCCCATGGGCCAGAGTGTTCTGTAACTGATCTGAATTGAAATTCTGTTCAATAACATTTTAAGTCCATCGGCTTATAGCTGAGTGTCTGCCGTGTACAGGGCTGAATTTAATCAGCAAAATCTGTCTAAACGTGTAATCTCAGAACAATGAGGCATGATGGATATTAAGGCTTATGACAAGGTAAGCAATACTTTGCAAAATCCTTTTTTTTTTTTTAAGATTTTATTCATTTATTTGACAAGAGACAGCAAGAGAGGGAACACAAGCAGAGAGGAGCTGAAGAGGGAGAAGCAGAGACCACGACCTGAGCCAAAGGCAGACGCTTAACCACTGAGCCATGCAGGCGCCCCATTACTCTGCAAAATTCTGTCAGCAGTTACTTCAATTCATACACTATGTTCTAACAATTCTCCAAAGATCCACAAAGGAACACAACTCTTCTATTTTTTTTTTTATAAATACCCTGAAGACAAAACTTTAAGTTCCAGCAGTAGCAAGTAATACAGGTTTTTCTTTAACTCAGTGTTTGACGAAGGAAGTCATTTTTATTACCTTTAACGCCAAACATCTACATCTAAGTAACCACAAATTCTACCCTATAGCTTCCATCTTCCTCTTCCTTTCGCTTACAACTTCCCCATAATCAAATGCTGATTCAGTATGCAGAGTCAGTTTTTTTTTTTTTTTGAAGTTTAAGACCAGTGTCAGTTCTTTTCTCCCTACCTCAGGTCTTATTCTAAAAGCCAACATACCTTTGTACCTCAGGCCTAAAGCAATGGTTACATCTTCTGGGTATAATTTCAACTAATAGGGACTAAGATTTCTGTCACAGATACAGAGGTACATTAAAGATTTAAGAAGCAGTTATAGTTCCTGTTTTAGCTTCTGAAGTAGAAAGATAAATACAACTTGAGAGGAATTACAATTATTTCTACAGATCAAACAAGACAGTTTTGAGAAGTAGCTTTTATATGAATGAGAAAAACAAACCTCTTCAAATGATTCCAACTGATGAACTTACTACTGCACAAAATACCGAAAAACAAGCTATCTTGTAACTCACAGCCACAAAGCTAGTTGCAGAGAAAGAGGAAATGGAAAAAAGAACATAGTGCGGGGAGATAAATTAACCCTTTCTATTAAAATGTATTTATTAACATTTGAGATGAGTACTGAGAGCAGTACCACTCTTCTTTGCTTAATGAGAATGCTCCCTCCCTTCTAAGTATAGCAACATCATGAAGAAAGGGGTTGGTGAGAAATCAACATTAAGAGACTGAGATGGGGGCGCCTGGGTGGCTCAGATGGTTAAGCGTCTGCCTTCGGCTCAGGTCATGATCCTGGAGTCCCGGAATCGAGTCCCACATCGGGCTCCCTGCTCCTTGGGAGCCTGCTTCTCCCTCTGCCTTTCTCTCTCTCTGCCTCTCCCTCTCTCTCTCTCTCTCTCTCATGAATAAATAAATAAAATCTTTAAAAAAAAAAAAAGAGACTGAGATGATCTAGGAAAAAAATACGACTTATAAAACAATTAGTCCAATGTATTCATAAAGATATTCTCACTTAGGGTTCCGTTTTTTGAAACACCATTTTAATAGAGATAAATTCTATAGCTGACAAGCATGCTCTGTGTATTCTTTCTACAAAAGAGAGCTCTAAAAATAAGGTATGTTAACACTGGAGAAGACTAGGGGTGCCTGGGTGGCTCAGTCGTTAAGCGTCTGCCTTTGGCTCAGGTCATGATCCCGGGGTCCTGGGATTGAGCCCCGCGTCAGAGAGGCCTGCTTCTCCCTCTCCCACTCCCCCTGCTTGTGTTCCCTCTCTTGCTGTGTGTCTCTGTCAAATAAATAAATAAAATCTTAAAAAAAAAAAAATACTGGAGACTAGAGATCTAAAATGTATTTCCTGGGGCGCCTGGTGGGCTCAGTTGGTAGAGTATGTGACTCTTGATCTTGTGGTTGTGAAGGAGCCCCACATAGTTGGGTATAGAGATTACTTAAAATTAAAACCCTTGGGTGCCTGGGTGGCTCAGTTGGTTAAGCGACTGCTTTCGGCTCAGGTCATGATCCTGGGGTCCCAGGATCGAGTCCCGCATCGGGCTCCCTGCTCAGCAGGGAGTCTGCTTCTCCCTCTGACCTTCCTCCATCTCATGCTCTCTCTCTACCATTCTCTCTCTCAATAAATAAATAAAAATCTAAAAAAAAAAAAATTAAAATCCTTAAAAATAAACAAATAAATAAAATGTATTTCCTGATCTCCCATTAATTTACTGTGCCCTTGGGCAGTTACTTAACCTCTGTGGGCTGCCACTCCCTGAGGTGTAATATAAAAGAGAGCTGGAACCAGTGACTCTTAAAGATCTCTATCAATAAAAATTTATGAATTTATGCTATTCCACAGATTTGAACTGGAAAAAAAACCTTAACTTCAGCAGTTTAATTTTATAATAGGATTGAAGAAGAAAGCAAGAAAGTAAACTAGTATGTATCTTTACAAGACGGAGGACTAGAAATTTTAAGAAATAATTTTTTATAAGAAATAATTTTTACAAGTACATTTCTGCCTGCAAAGAATTTTACTTTTTAACATTTTATTTAATTTAAATTCAATTAATTAACATATAATGTGTTATTTGTTTCAGAGGTAGAGGTTAATGTTTCACCAGTCTTATATAATACCCGGTGCTCATTATATCACGTGCACTCCTTAATGTCCATCACCCAGTTACCCCATCCCTCCACCCTCCTACCTTCCAACAACCCTCAGTTTGTTTCCTATGGTTAACAGTCTCTTAAGGTTTGTCTCCCTCCCTGATATCATCTTGTTTTATTTTTGCCTGTAAAGAATTTATATTTAAAGCTTTTATTTTATTATTATTTTTTTAAGATTTTATTTATTTGACAGAGAGAGACACAGCGAGAGAGGGAACACAAGCTTGGAGAGGGAGAGAGGGAGAAGCAGGCCTCCTGCCGAGCAGGGAGCCCGATATGGGGCTCGAACCCAGCACCCTGGGATCATGACCTGAGCCGAAGGCAGACGCTTAACGACTGAGCCACCCAGGCGCCAGATTTATTTATTTATTTGACAGAGAGTGAGAAAGAGAGCACAAGCAGGGGGAGCTGCAGGCAGAGAGAGAGGGAGAAGCAGGCTCCCCGCTGAGCAAGGAGCCCGATGTGGGGCTCGATCCCAGGACCCCAGGATCACGACCTGAGCTGAAGGCAGACGCTTAACCGACTGAGCCACCCAGGCACCCCAAGATTTTATTTATTTGAGAGAGCAAGCACACAAGCAAGGGCAGTGGCAGGCAGAGATAGAGGGAGAAGCAGGCTCCCCACTGAGCAGGGAGCCCGACACGGGGCTCAAATCCCAGGACCCTGGGATCAAGACCTGAGCTGAAGGCAGAAGCTTTGACTGAGCCACCCAGGCGCCCCACCTGCAAAGAATTTAAATGAACTTATGCCTCATGGAATTTAAATGAGCAGTTAATTGTAGGAAGCCAATGTGGGATCTGAGAAGTTAATCTGATCTGGTAAATACTGTTTTCTAGTCTAACACCGGGGATTTGTTAAATCCCAGAATGTGTGGTGAATTATTTTTTTTTTTTTAAAGATTTTATTTATTTATTTGAGAAAGAGAGAGAATGAGAGAGAGAGAGCACGAGAGGGAAGAGGGTCAGAGGGAGAAGCAGACTCCCCGCCGAGCAGGGAGCCCGATGCGGGACTCGATCCCGGGACTCCAGGATCATGACCTGAGCCGAAGGCAGTCGCTTAACCAACTGAGCCACCCAGGTGCCCTGTGTGGTGAATTATTTTACTCAATTTTATTTCTGAAGAAATAACAAACATCAAAAATCATCTCAGCCAGGGCGCCTGGGTGGCTCAGTTGGTTGACCTGCCTTAGGCTCAGGTCATGATCCCAGGGTCCTGGGATGGAGCCCCACATTGGGCTCTCTCTGTTTGCGGGGAGTCTGCTTCTCCCCCTGCCCCTCCCCCTGCTATGCTTGCTCTGTCTCTCTCTAAAATAAATAAAATTAAAAAAAAAATCATCTCAGCCATTTCAAAATACTGTCTCATGTGAAAATGGTTCAAAGGCTCAGAAAGCAATTTCTTTGATTTTGATTTTTTAAGTTTATTTATTTGACACAGAGAGAGAAAGCTCAAGCGGGGGAGCGGCAGGCAGAGGGAGAGGGAGAAGCAGGCTCCCCGCTGAGCAAGGAGCCTGATGCGGGACTCGATCCCAGGCCCCTGGGATCAGGGCCTGAGCAGAAGGCAGACGCTTAACTGACTGAGCCACCCAGGCGCCCCATATTTCTTTGATTTTTAAAGAGAAGAAAGCAGAACTTTCACAATTTAGTTACTTGTAGAATCTAAGTGATGGGGTGTATGATTGGCATAGAATTCAATTTCTCTGTACGAACAAAAATTTTCCATAATAAAACACTGGGGAAAAACCCCAATAATTCAGGCTGAAATCTATTTTAGTATCTGTGGACCCAATGAACCTCTATTTCCCAGTGAGTAAATTTCAAAATGATGAGGACTTTTAATATGATGATTAACAAACAAGCTATACAATATTGTATAGTATCATTTTGGAGTTGTAAAATATCCCCGAAAATGAGGTCACAGAGATAACCCATTTTTTGCCATTCAGCCACGGGGTGAGCTAAAGGCCCCATACAGATGATGATAAATTGATTATACTGTTGAATGGTGGTATGATCAATGCTTGTAAATATTTCATTCACTGGTACCATTTCAGTGATAATTATGCTGCTTTCCTACTCACTGAACTCCGAGAACCTTATATGCAAACACTAGTGTCATCCAAAGAACGCTGAGTGAGAGCATACTGTGATGACATTCATAACTCAAGAGCAGCATCCCCTGCTCATAGTAATCAGCTTTAAAAATAGATACAACGGAACTTCTTTCAACAAGCTCCACAGGAAGTCAATAAAGTACTGTTTAAACTCTTATCTGCTTAAACTACTTTAAAAAAAGGGTGGCAAAACCAAAAACATCACATAACAAAAGGAGTTCTGTCTGAGCCAGTATCTCTAAAAATATCAATGACCTTTTTTTATACGAAACATATTAAATATATCTGTTGTTATACTCATGGTCATGCTTTTTAAGACCCCCAAGTTACATGTAACAGATTATGTTACATATGGTTACATATGGTAATCATCACACAGCATTAATCATCCAGAGCATTCTGAGCTGTTCCATAGAATTCAAAACTAAAGGGACACTAATCTAATTCACCAGGTGAATGGGAAGGCAGCAGCCCATGGGAGAATCTTCAATACTCCCCTCACATTTCTAACAAATTAATCTTAAACCATAAACTCAATCTCATCACTCCCCCCTACACAAAAATCTTCATGGATTTCCCAATAACCACCAAAAAAGTTCAAATTGCTCAGCTTACAAATCAAAGCACTTACAATATGGTCCTGATTCATCTTTCTAAACTTGCCCAAGGTCATAGAGCTAATAAGTGGCAGAGCAGGTCTACCTGATTCAAGAGCCCAGGCTGGTCGGTATGATGCAGATTTCCTTTCTAACGCCTATGGTTACTGAACTCCTGCCCAAAGTTCATCTCAAATGCTTTCTCCCCGGTGTGTGCAGTGGGTCAGGTAGGTGTGGGATATTCACCAGTCTTCATTTAATGTCCACTTCCCAACCTAAGACCCCAAAGCACGTTGTTCATACTCAGCACAGGCTCTACCATGTTCTGCTTTGTATCCGTTGTCTTAGTCCCCAACTGGACAACTCCTTATGGGCAGGGGCAGGGAAGGTGTCTCACACACTGTATCTCCTGCATTAGTAAGCACACTGCCTTGCACTTAACGGGCATTCAATAAATTTGTAGAACTAAACTGGAAAATCTTACTTGATTTTTTAAATAAACTTTTTACTCTGGAAACTCAGATTTACAAAAAGTTGCAAAGATACTACAGAATTTCCCATATATCCCTCATTCAGTTTCAGTTTCCCTTGATAGTATTAACACCTTATATTACTGTGGTGCATTTGTGAAAACTAACAAACCCACATCAGTATGGTCCTATTAACTAAACTGCAGACTTCATGCAGGTCTCGCCTGTTTTTTTCCATTAATGCCCTTATTTGTTTCAGGATCCAATCCAGGATACATTACCTTTTTTTAAAAAAAAATTATTTACTTATTTATTTATTTGGGAGATGGAGTGAGCCAGAGAGAGCACACGCAAGCAGGGGTGGAGGGCGAGGGAGAAGCAGGTTCCCTTGCCGAGCAAGGAGCCCAACATGGGGCTCAATTCCAGGCCCCTGGGATCATGACCCCAGCCAAAGGCAGACACTTCACCAACTGAGCCACTCAGGTGCCGCCAGGATTTATTTAACACCACCAGGATACATTTAACACTGAATCTCCTTACTCTCCTCTGGTCTGTGACAGTTTCTTAGTCATTGTTTTTCTTTGACCTTAAGAGTTTTGAGGGGTACTTGTCAGGTATTTTGTAGAACATCCCCCAATGTGTTTAGCTGATGTTATGCTATTTTTAACGAGGCCTGAGTTTACAGAAAGAATGCCACAGAAGTGAGATGCCCTTCTCATCACATCCTATCAGGGGCTACATGAAGTCCTCATGACATCACTGGTGATGTTAACCTTGATCACTGGGTTAATGTCAGGAGAGTTTGCCATGCTTCTCCACTGTACAGTTACTAGTGGAAAAGATTTCCTTTTTCACAGATAGTCTTCCTTTCCTAACTCATCTAAAACAGGATCACTTATACTAGAGACAATAATTATTCCAAAATATTATCGAAAATAATTATTTTCTAAAGAGTTTAAGACTATAATCCGACTTTTCTGTATTTCAAAATAACCTTTGAATTTATTCAACCCAAGTTCTGAAAGATAAGTATATAAGCTATTATATACACTGAAGCATTTGTCTCCAGCTAAAGTGTATTAACCCCAAGAACTGATTACTACTTCTCTATACCAGTTCTTTAAAGAATATGCGAGCACAGGGCGCCTGGGTGGCTCAGATGGTTAAGCGTCTGCCTTCGGCTCAGGTCATGATCCCAGGGTCCTGGGATCGAGTCCCGCATCAGGCTCCCTGCTCCTTGGGAGCCTGCTTCTCCCTCTGCCCCCCTCTCTCTCTCTGTCTCTCATGAATAAATAGTTTAAAAAAAAAAAAAAGAATATGCGAGCACTTAACATAATGCAGAAATCTTCCCCCAAAACTTCTCATACCCCCTCACTAACAAATGACAAAACCACCAGGTAGCTTTCAGAAAGCCTGTCCTGTGAACTTAAAAAATAAATTTTAAAAAATATATGGATATACAGACAAAACAAATCATATTGAGGAGGAAACAGCTCTAATAGAATCTAATCAAATACGCAGAAAGTTTATCTGATTATCATTAATTATTTACCTCCTAAATATATGACACATTAGACATTTAAATATACGGTTTCTCCGAACAAATACAGAACAGCTACTAAACTTTACTATCCTCGAAACTTGGGAAGGAATATGAAATTTTCTGTAACTATATGAATCTAAGACTTTTGAAGGGATCAAAACTAGAGAAATCTTTGTCACTGCCATTCTCTTCAATATGTTTTCCATGAAAAATAATCCTCCTTAGGACGCCTGGGTGGCTCAGTCAGTTAAGGGTCTGCCTTCAGCTCAGGTCATGCATGATGATCCCAGGGTCCTGGGATCGAGTCCCGCATCGGGCTCCTTGTTCAGCAGGGAGCCTGCTTCTCCCTCTGCCTGCCATTCCCCCTGCTTGTGCACGCTCTCCCTGACAAATAAATAAAACCTTAAAAAAAAAAAAAAAAAATCCTCAAGTTCACAATTCTGTGTCTCTGTACAACTCTGGCACTAGTATTTTAGTTATTTAGTTAGTAGTATTTCAGCAATTACTATTTAGTTGGTAATATTTTATCAAATTTAACATTCTTTATTAAGAAACACAACCAGGGAGCCTGGGTGGCTCAGTTGGTTAAGTGACTGCCTTCGGCTCAGGTCATGATCCTGGAGTCCCTGGATGGAGTCCCACATCGGGCTCCCTGCTCGGCAGGGAGTCTGCTTCTCCCTCTGACCCTCTTCCCTCTTGTGCTCTCTCTCATTCTCTCTCTCTCAAATAAATAAATAAAATCTTAAAAAAAAAAAAAAAAACAACACAAGCAGGGGTGCCTGGGTGGCTGAGTCGTTAAGTGTCTGCCTTCGGCTCAGGTCATGATGCCGGGGTCCTGGGATCGAGCCCCGCATCAGGCTCCCTGCTCGGCAGGAGGCCTGCTTCTCCCTCTCCCACTCCCCCTGCTTGTGTTCCCTCTCTTGCTGTGTCTCTGCCAAATAAATAAATAAAATCTTTAAAAATAATAATAATTAAAAATAAATAAATAAAATCTTTAAAAAAAAAGAAAAGAAAGAAACCACAACCAGGGGCGCCTGGGTGGCTGAGACGGTTAGGTGTCTGCCTTCGGCTCAGGTCATGATCCCAGGGTCTGGGATCGAGCCCCACATCGGTCTCCCTGCTGAGCGGGGAGCCTGCTTCTCCCTCTACCTCTGTCTGCCACTTACCCCTGCTTGTACTCTCTCTTTCCTGTCAAATAAATAAAATCTTAAAGAAAAAGAAAAAGAAACCACAACCAAAGACAATGCATGCCATAAAACATAGGAAAGAAAGTCTTCCTGGACCTGTCTAGTTAGCAAAGCAGACTCATGCTTTGGCCAACCAGTTAAGTAAAAACTGAGTGCTGTAAGAGTATTGGGGGGTGGGGGAGAACCACAAATTAAAACTAGTATAATTTAGGAGACCTCTTGGGCTTTAGAGAATCAATGAAACTTCACCAGACAATATGGGAAGAAAAGGGATTCCAGGCCAAGGGAGTGACCAAAGCTCTGTAAAAGAGCTCAGCGACTGTCAAACCAAGTGGGAGGCTAGAATGTACCACACCATGGCAGCATTCGATAAAACTGAAAATGCAGACGGGACTCAAACTTTAGCAAGCAGGGTACGAGATATTAAAAATGCAGCAGGAAGTCATTAAGGGTTTGCAACGGGGTAACATCTAATCGGTTTTTAAGGCCATAAATGACAGCAGCAGGAAAGAGTGAATTAGAGGAGAAATGACAAAAGCAGAGGGATCAATTAGGATGGACTGCAGCAGAAAGGTAATGGGAGCCTAGAACATGGGCGGTAAAATAAGACCAGTTTGCAGTGCCTGGCTGGCTCACTCAGTAGAGCCTGTGACTCTTGATCGTGAGTTCGAGCCCCATATACATATAAAACAAGACAGATGTGAGAGAGATTGCAGAAGTAAAATCAAGAAAAAGTGAATAGAAGAGATGATGAACCTGAAACTCTGAGCCTGAACAACTGGAAACAGGGTCTTAAAAAATATATTAATAGTGCTCGCTTCGGCAGCACATATACTAAAATTGGAACGATACAGAGATTAGCATGGCCCCCGCGCAAGGATGACACGCAAATTCGTGAAGCGTTCCATATTTTTTTTAAAGAGGGCACATTCAGCGTGGAGCACTGGGTGTTATGCACGAACAATTAATCATGGAACACTACATCAAAAACTAATGATGTAATGTATGGTGATTAACATAACAATAAAATTAAAAATATATTAATAAAAGCTAATCCTTTTTAAGGGCTTTCTATGTGTCAGGTACTTTACATTTTATCTAATTAATTCTCATTCACAATCCTGTAAGACAGAGTCAATAATTACCCCCATTTTACAGAGGAAAAACCCAAGGTCGAAAGAACTAAGCCTAGAACCAATCCCAGCAGTTCGAGCTTGCCACCGCTGCCTGAGATCAATCCTGGAACAGAGAAAAGGCAGCTGGTCTGCTTAAGGAAGAGGGCACATTCTGTGTTCAGACATGGTGATTATGAGATGTCCGAAAGATACTCATATGGTAACATTTAGCCAGCAGCCTGGGAAAGAGACAGGGAAGCAGGTTTGTGAATCATCTGTGTAAGATTGTTAACACTGTTGGGAATGGGACCTTCTGCCGGCTCATTCCCTCACACAGGACAATCAAACTGAAATGATGGCGTTTTGAAAAGACTTGGAGTGTCTCCCTTTGGGAGGAGTGTGGGGGAGGGTGGGATGGAGTCAGAACATGAGTGGCACACTTCTCTTACAAAAAGCAAAACAGGGGCGCCTGGGCGGCTCAGTTGGTTAAGCTGCCTTCGGCTCAGGTCATGATCCCAGGGCTCAGTGCTCTCTGTCAAATAAATAAATAAAATCCAAACATAAATAAATAAATAAAAATAAAAAGCAAAACAAATCCAGGGTGCTTGACTGGCTCAGCTGGAAGAGAATGCGACTTTTGGTCTCAGGGTCATGAGTTCGAGACCCATGTTGGGTGTGGAGGTTACTTAAAATATATAAATAAATAAATTTTTAAAAGGCGGAACAAATCCATGTGAATGGTTATTCTGAAATACTGGGCAATCAATGTCCCAACCGTTTTCTTTCTTTATAAGAAAATCGTGCTAATTTTGCAGTTTCACATAAGGCAGAAATTAATGCCATCTCTTTGAGACCCAGTATTTGTCAGTATTTTTTACATAGACTTGATACAAATGCATTTGGCATCTTAGCACATCTTCACAGATTCTAAAATTTTAGGGACTGTGCCACCCATCCAGTGGCATCCATCCCACTTCCCCACAGGACCACCCTGTGTACGAGAGCCACCATGCAAGAGTAAACACTATTTACTGTGTTCACTAAATTCACAAAGTAAAACACATGATAAGATGTCAACGGTGTCAAAGTGCAGAGGTATATTCACATATGAGGAAAAAGAAGGAAAAGAGTACAATACAAGATATTTGAAAGCTATGTGAGAATGCAAACTTAAACCTATCATGATGAATTGGTAAAAATCTTCGGAATGCAGCAACTCTTAAAATCTAACACAAATCAGGGGCGCCTGGGTGGCTCAGTCGTTAAGCATCTGCCTTTGGCTCAGGTCGTGATCCCAGGTCCTGGGATTGAGCCCCACCATCGGGCTCCCTGCTCAATGGGAAGCCTGCTTCTCCCTCTCCCACTCCCCCTGCCTGTGTTCCCTCTCTCGCTGTCTCTCCCTCTGTCAAATAAATAAATAAAATCTTAAAAAAATAAAAAATAAAAAAAATCTAACACAAATCAGACACAAAATATAGAAGGCATTTTAATAACGGATTACAGTTAACTCTACTCCAGTAACTTTTACTAATTTACTCATTCCATAAATATTGAATGCCTACTTTATGGCAAGCACTGTTCTTAAACTTATAAATTTAGGGGAAATGGACTATTTCACTTCAAACCCTGAGTAAACCACAACCATTAAACAGAGTAGGTACCAAAAGCCCCTCCCCACCCCTCAAACAGAGACACAGTTATGCATGCATGTAGGCACAAGCATGCACATTAGACCATAACAGTACTACAGAAGAAATTTTTGCTAAATATCCCCCACAAAAGCGAAGTCTTATTTTTGCAAATTGTCACAAATACAGAAGAGAAGAATTAACTCACTGTGATTATTTCCATAATCAAAGAACACGAGAAAAAAAATTACATGCCAGTTTCACTAATATGTGTTATATAGATGAATAAATCATAAATGATTGTTAGTATATTTATACATTATACATACTAATGTAACATATTATATAGATAAAAAATTGTAAATGACTGTTTTGTTTTTAAGATTTTATTCATTTTATTTTAGAGACAGAAAGAGAGCATGAACAGGGGGAAGAGCAGGGAGAGGGAAAGGTAGAGAGAATCTCAAGCAGACTCCGTGCTGAGCAAGAAGCCAGATGTGGGACTCAATCTCACAACCCTGAGATCATGACCTGAGCCAAAATATCAAGAGCCAGACACTCAACCGACTGAGCCACCCAGGTGCCCCCAAATCATAAATGATTGTTAAACAGAATCCAGTGAAGCATTCACACATCATTACAAACTAGGGTTAATCCCAGCAACTTTACAAATCTATTACCATAATTCACTGTAACAACTGCATACAGAGAAACAAAATATGGAGGTGCCAGGGTGGCTCAGTTGGTCGAGCATCCAACTCTTGATTTCGGCTCAGGTTGTGATCTGAGGGTCATGAGATGAGCCCTGAGTTGGGCTCTACGCTCAGCAGGGAGACTGCTTTAGATTCCCCCTCCCTCTGCCCCTGCTGTCCACCTACACCCCTGCGAGCTCTCTCTAAAATAAATAAATGAAAGAAAGAAAAGAAAGAAAAGAAAGAAAAGAAAAGAAAAGAAAAGAAAGAAAGAAAGAAAAAGAAAGAAAAGAAAAATTAAAACAAAACATGTTCACTTTATAGAGCCAGTGATTTCTTGTCTCCATGGCAGTCCAGTTACTACTTTAGTCCCAGTTACCACCATCTCACCCGGATGACTGGTTTAACTCCTGATCAGTCATCCTGTGCTCTCTGGCAATGAGCTCAGCAATGAGCTAACAAGGACCAAGGGCTCCTCCTTCCCTCTGCCAGGAGATGTTTCTACTAACATCTTCCCAAGGGTTCTCACAGTCTCTAGGTACGTGACAGCTGGTTCTCAGCAACTCCTAGAAACAGGTGGTTCCTAAACTCCCACTTTTTACCTCACTCATCACACTCAACCCCATAAAAAGAGAGAGTACAGGGTGGGTTGTGGAGGTAGGGTCTCTCTCCTGGAGCCCAGTCTCACAGTACAGCCAGTTGTGCCCCAACCCAAGCACTCCTCTCCACAGGACACCGAGAAAAGAGGGCGTCTGTGTACCTGTCGTCCCTCCACCCATGAATTCCAGCCTGACATTCACCTTGAGTCCACTGAGAGCAAGTTCTCAAAACTACTTGCTGACTGAACACTTGGATCAAGAAAACGTCAATAGCCTTTGCATTATGACACTGCTTCTGAAAAAGTTTGGTAAAGTATACATGATATAAAAATTACTATTTTAACCATTTTCAAGTGTATAATTCTGTGGATAGGGCAATGAATATAATACTTTTCTCCTTCCCTTATTTTTCAATGACTGTGGATCTCTAATTTTTTTGAAGACTTTATTGATTCATTTGACAGAGAGAGAGCACAAGCAAGGGCAGGGGCAGGCAGAGGAAGAGGGAGAAGAAGCAGGCTCCCTGATAAGCAGGGAGCCTGACGCAGAGCACGACGCGGGGCCCAACTCGGGGCTCGATCCCAGGCCCCTGGGATCACGACCTGAGCTGAAGGCAGACGCTTACCCAACTGAGCCACCCAGGTGCCCCTCTAATTTTTTTTAAAAAGGCAAATACCTAGGTCTGCTTTCTGTGAACGGTGTATTACTCTAAGTGTTTCCCAAATATTACCATATTTATTAGAACACAACAATCCCAGGAGAACACCTTTAAGTGAGATATCCGAGGCAAAGAGCAGTACCTTGTCTCAGGTCGTAGACCGTGAAGAGCAGAGGGCTCCACTCTGGGCAAACCAGCTCACACAGACAGTCCCACTTACATCTAATTCTATCCTGTCTCAACATCACTGCTCAACATGCTGTGTTTCCCAACATGTGAGTGTGTCATGGGCCGGAAATGATTGAGAAACTGTGCTATAAGGCAGGGCCTTAATTTATCATTCAGGATCTCCAAGTAAAAAATTCATCTACAAAACCGTGACCCAGTGATTAAAATGTAAAATAGAGAATATTCACTCAAACAGTCGGTCTAAAGATCCCCGCACAAAGGTTCATGCGGAGAACTCAGCTCACAGTTAATACAAACAATGGAAGATCCTCTTTCCTAGGTGCTGTTTTAATCATGCTCTTTGAAGTCAGAACAGGAGAATCAAAGAAAAGGATCGCTCTTATCTGGCTCAACTTTACTAAGGAGACACAGGCCAGCTATTTTAAATGTAAGTAAGTGGGGGAAGAAGCTCGAAGAGTAAGAAGGAAACGAGTTATGGAATATTAACTCTGGATGCTTAAACTTGGATTTCAACCATCCAGGTATATTGTATTAGACACTAAAGCTGGGTGTTTTGCATGTGAAAGGAGGAGAGGGAGGGTTTTAACAAAGAGGAAAGAAAAATGCTAACGAAGGCTCCTCATTTCATTTCTTTGACAAATTTAAAACACTGGATTTAAACTTTCTGGAAAAAAAAATATTTCAATACACAATAAGTAAAAAAAAATAAGCTGCCAGGATTAAAGTTCACAATGCACTTTCATACCACTAGGTATCCCCAGCGAGCATTTGCTGCTTTGTACACTACAGCCTGGCAGAAAAGACATTCTCGTAGCCAGCTTTCGAGCTTGTTCTTTAAGATGTTCTAATTTAAATGCAGTTGTGCACTTCACAAGTATTATGGTTTTAGAGCAAGTCTTGGTTGGCACTATTAGAGCAAAGTGATTAGAAAAAGCTTTTGCACATTCTACTTGACATTCACTGCCTACTTCTCTATAATGTTCTGGTTTTATAAGTCATCACAGACTCTTTGAGAGGAGGCAAGGGAGGAGATCTTCATGCTCCCTCTATTAGCATAATCAAGCTTATGTCCGGTAAGAAATATTTTGAGTGAAATTCTGTTATGTAAAGACATCATCCTGTGGTAAATCACACTATTGAGTATTTCTGTGTTCAAAAGACACACCAATTAAAAAAATGTATTAATGTCTGAGTCTATGTGGTTTACTATTTCATATGATACTTAAAGTGTGGCCTCCAAGGGATCATTTCTGTAATAGGGAATGGAATATTCCGTTACCATTCCTTTACATTCAAAGAAAACCAAAATAATTAGTAATAAACATTTGGGAGACTAGCTTAAAAAAAGAAAAAGAGGCTCTGGCACTTAACTAGCTACACGTACTTGGGTAACTTACTCTAACTTTCAGTAACACAAAAATGCCTGTTCAGGTCCTCTGCCCATTTTTTAGTCAGATTATTTGTATTTTTGGTATTGAGTTGTAGGAATTCTTTTTTGTTTTTGTTGTTTTTTTTTAAAGATTTTATTTATTTATTTGAGAGAGAGAGAATGAGAGATAGCACGAGAGGGAAGAGGGTCAGAGGGAGAAGCAGACTCCCCGCCGAGCAGGGAGCCCGATGTGGGACTCGATCCCGGGACTCCAGGATCATGACCTGAGCTGAAGGCAGTCGCTTAACCGACTGAGCCACCCAGGTGCCCCGAGTTGTAGGAATTCTTTATATATTTTGATTACTAACCCCACAATGGATATATCACTTGCAGATATTTTCTCCCATTCAGCGGGTTGCCTTTTTGTTGATGGTTTCCTTCACTGTGCAAAAGCTTTTTAATTTGATGTCATCTCAA
This sequence comes from Eumetopias jubatus, assembly GCF_037043125.1. Taxonomy (NCBI): domain Eukaryota; kingdom Metazoa; phylum Chordata; class Mammalia; order Carnivora; family Otariidae; genus Eumetopias; species Eumetopias jubatus. The sequence goes on from NW_028274819.1 coordinate 98,422,524, forward strand.
CGGTTTATTTTTGCTTTTGTTTCTCTCGCCTGAGGAGATCAATCCAGAAAAATATTGCTAAGGCCAAAGTCCAAGAGCTTACTGCCTAGATTTTTTTTTTTTTTTTTTTTTTTTAAGATTTGAGAGAGAGGGCACACATGCAGGGTGTGGGGCACAGAGGGAGAGACAGTCTTTTTGTTTTTAAATGATTTTTTTTTCAAAGATTTTATTCATCCGAGAGCAAGCACACAAACGAGGTGGGGGGAGGGCAGAGGATAAGGGAGGAGCCGCCACCCCACTGAGCAGGGAGCCTGATTTGGGACTCAATCCCAGAACCCTGAGATCAGGACTTGAGCCAAAGGCAGATATTCAACCGACTGAGCCACCCAGGTGCCCCTGAGACAGAGAATCTTAAGCAGACTCCACTCAGCACAGAGCCCCACGCCGGGCTTGATCCCACGACCCTGAGATCAGGACCTGAGCTGAAACCAAGAGTCGGAGGCTTAACTGACTGTGCCACCCAGGCGCCCCTAGATTTTCCTTTAGGAGTTTTATGGGGGTTTTTTTTATGGTTTTATGTTTTAATCCAAATCCCTTCTCACTACTTTTTGATAAATTTCTAAAAGTGGAACTACTGAGCGAGATTCTAAATCTTTCTATATATATCAGCCCCCAGAAAGGCTAAACCGATTTCATTCCTACCACAACCAGGTAAGGGAGTACTCCTTTTCCTGCACCCTCCTTTGAAACACTAATTATAAGCCAATTTTCCATTTTTTTTTTGCCAATTTCTTAGGCCAAAGAAAATTATTTTATGACTAGCAAACTAGACTGTTCTTTTAATATTCATATTTGCCCTTTTATTTTTCTTCTGTGAACTAGTCCTTTCCTTTGTCAATTTTCTATTTAAAAAGAGGGGTTTTTAAAATTTTCTTTTTAAGATTTTATTTATTTGACAGAGAGAGATCACAAGCGGCGGGGGGGGGGGGGGGGAAGCAGAGGGAGAGGCGGGCTCCCTGCTCAGCAGGGAGCCCAATGCAGGGCTTGATCACAAGACCCCGGGATCATGACCTGAGCTGAAGGCAGACACATAACCGACTGAGCCACCCAGGCGTCCCCCCCCTTTTTTATAAAATTTTCGTTGTGGCTATTGCAATATAGTCACTCCCTTCTTTCTTGCACAGTCTCCACTGCCGACTCCTCTCCCCCTAGATGATTCTGTCCACTCTCTTGGCTTTAAATATTACTCTGAATGCCACCAAATTTCTAACTTTATCCCACACCACTCCCTCTGAATTCCGAAGTCTAATACAGCCAATTGCCTGCTTGACTTATCGCCTCAGATGGCTCATAAAAATATCTCCAATGTAAGTAAGTCCAAAATGGAACTCTTGATCCTCCTCACTCCCAATTTAGCTCTCCCCACGTCTATACTCTGAATTCCCCATTTTAGCAACTGCTGCTGTCACCGGCAGAGTTAATGACAGAGACCTATACGTCATCTTGATCCTTCCCTGTCATCTTTTCCTGCCCTCCTCTGGTCTAATTCCCCAGCAATTCTTTTTGATTCCTGCTCCAATCTGTCTACTTTTCATCCTTTCAGCCCTTCCCTAGACCAGGCTATCCTGCCTCCCATCTGGCTGACAACCTTGTAACCCAACCCTCTACTCCCATCACTGCTACCCCCATGAGCCTGACCCATTTACCCCAGAGCAGCCAACGCTACCATTGTAAGGTAACTACCGAATCAGGTCCTTCCACTCTTTTTACACCTTTCTGTGACATCGCATTGCTCAAACCAGAAACCTAGCCAATCCATTCACAAGTCATGCGATGCTAGCTTTTTTTTTTTAAGATATTATTTATTTATTTACTGAGGGGAGGTGGAGAGAGAGCACACACACGTGCAGGGGGAGGGCCAGAGGACGATGAGAGAGAGAGAGAGAGAGAGAGAGAGAGAGAGAGAGAGAGAGAATCCCAAGCAGACTCTGCACTGAGCACAGAGCCCAATGCGATACTCAATCCCTCAACCCTGAGATCATGACCTGAGCCAAAAATCAAGAGGCTTAACCGACTGAGCCACCCAGGTGCCCCTTGCTGGCTTTAAAACACATCAAGTATGGTCTACTTTTTGCCATCTCCAGCATCATCACTTTGGTTCAAGCCATCATCATCTTTCTCCAGAACCAAAAAGGGGGTGCCACTCCTTTCCCAATCATTAGAAAGGCATTCCTAATCTAAGTGGGAATCTTTTCTAACCAAAACCAAACTACTTAAAAAAAAAAAAAAGGATTTATTTATTTGAGAGAGAGAGAGAAACAGAGACTGAGAGCGAGCATGGGGGGCGGGGAGACAGAGGGAGAGAGAAATTTAAGCAGACTTGTGCTGAGCACAGAGCCCAAAGCGGGGAGCCCAAAGCAGGGCTCGATATCACGACCTCAGATGAAATCAAAAAGACGATTAACCAACTACGCCAGCCGAGCGCCCCAAGCCCTAACTTCTCCACACAAAGATCTAAGCTGCCATTACCTACCACTATTGGTAGGTTAAGATTTGACACACCAACTGAAAACTTCTCTTCGGGGTGCTAGGGGAAGACTATAGCAGCACAAACACTTCTGTCTAGTTTGTGAAACACCACTGTTCCACTAGAGAAACACCGAAAACCTAACAAGCTAAAACCCTAGACTACAAGCCTCCTAAGAGAAGGACTATGTTGGTACTACCCAGTGTGCAATCACTGCTCCTAGGGTAGTGCTTACCACCAAGAGAGTATCCAAGACTAATTTTTTCTTTAATGAATGGTTAGAACATGAGCTTTTAGTTAGTTCTGAATTATTCCCAGCTGAATTACAATAAAACCAAATCTTGGTCATTTCAGCTTATAACTAAAAAGGCAGTAGAGTTACAACAAAGTTTCACAGCTGTGTTTTAAAATGAACTTCACTGCAGAATCCCACTCAGCTTCTACTGTAACATCCTGCGCAAGAAGGAAAACAGGTGCAAAAAACAGGGTTACAGATCAAAGACAAGAAAGCAGCTTATAGTTTTTGTTTAAGTCGTTTTTTAAATAAAAAGTCTAAGAGAAAGAAGGGCAAGTTTATCTTTAGAGAAGTTACTTTACCTAATATCCTAAAATAAAGACAGGAAGCAACTCTATTAAATACTGATAGATATGCAGAGCAGACTTAAGGGATCAGCTCTTCAACATCCAGCCTAGGAACAAATTCCCTTGTGCATACAGCTTTAGGGAAACATGTGTGTTCCCCAAGCCACAGCAGGTTCATCTAGAGGTGACACCTGGCCCACGCTGGACTAATCACAGCACTTACCTTTTCTTTCGAGTTGACTGGTTCAGGGATAACCAACTGATCTATAGCAAGCCAAAGTCAAAACTGAAACTAAGAGTCAGATGTTCTGCTACAGTGGAAACCCCATACGATGTAAATGTTGGATGTAGCAGAGGTCAGTTTTCCAGCAGTTCAGACGTCAATTTGCACCAAGAGAATGCAGAGTCCCGGCAACACTTCCAATCCTGGTTTCGGATACTCCTTGCCCTTAGTGCAACTTAACATAGTTAACATAGTCACTTTTTCTAGAATTTTACAAGTCCACAAATTTCTCTCTCCCAAGAAGAAAAACCAGGAACGAAGCATAAAAGGCCTGTAATACCCTTTATCATGATGAAAAACACTAAACAAGGAACAGAAGAAAACCTTCTCAACCTGATAAAGGACATCTATGAAAATCCCACAGCTAACATCATACTCAATGGTGAAAGACTGAAAGCTTTCCTCCTCGTATCAAGAACAAGACAAGGATGTCTGCTCTCACCACTTCTATTCAACATAAATTCTATTCAACATGAAGTTCTAGTCACCACAACTAAGCAAGAAAAAAAAAAAAGGCATCCATAAAGGAGAAGTAGTAAAACTTTCTCTATTTGCACATGACACGATCTTGTTTGTAAAAAAAAATCCCAAGGAATCCAGTAAGAAGCTACTAGAATCAATAAATGAGTCCTGCAGAGTTACAAGATACAAAATCAATACACAAAAATCAATTGTGTTCTATATACCAGTAATAAACTATCCAAAAATGAAATTGGGAAAACAATCGCATTTGCATCAGAAAGAATAAAACACTTAGGAATAAAAAAAATTTTTTTTAAGAAGGAGAGAGCACAAGCAGAGGGAGCAGGAGAGGGAGAGGGAGAGGCAGGCTCCCCACCAAGAAGGGAGCCCCAAAGCAGAACTCAATCCCAGGACTCGGGGATCATGGCTGGAACCAAAGGCAGACACTTAACCGACTGAGCCACCCAGGTGCCCAGAAATAAAATTTTTTAAGACTTATTTTTTAATTTTAATTTTTAAAAGATTTTTATTTATTTATTGAGAGAGAGAGTGTGAATGCGCCGGGGTAGGGAGAGGGAGATAGAGAATCCTCAAGCAGACTCCCTGTTGAGTGCAGAGCCCAATGCAGGGCTCAACCCCAGGACCTGAGCTGAAACCAAGAGTTGGCCGCTTAACCAACTGAGACACCCAGCACGCCTACTTAGGAATAAATTAAACCAAGGAGGTGAAAAACTTGTACACTGGAAACTACAAAAACACGGCTGAAAGATGGGTTTTAAAAGACCTTAACAAATGGAAAAACATCCCATGTTCATAGATCGGAAGACTTAGTGTTAAGATAGCAATACTTCCCAAACAGATGTACCAGTCCAATGCAATTCCTAAGAAAATAACAGCCACCCTTTGTGCAGAAATTGGTGAACTGATCCTAAAACTCATAAGGAATCTCAAGGGACCTCAAATAGCCAAAACCATCTTGAAAAAGAAGAACAAAGTTGGAGGACTCACACTTGCTAATTCCAAAACTTTACTACAAAGCTACAGTAATCAAGATGGTGTGGGTACTGGTCTAAGGATAGACATATAACCAATGCAAAGAAGACAGAGAACCTAGAAATAAACCTTCATACAATTGACTTCTGACAAAGGCATCAAGCCAATTCAATGGGGAAAGAATGTTCTTTTCAATAAACAGTGCTGGCACTAAAGGATACCCATATGCAAAATAATAAAGTTGGACTCTTACCTTCCGCCCCACATACAAAAATTAACTCAAAATGATCACAGGCAGAATCTTCATGACATCAGATTAAGCAATGGTTTCTTAGCCATGATAGCAAAAGCACAAGTAACCAACGAAAAAGTAATGGACCTCACCAAAATTAAAATTGTTCGTGCTTCAAATGACACTAAAAAGAAAGTGAAAAGACCACCCACAGAATGGGAATAAAATTCTGTAAATCATATATCTGACAAGGGTCTAGTATCCAGAATATGTAAAGAACTCTACAACTCAACAATAAAAAGAAAAAGAACCCCAACTGGGCAAAGGATTTGAATAGACAATCCTCCAAAGAAAATATACACATGAAAAAAGCTCATATTATTACTCATTAGGGAAATGCAAATCAAAACCACAATGATAGCTACTTCATACCAGTAGGACAGCTATAAAAAAACAAAAACGAAAACAAAAACAAAAAAATAACAAGTGTTGGTGAGAAACTGGAACTCTCCTCATACATCGTTGGAAGAATGTAAAATGCTGCTGTGATAAACAGTCAACGGTTCCTCAAAAAGTTAAACTAGAATTACCATATGACTTAGCAATTCCTCTCCCAGGTATTTACCCAAGAGAACTGAAAACATATAGCCACACAAAAACTTGTATGCAGATGTTCATAGCAGCATTATTCATTATATCAAGGGGAAACAACCCAAATGTCCATAATCAAAATGTGGTATATCCATGCAATCGAGTATTATTTAGCCATTAAAAAGGAAAGACGTACTGACCCACACTAAAACATGAATGAGTTGTGAAAATATGTGCTAGGAAAGTCAGACAAAAAAGGCCACACATTCCAAGTCCACTTCTAAAACAGGCAAATCTTCAGAGACAGAAAGTAGGTATTTGTGACTGCCAGGGGCTGAGGGAGAAGCAGGAGTGGGGAATGGGCAGTGACTGCGAATGAGTGTGGGGTTTCTTGTTGAGATGATGGAAACATTCTGAAATTAGATACTGGGGACGGTTACACGACTTTGTGAACATACCAAAAACCACCGAATTACATTCTGTAAAAGGGTGAATTTTATGATATGTTAATATCTCAATTTAAAAAACTGATGAGGAAAAAAGTCTTTAAGGAACCGAAATACAGCTCACAAAGGTCACAGAGCAAAGCCATACATTTTCCTTTAAAAAAAAAAAAAAAAAAAACTGAATCGCAACTGAAATTTATTTATTCTCACTTTACATATAACTTGTACAGACCTCAAAGCCCACAGTGTATTAAAAACTTCCTATTATGGGTAATAAAACTGATAGACAAACATACTGAGAGGAAGGTTAAAAACAATGGCTAAAGAACTTGAAAGCAATAGTCTGGGGCCACTTATTAAGGCTAAATTGGTCTACGTACTTCATTATGATCTGGCAGTCTCACTAATACACAGTGTATGTTTACAGTAAAGAAAATGAGGATGACGATTAAAATTAGAGCTAACCCACTTATTACTTTCATTGTGCCAATCACCACTCTAAGTACTGAACATTTACTCACTCATTTAATAACTCCCAACAACCCTACAAAGAAAGTACTACTGTTAGCTCATTTTACAGATGCAGAAACAGGGATCACAGAGCTAAGTGGCAAAATTAAGATCCAAACGCAGGCTTCAGAGTCCATTCTCTTAACCAGTACACCATACTGTCTCTCAGGGATGAACAATCCATCGGAAAAAAAAATGTTAAATAATGTTCAGTATGCTCAAAAACTGGAAAATCTACAATTTTTATTTCACTATAAAAGTGCTCTTTACCAACAACAACAACTCTTCTATAGAAGCCTATTATGCACGGGGGGGAATGTCTAGAGGTAAGAGAACACTTACATCCTGACTCCCATCTGTAGTCACGGCTCCCTTGTCTTTCCCAATTCTAGCCAAACCAGACTGCTCATGTTCCTTCAACATACAGAGCCTGCGCAAGTTCACGCACCTGTGGTAAAGGCCTTTTTTTCACTTCTCTGATTAGAAAATTTCTACTCGCCTTCTACAGCCTAGCTCACATCACACTTCCTTTGTGCCACATGCCCTGACACCACAAGGCAAACCTGTGTTCACGTAGCCTTTTGTACCTCTCTATTAAAGCATCTACCTCAGTACATCATAATTAGAAGCTTCACTCCCCTTTTCACCTCCTAGTTAGAACCTAGTCTGCTGTAGGTGCTAAGTTAAATTTTTAAATTAAAGTAAATAAAGTAAAACTATTTTTTAAAAATTCAGCAATACAAAACCACCAATTAGCTACAATCCAGAGTCAGGTTTTATCTTAACAAAAGTCATAAAATTTGAATATTTAAAAAGAATAAAGTTCATTTTCATATAAACTAGAAGTTACAAAGGTTCCTACAGATTGAATTCAGTCACCAGAAATCTTTTTAATGAGAAAAGACTGATACTCTGGACCAAACCTGAGTAATCTGACGTACTAAACTTATGAATAATGATGTGGGTAAAATTTTAACAAAGAGATGAGGGTTTCCAGAATCTAAGTCAACAGAGTCAAAGGAGTGGTAGGTAGGCTATAAGGATACCATTTAGTAAGTTAGTGCTTGAGTAATACATGCTTACTTAATGCCCTCAAAAATTACTGTTCTTCCTAATTCATGTCACTCCTTGAGAGTTAATTTACTACCTACAAAGTTCTAGTGGAATTTACATTTTATTACTTGTCCTAGATGAGTTAATATTTCCAACTGGACCAAACCAAATGTAACTATACCTACAATCAACCCATTTCTCTCCCAGTATATAATTCATAATAGCCAAACTAGTAACATATGGGATACCCAATACAGTAATAAATATAAAAGAATACATAGGAGTCCGTCAAATACTTACTGAATTAACTACATTTGTCACTATCTATTCTACTGGAAAAGTTACCTATAAAAGAAATGTCATTTCACTTTTGATGTAAAAAAAAAGGGGGGGTTACCTATTATTATTCCATACGTTTGACTTCCCTAAATAAGCTACAGCTCTGGCAAAATCTGCCCTCTTATTGTTGACTCCCAGCCTCAGCTTTACCTCGACCTTCCTTCAAACTCTCACCTACCCCCCCTATTACTTTCATGATCTTCGGGGTCCCTAACGGACCTATGCCTCCAACTCGTCTTCACGACTAAAAGGCACTGACTTTTCAGAGGGGGGTTCAACATCCTCCAAGGCAACGTTTGATATAAAACCCACCTTTAAATCAAATGTCAACTTTGCATTTTCGTTGACCTAAAAATTCAAACCAAGTCACAGCTACTTCTAAGTGTTACCCATTTAGGCAGTCACAGACCTGAATAAATATTTGTGTAGTATTTACCATTACCTAGGCTGAGAATTCTCCTCATACATTCTTTCTTTCCCCTCCTTGAAGAGGCTTATGGTCTGCTTAGTTTTCTTCATCAAATTCTCCATGAACACCCTAAAATACTCATTTTCTCCAAGTGTCTCCATCTTCCCCTCATATCTTGACAAGATAGTGCGGAGATGCTGGTAGGTATCTGGCAGCAGGTCTAAGATATAAGGTGGGCTATTCTTTAGCGCCAGCTTTGGGTTCTGACACAATCGCACCACCTGCAACAAATGGAAAAGAAGGGCTATTACTTGGAGGATCTTAAGGATAATTTCCTTTTTCAATTTAAAAAAAAGTAATAAAATATGTGCTCTGTTGCAGAAATAGTAAAAAATGCACGTCGAAGACCATAAGAAATGATCCATAACACCCCTGCCCATGGGCAATTAGTTTGCATTTTTAGTGGTTCCCCTAGGAGGGTGGGTTCTTAAAACCATATGAGAGACTAATGGTCCAGAAATTACATAGCAGACAAGGGGGGCCTGGCTGGCTCAGTCAGTGGAGTGTGCGACTCTTGATCTTGTGGTTGTGAGTTTGAGCCCCACAATGAGTGCAGAGAGGACGTAAAAATAAATCTTAAAAAAAAGAAAAGAAATTACATAGCAGACTAAACACTGCAGGGGGGAGGAAGACATTGCACCAACGCCTAAAAGGTGCTAGATGAACTAGGACAAGTTCATTTTAAATGCATGGCTCACCCGACAACACAATAAAAAAAATTCCCAAGGATAGACATAAAGAACATGGCTGGGGTGCCTGGGTGGCTCAGTCATTAAGTGTCTGCCTTCGGCTCAGGTCATGATCCCAGGGTCCTGGGATCGAGTCCCGCATCGGGCTCCCTGCTCAGCGGGAAGCCTGCTTCACCCTCTCCCTCTCCCCCTGCTTGTGTTCCCTCTCTCGCTGTGTCTCTGTCAAATAAATAAATAAAAATCATTAAAAAAAAAAAAAAGAACATTGCTGCCCTGGGAAGTAATGTAGAGCCCAGAGTTATAACAGCCACTAGGGTCTGGGAGCAGAGGGGCCTTGAACCCCATGGAGCTCAACTGAGATACCATTCCTTGCCATATAAAGGACCTCCAGCCCCCACGCTGGGTGTAGAGAATGCTTAAAAAAAAAAAAAAGACCTCCAGAATTTGCCTAATAATTCTTTTTCCCATATTTTACATTCACCTTCTGAGTTCTTATGTTTTATGTAGGTTTCTTTTAAAGAACATGTAGCAGTATTTTTTTTTTAAAGATTTTATTTATTTATGTGACAGAGAGAGTGAGAGCGAGCGAGCACATGAGGGGGGGGAGGGTCAGAGGGAGCAGACTCCCTGATGAGCAGGGAGCCCGATGCGGGACTCAATCCTGGGACTCCAGGGTCATGACCTGAGCCGAAGGCAGTCGCCCAACCAACTGAGCCACCCAGGCGCCCTGTAGCAGTATTTTTAAAACCCAATGTAACAGTCTTCGTTTTTAAACTAGTGAGTTTAGTACATTTTATATTTGTTAATAATGACTAATAAATTTGTATTTATTCCTACCATCTTATTTTGTATTTTCCACTCACATGGATTTTTCTGTGTCTGGGAAAGAGAAATAAATTAGTGGAAGGGAAAAGTCTAGAAGGAGACCCACACGTATATAGGCCCTTCACTTAACACAAAGGAGTGGTCTTCTCCAAAAATAGTAGTGGAACAATTGGGTATCCATATAGAAAAAATAAACTAAGCCCTCACCCTACGCTATACCAAAATACAAAACACCATACACACACACACACACACACACACACACACACACACACACACACACACACACACACACACACACACAACAACCAAAAAAGTAGACCTTGGGTTATAGAGCTAAATGTGAAAGGCAGATCTATAAAGCTTTAGAAGATAATATAAGAAAATTATCTTCACTATAGAGAAAATTTTCTTAAACAGGACTATAAAAAGTATTAACCACACACATAAAAAAGTTAATTAAAATTCTACTTTATAAAAACTTGTTTATCAGGCGCCTGGGTGGCTCAGTTGGTGAAGCGACTGCCTTCAGCTCAGGTCATGATCCCAGAGTCCCGGGATCGAGTCCCACGTCGGGCTCCCTGCTCGGCAGGGAGTCTGCTCCTCCCTCTGACCCTCTTCCCTCTCGTGCTCTCTATCTCTCATTCTCTCTCTCTCAAATAAATAAATAAAATCTTAAAAAAAAAAAACTTGTTTATCAAGATACCCTATAAAGAGTAAAAACATGTAGAGAATCAAAGAATGTATCTGTAATACATACATATATCCAGAACATACATGCATACTTCAGAGGTATCGCAGGTTCGATTCCAGACCACCACGATAAAGCACTTCTCTCAACAAAGTGAATCAAATGAGTAGTTTGGCTTCCCAGTGCATATAAAAGTTAAGTTTATACTATACTGTAATCTATTAAGTATACAATAGTAGTAGGTCCTAAAAAAACGTACATACCTTAATTAAAAAATACTTTATTGTTACAAAACGCTAAGCATCATCTAAGCTTTTAGTGAGTTGTAACTTTTTTGTGGTGGAGGGTCCCGCCTCAATGTCCATGGCTGTTCACTCATCAGGGTGGAGGCTGTTGAAGGCTGAGGTGGCTGTGGCAAGTTCTTAAAATAAGACAAGAGTGAAGTCTGCTGCCTCGACTGACTCTTCCTTCCATGAGTGAGTTCTCTATAGCATGTGGTGCTATTTGATAGCATTATACCCACAGCAGAAAGTCTTTCAAAATCTTTCAATCCTCTCAAAGCCTGCCACAGCTTTATTAATTATGTAGTATTCTAAGTCTTTTGTCGTCACTTCAACAATCTTCATAGCACCTTCCCTAGAAGTAGATTTCATCTCAAGAAACCACTTTCTTTGCTCGTCTGTAAGAAGCAACCCTTCATCCGTTCAAGTTTTATCAGGAGACTGTAGCAACTCAGTCCCATCTTCAGGCTCCACTTCATTGTAGTTCTCTCGCTGTTTCCACCACATCTGCAGGTACTTCCTCTGCTATAGTCTTGAACCCCTCAAAGTCATACACGAAGGTTGTAATCAAATTCTTCCCAACTCCTGTTAATGTTGGTATTTTGAGCTCATGAATCACGAATGTTCTTAATGGCATCCTTTCTAGAGGTTTTCAATTAATGTTGCCTAGCTCCATAGAGGAATACACTATCCACGGCAGCTATAGCCTTATGAAATGTATTTCTTGAATAAGACTTGAAAGTCGTAATGACTCCTTAATCCATGGGCTGCAGAATGGATGCTTGTTAGCAGACATGAAAACACTCATCTCATTCTACATCTCCATCAGAGCTCTTGGGTGACTCGGTACAATGTCAATGAGCAGTAATATTTTGAAATAAATTTTGAGCAGGAAGTCTCAACAGTGGGCTTAAAATATTCAGTAAACCATGCTGTAAATAGCTGTGCTATCATTCAGGCTTTGTTGTTCCATTTACAGAGCAAAGGTCGAGTAGATTTAGCATAATTCTTAAGGGCCCTAGGATTTTGGAGTGGTAAATGAGTACTGGCTTCAAGTTAAAGTCACCAGCTGCATGAGCCCCTAACAAGAGAGTCAGACTAAACTTTGAAGCCAGGCTTTGATTTCTCTCTAGATATGGAAGTCCTAGATGGCATCTTCGTCCAATAGAAGGCTGTGCAGTCTACACTGAAATAGCTGTTGTTTTGTGGAGCCACCTCCACTATCTGAGCTAGATCTTCTGGAGAACTTGCTGCAGCTTCTACATCAGCACTCGCTGCTTCAACCTGCGCTTCTATGTTATGGAGACGGCTTCTTGCCTTAAACCTCATGAACCCGCCCCTGCTAGCTTCACGCTTTTCTTCTGCAGCTTCCCCCCACCTCTCTCAGCCTTCACAGAATTGAAGAGAGCCAGGGCCTTGCTCTGGATTAGGCTTTGACTTAAGGGACTGTTGGGGCTAATTTGATCTTCTATCCAGACCACTCAAACTTTCTCCTCCTGGGCAGTAAATGTTTCACTTTATCTTTCATGTATTCACTGGGGTAGCTAGCACTTTTAACTTCCTTCAAGAACTTTTTCTTTGCACTCAACTTGGCTAACTGGTGCAAGAGGTGTAGCTTTCAGCCTGTCTCAGCTTTAGAGGTGCCTTCCTCGCTAAGCTTAATCATTTCTAGCTTTTGATTTAAAGTGAGAGATGTGCAATTCTTCCTTTCACTTGAATACTTAGAGGCCAATATAGGAGTATTAATTGTCCTAATTTCAATATTGTTGTGTCTCAGGAAATAAGAGAGGCCAAACGAGAGGGAGAGAGATGGGGAAGAGCTGGTCAGTAGTCAGAACACAGAACATTTATCAATTAAGTTTGCCATTTCAGGGGCTCAGTCATTAAACGTCTGCCTTCGGCTCAGGTCATGATCCCAGGGTCCTGAGATCAAGTCCCGCATCGGGCTCCCTGCTCAGCTGGAAGCCTGCTTCTCCCTCTCCCACTCCCCCTGCTTGTGTTCCTGCTCTCACTGTGTCTCTCCCTCTGTAGAATAAATAAATAAAATCCTAAAAAAAAAAAAAGTCTGCCATTTCAGGGGTGCCTGGCTGGCTCAGTCAGTAGAGCATACAACTTTTTTTTTTAAGCATACAACTCTTGATCTTGGGGTCTTGAGTTCAAGCCCCACAGTGGGTGTAGAGCTCAATTAAAAAAAAAAAAAAGTTCACCATTCTCATGGGTGTGGTTCGTGGCGCCCTAAAACAGTTAGAATAGTAATATCAAAGATTACTGATCACTGTAACAAACATAAATGAGAAAGTTTGAAATATTGGAAGAATTTACCATATGGCACAAAGTGAGCAAATGCTGTTGGAAAAATGGAGTGGTGAGACTTGCTTGAATTTGTAAAGAGGCTTGCTTCAATTTGTAAAAAATGCAATATGTGCAAAGCACAATAAAATGAGGTATGCCTGTAATTGCTTCTGTGCCATTTACTTTCTTCTCTCCTTCTGGAACTTCAATGACCTAATCCATAAGAACTTTTCACCATGTTCCATGTTTTTTACACTCTTTTCTGTCTTCTCCATCCTTTGCCTCTCTCAGTGGCTTAGTCTGGATTTATTCCCTAATTTATCTTTCACTTCACTAATTTTCTCTTCAGCTATATCTATGCTGGTAAACCCATTCACGGGGTTCTTAATAATCAGCTGTGTTTTTCAGTTTCAGAATTTCTATTTATTTCAAATGTCAACATTTTGTCTTTAGTTCCTCTAACACATTAATCATACATTTTTTAAGTCCATGATTGATAATTCAAATATCTCTGCCTGTCCTATGGGCTTCTATTGTCAATTTTTCCTCTCAGTTTCCAGTTGCGTTTAGTCTTTTCACACGCCTGGTTATTTTTTTATTGAATGTTGGACACTATATATAAGAAAATATAGACACAATCTGAGACCATGGATGATGTTATTCAGAAAGGTTTTACTTTTGCTTCTGGCAAGCAGACAGGCTAGGGACATCAGGATTCCCAGATCATCTTAATCTTATCCAGAACTGAAAAAACTGAAAAGTTGGGCTTCAGTCCCTATAAAGACTAGTCTACTTGTTTTACCCTTACTCCTACAATTTAGGCCCTGAGGAAATCAACCCCAAAACCAAGAGTTTCCCAGGGCTCTCTACCCTGGGAGGCTCTAATTCCAATTTTTTGTCCTCCCTGATATCAGCCTTTTGAAAACTCTACTCAGCCTCTCAACTGTCACTTCCAAAATCAGACATGATCTCATGGACAAGGCAGCCTCAAACATCAGGCTAACTTCTCAGAGCTTTCCTTATCTTCTGGAACTTGGCCTCATAATTCCTTACTGCTTTTATGGCTCTTCAATGCCTTCTAGCTTTTCTAGTTGTCAGCAATATATTTGGTTTGAAACAATCTGACATTATCTAACACTGGTAGAAGCAAAGTCTCACATCTTGTTTTTATTTCACACTTAAAAACATCTATTTCCTTGTGTCAACAAAAGCTCATTATAAGCGGGGCGCCTGGGCGGCTCAGTCGTTAAGCGTCTGCCTTCGGCTCAGGTCATGATCCCAGGGTTCTGGGATCATGCCCCACATCAGGCTCCCTGCTCGGCGGGAAGCCTGCTTCTCCCTCTCCCACTCCCCCTGCTTGTGTTCCCTCTCTTGCTGTCTCTGTCAAATAAATAAGTAAAATCTTAAAAAAAACAAAAACAAAAACTCATTATAAGCTTGAGATGAGATGTCTAAATGATTCCATCCTATGGATATACCAAAATATATCTTAACCATCCCACCCCACCCCACCCCACACTCTGTTTTAACATTTATGTTGTTTTCAAGTCTTTACTATTATAAGGATCACTGTGATGAACATTGCTGAGCATGTTATTCTTTTATACATCTGATTATTTCCTTCAGAGAGATTCCCCCAGAAGTGGAAACATTAGGTTCAGTTAGAATAACTGCAAAATTCCCATTTAATAACTAATCATCAATGACTCATCAAATGAGTCAGATATTAAATTTTTAAAGCTAGGTATTTTATTCTCTGTATATACCATTTCCTCAACTCTTGAAAAAACAGCCCCATATAATCCTACTAAACACAAGCTGAATCAACAAAAATATCTGATGTATGAATATTTTAGCAGTGTTTGAGGAAGCTGCTCATCCTATTAAATATTTCAAGCCAAAAGGGAACAACACAGCCAAGAAAAAAGACTACCACAGAGGACAACTATATTCTAAGTCCAAGAATTAAAAACTCATACTAATAAAAAAAATAGTCTCCAATTTATAAGTGTTACATTCCCAAACCTCCTTTGTAAGCCAGGTGTTTGTAATTCAGAATATGTTTTTACAGAATATATGTTTATAATAAAAATAATCAAAACGAAACCTTCCTGAGGTCAGTTCATGGAGGAAGGCAGAGGAGACTGACAATGAGACTAAGATCTCAAGATCTAGCGAAGACTACAAAAGGTATATAATTGAAGGTTTTTATTTTCACAGAAAATTGGACATGGAGAAAGAACCAGAAGAAAAAGAGGTAAGTGAAAAGCTAAGGTTTCTGGGAAGACAACAGGAAATGAGATCTACAATACAGCTAGGAACATTAAACATCATTAAAAGAAGGGACATCTCCATCCTCTAAAACAGAAGGGAGTGAGGGCAAACTGAAAGACAAATTCAGACAGATGAAGGCAGTTAAGTTGAAGGGAGGAATGTTCCTGATGGTTTTGTTTTTTCTCAAGGCACCCATTCAGCAAATATATGTCAAGCACCAGGACAGAGAAGTAAAAGGACAACATGCCTGAGTCTGAGAGCCATCATCAGGCAATAAACCAAAAAAATGAATTCAAGAAAAATATGAAGTTCTA